>NC_140071.1:102440105-103040105 GCF_964194135.1 Talpa europaea | reverse complement strand
GTACATCCCAGCCTTGGAAGGACCGGGTTTAAATGTTTCCCAGCTGATAGTACTGAATTCACAGAGAACTGCTAGCAGCCATTTGAAAGGCAATCAATGGTGTGTTTTACTTCCATTGTCTTTCTGTAGATGGACATTTTATTTATTATTTCTTAATAGGTTCCAAGTAATTGGATGTTAAAGCAACCACCCAGGCAGGTCTTAAGAGATATGTCTACTTGTTTGTTTTACAGGCTGTTTTTTGTCACCCTATTTGGTGAGCTTAGTGAAAAGTACTTCTGTAGTTAACCATTTTCACTCAATGGTTTTGTTTTCAAAAAACAAAAGTGTTTTATATATGATTTTGCTTCTGTTCCAGGGTGTGGTAAGAATGGAAGTGGAGGAGGCTTAGCAGGGGGCATGTGTCCTGTCCTTGCCACCGATCTACTAGTGTGACCTTGAATGAGTATTTAGCTTCCCTAGCCTGTAGGCGAGGTAGAACTGAGTATTTCCAGTCTCACAATTTGGTGAGAATGAGCTGGGGTACATGTTCTTGTCAGTGGCAAGTATCTAGGGTAGAGGGACAGTCTTTCCTTTCCCTATTTTAGCATTCTGTCTGTCTCTTCCCCTGTGCCTAGAAAGGCCAAATTCCCCATTCCTTGGGTCACAAAATCTTTCAGAATGTATTGTGCATAAAGATCTAAACCTCAGAGTAGTGGTCTTCATTATATACTTTCTCAGTTCAAAGACTCTTCATGCAGTGACTCTTGGGCTTTTTCCACATTGAGAAACCATTTGAGCTTATGCTGAAACTGTGGATGCATCAGAGAATTGCACAGTAAATTTGGAGGCACAAAAGTTGAGTATAATTTCAAAGTGCCCATGGACCCTTTGGATCCCCAACGGGACCCCAAGTTTAGAACTGCAGCTCTGTGGTCTCATAAGAATCCTGTTTCCTTTGATTCTGAGTGACGGGAACTGCAGGTGAGATTGAAGCTGGAGAAGGTAGGGAGCTGGAAGTATGACAGGATGCCAGGGGGAATGCCTTACCTGCCTTGTGGACCACATTGGGGTGACGCAAACAGTGGGAGTGGTGGACAGTGTTTTTTGAGCTTCTACCCATGGAAATCACCTCCAGAGGTGTTTTTCACGCCGTTAATTTTTGACTCTTGGTTGCCTGTGTTGCCTCTGATGATTCTACCCTCCCACCTCTTACTCCTTGAACTTTTTGTTTTTAAGAGAGCAGTCTATGTTTATTAGTTACCCCAAATGGGATGTGTGCAGGAGAGAATGCACATGAAACATTTCCCCTGAAACTATAATTTTCTCTTGAAGTCACTAATTCCACGGTGCTAATTTTTGTTTGTTTGTTTTGTCTTCATTTGGTTGTTCCTTTTGCAACCACTCTCTCCCATGGCAACTGGAAATTGTGGGGCAGAAAGAATGAAAGATACCCAATGTTTAGGATCTTTCTTTTTGGGATGGAAGAGGGAAAACTGTGAACAGATACTGCTTTTTGGATATTAATAGGTAGGGTGAGAGTTAGAAGGAAAACATTTCATGTTTTTTTCCCGCTGAAAACACAGTCATTCAAGGACAAGTGTGTCGTTCTGAGGGAACGCAGATAAAATGGTGCTGCTATTGTGAGGAATTTTGTTTTACAGTAGAGTTGCACTGATCTACCCACACTCACCTCAGCTTTCAGTTTATCTGATTTGTTTCAGCCTTGCCATGGGAAAGACACCTCTGGAACCTTCTCAAGTTAAACTTATGAATCTATATGTTTAGTGTGATTAGCTTCCCCAGAAAGGTACTATTGGATATATATACATATATATATATATACACATTTTATTTGCATTGATATTTCTTTTGATTTTTTTATAAATATATTTATTAATTTTTTTAAATTGAGGTAACATTAAGATTACCCCTGTTTTGTCAGGTGCCACAACTCTAGGACACCCCGAGTCCACCACAATAGTTAATTGTGCTTCCTTCCCAATTTGTTCTTACCCCTCCCCCATGCCTCTCTTGTCTGGATGCTTCAGTTCTATGGTCATCTTCCAAGGGATCATTTTTAAGCTTGTCTTTATCTCACCCTTAATTTAATGTCTCTATTCCACATATTAATGACACAATTTGGTATTTATCTTTCTCCTTCTGACTTATTTCACTTTGTATTATCCCTTCCAGCTCCATCCATGTTGCTGCAAATGGCATGAGTTTTTCTTCTTTTATCTGAGTAATATTCCATTGTGTATATAGCTCATCTTCTTAATCCACTCATCTGTTTTGGGGTACATAGGTGTTTTTATAATTTGAGTATTGTAAATCCACTTCATGGTTATACATTTTTAAGTGTGTGACACAAACTGGGAAAAGAGATTTCTGTCCAAGTTTATTTTATTCTATTCTGGGAGAGAAAAAAATTACTTTGCCAGTCAACTCTTTCTCATATATTCTAGGAATATATTAAAGCTCTTACAAGATAATACTTTTTGTTACCATCGATTGAATATCTAGTGTGCTTTTTCAGACACTGTACCAGTAGCTTTTTACATATTATCTACAATATATAATGTATTAGCAACCTCATTTTATAGATGAAGGAGCTAAATGCAGAAGATAAGTAACTGTGGTCTTTTCAGCAACTGTTGCTTCGGTTAAAATAAAATGACACTTTAGGGCACAGATATTTTTAGTGCTCAGATTTTCACAAGTGCCTCTGCTATTCAACAGTATTGGTGAAATAATTGCTTTTGATGGTAGGGAGCACTGAGCACTTGAAGTACAGTTCTAGTGTGTATACTTGAGACCCTTCCTTCTCCTTCACTCCCTCTGTCCAGGCATTCAACACATTTGAAATTCCACCTTCTAATTTTTCTCAACTCTGTTTTCAAGATACTATGCCCACTAATGTGTTACTGCAGGGCCTAATGATATTCCTCAATTTAACACATTTATTGAAGGACCTATTACTCAGCACTGTGCTTACACACTTTCACACAAAATCTTATTTACTGTTCTTTACACTGTGAAGTGGTCATTTTTGGCCCTCATTTTACTGATGAGAAAACTTAGCTTGAAGAAATTAACTAATGGGTTCAACGTCCCACACCTAGGAAGAGGAAGAATTGAGGTTTACTTATAGCTCTGACTCCAGGAGAGTACAATTCCTGGAGCTCTCCAGGTTTATATTTATGCAGAGTGTTAATGTCCTATTTCTAGTCTTTTTTTTTTAATACTGCTATTAACTCCCCACTTGAATAAGCAAATAGTGATCTTTCCTCTCCTTATTTTTCTTGTTATCTCATTTATTCTTGTTGATGTTTCTGACTCAGTATTACTATTTATCACTTTGCTTAGGACTAAGGACCCCCCAGCATAGGTATGATCACATAACCCCAAGCATTTAACCAATATTTAGTGAGCACTTGCTGCAAGGCTCTGCCTTTATAAGGCACGGGGAAAACAAAGTTGAATAATTTTATGGTTTCTCTTATAGGTTTCTTTTTTAGGGCCTTTCTAGAAGTTTAGTATAATAAGTCATGGTCATGTCAGTCAATGAGTACATCATGGTGAGTATGATCGTGAAGGGAAGGTGAGGGTTACATGGTTGAAATTGGCCTGGGAGAGTAGGGAAATTCTGGGATAAGCTTGCCTTGTAATTCTTCGTTAGAGTTCGGAGGCTTAGCTGTAGTTGGCATCTAAGGGGCGGGGGTAGCGTGGGTGTGCATACAGATGGAAGGCATGTTCCTCCATATAGATTAAATTGAAATCCATATAGTATTTCAAGTCGTTGTCTTTGACACTGGAGCAGGTCTCTGGCCTTTACATATTGTGGGATTCATGACACAACCATGAAAGAAGAAAAGAATTTATTTTATTTTATTTTTTAAGAAACAGTGTGTTTTAGTTTTATTTATTTATTTTTATGAATTATTTTATTTTATATAATTCTTACATCATTTTTCATTTTTGCATAATGTATGCATTTTCATTTTGGTTATATTCCCCATACAATTCCCATCCCCTTTTTCTGACCCTAATCCCTCTTTCCCTCCCCCTGTGTCTCTGATCTATAGTTGCTTGTTGATTTTGATTTTTATGTTATTGCAATTAGTCTTTTTCCTGGTCCCTTATTTAGGTTTTCTAAATTCCTGCTATAAGTGAGACCATCCAGTATTTTGAAGAAAAGAATTTTTAAAAATAATACCAAACTCAGGTAGCACCTTGATTTTCTTTAAAGACTGTTAAAAGTGCTATTCTTTTGTTTTGAGTTTTCTCCTTCCCCCTTTTCTTGCTGATCCAGTTTTTTTTTATGCTGGTAAATACTAATGTGCTTATTTTTAAAAAAATATAGGTTATCTGTACAGACCTAAACCATTATAGATGCTTACCACAGTTTGCTGTTTAAAAGGCTCAGAGATTTTTGGACAATGTCTTCTGAAGTATAGATGGCAAAATATAGTCATCAGAAATAAAAGGGTTTTCCAGCGTGGTGAAGTGGACAAATTAGTAAAAAGAATTCATGTTCTGGCTTGATTCTATAGCTTTATGAGTTTTGTGAAACCTCTTAAACTTTGTGAGCTTCAGTTTCCCTCATCTGTAAAATGGTTTTATAGTACATTTCTCCTTAACTTGCTATAAGAATGCAAATAAAATAGTAAATGTGAATGTTTAAAAAGTTGTAAATAGCTATAAACATATTGACATTTAAAAAAAATGATATAACATGAAAATGTGACTAGATATTTTGACAAGTTGATTTTTAAAGTAGGTCAGTACTTGAAATTTCATCGTATTTAGGAAATCAGAGCTGAAGGATTGTACTTAATGTTATATTTAGTTTAATAGCCATTTGTAAATGTGCTGCTTTGCAGAATCATTTGCATTAATGGCGGTGAGATGTCTAAATTTGGAAGGAAAAATTAGAAAATCAAATTTTCACCCTCAGGGGACTGTTTTCATTTTGTATTTTTAAAAATGGAATAAACGAATAAAGTATGTTCACAAAGTAAAAACACATAGCCATGGAGGCTTTTGGCATCTTGTCTCATTTAATGACTTCGCACTCTTTCGTATTTTATACACTCTGGAAATCTCAGACCACATCTGAATGTTCAGTGCTAATAATATTATAAGTGAGTGTGTCTAAATTTGGACTCTGTGGACAATCAAGCAATGGCTCCTCTTTTTAGGCATCTTAGACATTGGGCCAATGTATTTTAAATTTAGCCACTAGAAGTATTCTTCTGAATCATAGCTGGAAGATAACCTAAAGGGCAATCACAGCTTCCATTAAAAACAAAGCAAAAATGTTTGTAGTAATTGTTCTAGTAGTTTTCTCTATCATATCAAAAAAGTCCTTTCTGACAATTTAGCTTAGGCGATGAATATCCTTATTTAAGATAATTTCTCCTGTGTGATCTTGCATTAAAAAACAATACTTGGCTAAGCTTATAAAATAAGTTTCTTTTTCTCTTTTCTGCCATTTTGTAGGCAACCATACAACTGACAGTAAAGAAGTGAGGTTTAGGAGTGGAGTGCTAGGGTGTGTTACAGATGGTGTTTGCACAGGTTATTCAGGAATACTGAAACCCTGTCGGCCCAACACTCTCTCCAGAAGATCATCAGGGGACCTGTGTACACAGAGAGAAACAAAGGCAAAGAATCCTTTATTGCTGGCTGTTGCTTTGGCTGCAATCCCCAAAGCAGACACCAGTGAACTGGGTGGAGCCTTCTGCATCCTTGGTAGCTATAAATGGCTTAGAAGCAAAACAGACTTCTTGCACACAGATAGCAAGAGTAGCCCTGCTTTTTGTTCTGACCCGGGCTGCTGGTAAGTAGAGAGAAGGTTGGCGGATAAGGCACAGCCTTCCGTTAAATATAAAAGTGAACTGTAAGCAATGCACTGGTCTTTAGTGATCATATTCCCAGAGTTTGCAACCTGTATGCTCACTCCAAGTATATACACACAGCTTTTGGTAGGTCAAACCTATTTCAAAATTACCCCAGGGATAGTTTCTACAAGGTTGCTTTTGATGGCTTGCTGCTTTATCCCAGCCTTGTTAGAGGCTAATTTTAGCCAGAGGAAAGTATTGTTGATTTGTTTATATTGTATTTATGTTGAGTGGTAGGATATTAGGGTTTGTATAAAATTAGAAGCTAAAGACAGAAATATATCACTCAGACAGCACATCCAGCTGATATCCCCTATATGTGCAGAAGGAAGGGGAATAGGGAGGTTTATTCTCCATATTGGAGAAACTGAAAGATGGGGAAAAGAGTGAGCCCCACTTTTTTCTTGTATCTTGTCAGAATGCTCTTATCTCTTCTAATTTTACAAAATTCTTTAAAATATGTATTAAGCTATGGAATATATGGCTTTAGTTTTTCACTTTCCTTTATTTTCTTTAGGGGTTTCCTACCAAAGGTGTGCTATATTCAAGTTAGAAAGAATAGTTTATTCACAAACTGGTAATATAATCATTAAATTAAAACATATGGGTTGGGATTGCACAGATCCGTTTATATGCAGTTTTTTCAATAGAGCAGTTGACCTCTGTGTCTGTGGTTTCCTCATTCACAGATTCAACCAGCAATGATGTCAGTTGATTGACTCTGAGGATGTGAAACCCATAAACACAGGGGGTCTTGAGCATCTGTGAGTTTTGGTATCCTCAGGTCAGGTTGTAGAGGGGCTGTGTCCTGAAACCCATCCTCCATGGATACCAAGGATGAAAATAGTTAATTTTGGCGGGAGTCAAGAGTTGTATGTGCAGTTTTTAAATATGTGGCGGGGACTAGAGTTCCTAACTGCCAGTTGTTCAGTGGTTAACTGTATATATATATATATATATATATATGTCGATATCTGTCTATATATATTATGCTATATATAATATAAATAAATATAGATAAACCCAAGTGACAGTTATACAGATATATACATTTATATACCATCACTCACATTATGAAATAGAATATGACCAGTGTTGTATATTTGTACTCTATGCCATTATTTCAGCTCTTATTTTTACTTCCTTCCTTCTGCTTTCTTTGGTTTTCACTCACTCAAGTTTGTATATGTAATGTCATAGTACTATTCTGATTCCTTTAAACAGATTACAAAATCCTGGCTTTTAAGTTTGACTTGCTGGAAAAGTTAGTGTGATGCAAGATAGTCCATCATAGCTAGAAATGAAGTCTGTTGGAAACATTATTTTTAGCTTGGAAATCTCTGGTTCATCAGATATACAACTCTGAGCCTCCAACTACTCACAGAATCTAGATCCCAGGGTTCACAGACTTAGAGACAGGTGTTATGTTAGAGAGTTATAGTTGAGCCTACCAAACAGACTGAGTCACTTGTCTGATCGCTACAAGGATAAAGATGTCGTCTCCTTTTTCCTTTCGCTTGTTTTGTTCTGAGAGAAGACAGTCAACCTTCTTCTTGTAAAGGTTCTGTCACCCTCCCATTAGAAAGAATGTCCCAGTGAATTTTTCAGACTCTAATCCATATATTTTCCTAAGATACAGAGAAAGGAAGGGGCAAAGGCAGAAACATGGTAAGAAAATACTTTTTCCTTCTCTAAAAGTTGATACTATTGTTTGCATATAGCAAATAAATAAATTCATACTCAGAGAGCATAAATAATTTACTGAGGTGCTATTTGAGTTCCTTGAATCTTAACCTCAAATAGCATATTCCTGTCCTCCAATGTCACATCTTATGCACTACTCAGGAGTCACCTCAGTGATATTAAAATGCATAGTCACACTTTGAGAATGAAAGAATGTAATAATAATAGTTACATCAGGCCATTGGAACTGTTACAAACAACTGGACAGGTTTGATGACCCTACTTTACTACTAACATAGTTATATTTGCTGTGGAAGTACATGTTACGAAGGTAAATTGAAATGATTTTGAGCTTACCTGATGAGTTCGTTTGGGAAAAAGTAAGAGCTGGAAATTTCCAAAGAATGAAAGGGGTGAAGTCAGCTTAAAGAGAAAAGAAGCTAAGAAGGAGAAGAGGGGAAAAATAGCAATAAGAAAGCCAAGAATAAGCTCTTTGCCTAGGAAAACAGGTGGATGTTAGTCTGTGGACATGAGGCATTAGACAGAGTGAACTGAGAATAACTACAGATTGGAAGATTAAGTCATTTTCATGGAGAAGAAAAAAATATATGGAATGTGGTAGCAATCTATATAAGCTATGTAAAAATAACAAGAAAATGACTGGTTTAATGATTTTTCAAATATCATTTATAGTAAGAATATTGAAAAGCCTGTAGAATCACCTAATACATCAGATTCATATGACAAACCATGAGTGCTTTAGGCTGTAGTTATTTCATCACAGATGCACTTATTTTAACATATGCTAAAAGTGGTACAGAAAAAGAGGGTGGGTTTAAATATCTGCCTCATGATGGAAGAATAATGGAGTAATAGCATGACTTACCAGATGATGATGTAGGTCTGAGGGTGGTGGTAAGGAGACTAGAATGACATATTGCTGATCAAATGGCTGTCCCTGACAATTGGCATTGATCAAATGTTACCTTATGGCTGATCCTATATAAAAAGAAAACTTAAAATGGGCAAAGTGCTTTCATAGAAGTGGGCAAGAGTATCTAATACGTGAATTGATAGGGAAGCTTGACTTTTTTCAAGCAACTATATATGATGTATATCATTTGCATATGAGTAACTTTTTCATCATCACATAGAGGTATCTAAGCTACCTGATCTATGGTCCATCCTCTTGTTCTGCTGTTACCCATTTAATCTCTAGTTTCACTGTCTGTTGCTGCCATGATCACTGGGTTGTTAGAAAATCACTCAGAAAATGAGGAAGGCTAAGGAATCAAATTTATGGCAGAGGGCAAGCCCTATAATTTCGAGTTGGTATAGTAAAACCTTACTCTGGAAGGAAGTATACAGACTAGTATAAAAGGAATCTGAAATGTATACTTCTGAGCTATGTGGAGATTCCTCAACCTACTAAAGATAGAGCTTCCATATGATCCAGCAATTCTACTCCTAGGTATTTACCCAAAGGACACAGAAACATCAATTCCAAAGAGCACCTGCACCCCTATGTTTATAGCAGCACTGTTTACAATAGCTAAGCTTTGGAAACAACCCAAATGCCCAAAAATAGATGACTGGATTAAGAAGATGTGGTACATATACACCATGGAATATTACTCAGCATTCAAAAAAGATTAACACATGCAATTTGCAGCAACATGGATGGAGCTGGAAGGGATCATGCTCAGCAAAATAAGCCAGAAAGAAAAAGAAAAATACCAGATGGTCTCACTCATAGCAGGAATCTAGAAAACCTAAATAAGGGACCAGGAAAAAAAGAAAAACTATATGAAATATATACTTCTGGATTCACAGAGTTTGGTAGTATAGCCTGATAAAAACAAAAATGGGTTGCAAAATTGCTGAGCTAGCTAAAGTATCTTTTACCAATTGTAATTCCACCTGGCAGTCGTTTTATTATGATAAAGAAATTTACAAAATGTGTTAAGGGTACATGTTTTGTTAATTTAAACTTAAACCTTTTTCTCGAGTAGGTTTTTTATTCCAAAATTGGTTTAATGGTTGTACCTTTTTTTTTTAAAAAAAACAAATCTTATTTATTTATTTGTTTGTTTGTTTATTTATTTATTTATTCATTCAAGCATTGGGTACAGTCAGAAGTGCAGGAGGGTGAGAGAATTCACCAGAGCCAGAGCGGGGAGCAGAGCAGGCAGAAGGACCGAAGTACACTGCTGAGGGGAGCAGCGGGTGGCAGGAGAGGTCTGCGCGCCATGTGGGACCCTCCTCTGGTGGCCGGGGAGCAGCCGGGGATCGAACTGGCGCTGCAGAGGCTGCGGGCAGCTTCACAACCCAGCGCTCAATTGCTGCGCCACTGGGGAGGCCCTAATGGTTGTACCTTAAGAGGACTTTTCAATATATATTTTTTACTAACAACCTTCGTGAAATGTTAATACCACATATATACTTTATTTCTGTTCTCTGCACTGTAGCCCTTGGTACGACCAAAAACTTTTAATAACTGGGCACATAGCAAGTATTTGAAATCCATTTCTTTGAAATCAACATTGGCTAAAGAATTTTTTCCCCCACTGTGTGTGATATCATAGTTGACCCTGCATAAAATCTAGGATGGGTATCCCTTGGAGAAGCAATTACTGGTCTATAGGAAGGAATGTCAAACTTTCTTTGGAATTCAATCCAGATGCATTTCTTGGGTGATTTTCAACCTGATTTGAAAGCCCCAAATTCTCTTCTTGTTTTCATTATCTTTTATTACTCTTTGTAATTCCTAGTTATTCATTACTCTTTTGTATAATGTGTACTGTTTTTGTGGGTTTTTTAAAGTATTTAATTATTGTGCACAGTTTATTGCACAAACCCAGAGTTGGTAGTCATGCTTCTTCCTTCATAGATATTATTAGGGTACATGAAAAAGATAACATAGATGAATCAGTATTTCATGACCCACCTTCAAAAAAAGGGATCTTTAAATAAACCTTGACTCACAGAAGAGCCTTCCTTGAACTCTGTTGCCAGGTATAATTGTTGCATATTGTGACTGCCTATTGAAAATATATTTTTCATATGGTATTTATCTTTCATTATAGTTATTTCTCTATTCTCTCCATTGAACTACAGACTTCAGGAGATTAGGTCTGTCTGTTCTCTGCAGTATCTGTCACAGTTACTCTCAGACCTTGAACATTATAGGCACCCACAGAATTTCAAGAGAATGGAGTTGAGAGTGGAATTAGATGGGAGATGAGAACATTTCTGTCCAAAGCAGCATTTTTTAATCTGTTTTCATGCCAAAATGTGCCTTATTTATCTCCTAGTGGGAGATAAAGCATTCTCAGTCATACAGTGATATTCAAAGGCTCCGAGAATGTCTAAAATATAGAAACTTATTTAATTTTATTTAACCTGGCACTCCTCAAATTTATTTAACAAATACACTTTTGTGAAGGGTCTGGACTCTTTGGTAGACAGAAACCACCTCAAGTTAATTTAAGTCCAAATGGAATTTTCTGCCTTATGTAATTGGTAAGAATTCTTCATGAGTTCACAAAATGGACAAGCTACAGGACCTCGGGCCTGGGACTGAGGACTCAGCAATCTCTATTCTCATTCCTTTTTCTCTCCTGATTCTGTCTTTCATTTTGAATGTTCACCCACTCTCTCCTGGTGGGGTTAGCCCTTCCACACTATCCAATGTAACTGGCACTTTCAGCATGGATTGGAATAACCTCAGGGGAAAGGGGAATTGTTGATTTTTACACATTAAAATTTTGATTATCCAGAAGGATTTGGGCCCTGCTTGGGCCATAATTCTAACCTTTGAAACAATCACTGTTGTCAGGAGGGGAGTTTTTTTTAGTATTGGCCATATCTAGGCCTCTTGTCCCCTCAGATGACCTGGGTGGTGGTAGCATGTCCAGAACCTACTACTTTTTTTTTTTATTGAGGTAACATTGGTTTACATCATTATATATTATTTAAAGTATAAGATCACACCTTTCGGGTTTATGTTACCCCATCACACTCACTGCCAAAGTCCTGAAAGTCCATTACTGTCGGCCGCTGTTCTCCCTTCCCACTCTCTCCTCACTTCAGCTCCCCCTGTGGTAGCCTCAAGTCTGTAGTCAGAGTTCCAGGGCTTGTTGTTTTATCTTTATCTGTATTCTACATATAAGTGACACCATCTAGTATTTGTATTTCTCCTGGGTATTTCGTCTCGGGTAATCCCCTCCAGATGTTGCAAAAGGCAAGGGTTTATCTTCTTGTTTTTTTTTTTTTTCTTAATAGCTGAGTAGTACTTCATGGTGTATAGGTACCACATCTTCCTAATCCACTTGTCTGTCTTTAGGTGGTTTGTATACTTTGTATACTTTGGCTATTGTAAATAGTTTGGCAATGAACATAGGAATGCATATGTTTTTTTCAGAATAGTGGTTTTGTTTGTTTGTTTGTTTGTTTGTTTTGCATTCTTCAGGTAGGTACCTAGGGATGGACTTGCTGGATCAGATGGTAGATTTATTTTTAAAATTTTGAGAAATCTCCATATTGTTTTTCATAGGGGTTGGGCCAGTTGACATTCCCAACAGCAGTGTATATGGACAGAAACTACTACTTTAAACGAGAAATTAAGAAATGTTGTGGAAAGGACATAATAATAAACTATCATTCATTCATTCATTCAACAAATATTTGTTTAACCTTTCCACTCAAGCACTTCATTAGGCATTAGGGAAATAGCACTGAGCAAAATAGATGGGTAAGTTCCTACCTTCGTGGAACTTACATTGAAGTGGGGAGGCAGAAAATAAAGATTTAAGTACCTCAAATAGTGTGCTTCACAGTGAGAAGTTTAAGTACAAAGAAGAAAATGTAACAGGAAAGAGGAGTAAAGAAGTACTTGTGAGTAGAAAGAGGTTCATGCGATAACAATTGCCACCAGGGAGACTCACTAATGAGAATGTGACTTTTAAATGAAGATCCGAAGGCTGGAGGGAGGGCCATGCAGAAATTCTTTTCAGAAGCTACAGCAGGTGTAAGCACTTGGAGGTAAGAGTGTGCCTGGCGTGTCGCCGGAGGACACAGGGGCTGGAATGGAGGGCATGGGAGAAAATTGGGAAAGAGCAGTAGAAAAATTTGTATACACTTGTTTGAATTCACTTTTGGAGAAATGATGAATGATGGCCAATAGAGAGTTTTGAGCAGAGAGGTGACTTGATCTGACTCTGATTTGACTGCTTTGCTGAAAAGAAGTGGTTGGTGGCAATGGCAGAAAAAGATAATCCAGCCAGGAGGCCAATGTCATAGCCCAGAAAAGAGATGACTGTAACATGGACCAGGGGTGTGGCCGTGAGCGTGGTGAGAAGTGGTTGTGCTCGAGGTATACTTTGAATGTAGATCAAACAGAATTTTCTGATAGAATTGACATGGGGTGTGAGAAGAAGAGAAATGTTGATGATGACAGCAAGGCTGGGCCTCATCGATGGGGGCGTGTGGCTGCTGTGAGTCAGGAGAAGAATGTGTAGCAGATCACGGCCTCAGCACTGCAGCCAGAGTCTACGGTTTGTTTTGGTTTTGCTTTGTCTTCTTGTTTGCTTTGCTTCTTTATATTCCACATATGAGTGAAATCATCTGGTATTTGTCTTTATCCTCCTGACTTATTTCACTTAGCATAATTTATTCAGGTTCCATCCACATTGTTGCAAATGCTAAGATTTCATCTTTTTTGTTTGTTAAACTATGACTATTCTGTTGTGTATTTATACCACATATTCTTTATTCAACCATTGATGATTTGGGGTCTTTTTTTAGTGATACAGAGTTCATCCCTTCCACTCAAAATGTTTACTGTAGTTAAATTCTGTGCAAAGTAGGTGTTCAGTGCAAAGTGGGAATAAGCTTCTTTACCTCTTAAGAAAGTAGGGGAAAAGAATTCCACCTTGAAGAAAGCGTGATCCAGAAATGAGTTCTCAAGGAAGTGGTCTTCGATGGTGCTGAGCTCTGAAGGCTGAGCTCTGAAGGGTGTTTAGAAAAGACAGAAATGAGGGAAGGACATTTTTGATAACGGGTGTGGGAGTCTAACTACATAAAACAGGGTGGGGGTTATGGTCTATCACCTGCTGAACTAGAGCAAAGAGTCAGTGGGAGAAAATGGGAAATATAGGTAGATTATTATAGAACCATGTGTTCAGTGCTTAGTAATACTGACTCTCTTTGAAAAGTTTGAGGATTATTCCAACAGTGATGTTTTGTTATGCATTTCGGTCACTTGGTCATATTGCACTTTTCACTCTACTCTGAGTCACAAAGCACAGTTTCAGTACTGCAACTTCCTTAGGCCAGAGCAACAGTTTTGGCAATTTGATGTTTTAAGATACTTCCCATGACTTCTCTTTTCATATCCTGTATAATGTAAACAATTTTTTTTAATACTAGCATTTCTTAGAGGATTAATGGTATAAACTTTGGAAAATTCTGTTACTGCTTAGAAGTAGTCATGTGCCTAACTTCTAAAAATATATATCTTGCCTTTGATTTTTTTAAAGATTTATTTATTTATGCATACAAGAACTGGGGTACAGGCCAGAGATGCAGGGGGATGAGAGGATTCACCAGACACAGAGTGGAGAACAGAACAGGCAGATTGACTGAAATACACTGCTAAGGGGAGTAGTGGGCGAGACAGGAGAGGTCTCCCGCACCATCTGGGTAGTTCCCTGGCCGGCCGGGGATTCAACTCATGCTGCAGAGGCTGTGGACAGCCTCCTAGTGTGCTCAACCCCTTGCACCACCAAGGAGGCCATGGATTTTTTTTTTTTTTTTTTTGGATTTCACTGAATTATAAGCCCTAATATCCTTTTTTCCCTCACAACTTTTTAAGAAATACCAAATTAAAGAAAAAATACTATATAAAAATGCTACTGTGAGTGGTGGAGCTTTAGGGATCAGCTCTCATTTTCCCTATTTTAGAATTCTTTAAATTGAAATTGAAAATAAACTGTTATTATAACATTTTTAGTAATGAGGGACCATGCCTGCCACTTCCCATATCAGCAGTTCTCCATGGGAAAAAGACTATACTCACTCTTAATTCTTGACAGAGAGATTGATAGTGGATGATAAGAATATATCAGATGCCTGTGCCTTTCCTATAGTCCTGCAAAATTCTTATCTCCGATCCTTCTGTGACTGTTGAAATGTTTTCCTAGAACTGTTGGAGGTATTTCCCATTTTTTCCAAAAATGCTTGGACCATCCAATTCTAGGTGGGAGTTGAGAGGACGAGAAGAGGAAGAATAACACCTACGAAATAAGCTTTCAAAGAGACTGTGTTAAGAAAGTTGCACTTTCCAAGAAAACCACTTTACACCTTTACCTCTCTCCTCAGGCTCCCTCATGCCGCCTCCTTCCTCCTCCTGACCATCAATTCACTTGAATTTCACTACAGAAATACAAGTCCTTAGAAGCCCTCATCTTCACCCACCAAATCTCTCATCACCTCCATTTATATCCATATAGTCTGCCTTCCCTAGTTGGGGCTAATAAGCTTTCTGTGTTTCCACCTGAGAGCAATGCCTCTACAATGAGTGGACATTTCCTCTTAGTAGTTCATGAGCTGCTTTGTGGGTAGCCACGATCTCTGGTGCAGCATTAATCTATATCAATTAGATTAATCTCATTAACCTTCTGAAGTGTTATCATTGTTCCCTTTATAAAACATCTCTTTTTGCCTATCTCCCTATTTCTTGTTTTTTTCCTGGCAGCTGTATTTCTCAAAATAATGATCTCCATTCCCTATCTCACTCCATTCCTTGTCCTCCTCTGGGTGCCCTGGTATCCACTATAAACAGTTCTTGTCAAGACCACCCAGCACCTCAGTCTTGCTGAATTCATTGACCAATGCTTAGTTCTCATCTAATTTGATCTTCCAGCAGCCAATATACTTTCCTTATTGAGTCCTGATGCTTGTGTACCCTGATTTCTTCTCTCCCTCACTGACTTCCTTTTTCAGTGTCCTCTGTCACTTTCTCCTACATTCCTATGAAAGGTAGAGTGGCTTAGGGTTTAGATCTTACATCTCTTCTTGATCTACACTCCCATCCTAGGGTGTATTATCCTGTGCAGTGCTTTTACATACTGTTTGCATGGTGATATCTCCTAAATCTATGCCTTCCTAGTACACCTTTCCACTTGGGCTTTTAGTAAACAAGTCCCACCAAAAGCATCCAGAATTCCTTACTGTGACCTTCAAAGTCCTTACGACCTGGTCTCCCTTACCAATGCAACTCCATTTGCTGCTACTTGCCTTCTTTACCCCACCACACTTATCTTCTTACTTTTCCTCTAACTGCCAAGCTCCTTCCTATCTCTGAGGCTTTGCACTTGCTGTCTCTTTACCTAGAATATTTGTTGCCCAGATCTTTGTTTGACTTGTCTCCTCACTCCAATGTCAATTGTATTTCTTCAGAGGCCTTACCTTTCTAAAATCGTATCTTCTTGTCTGTTTTGTTTTTCCTTCTTAACACTTGTCACTACTTTAAATCATATTTTGCTCTCCCTTTGCAGAATGAGCCCCAGGAGGACATGTAGATAATCTACCCACCCCTGTATCTTTAGGGCTTAGATCAGAGCCTAGGTCATAATAGACTCTCAAACATGTTCATTTAGTGAGTGAATCAATAAAAAAATGGAGTTATACTATATATTGTTTTATATGTAAAGCACAGGATTATACCCTCAGTATTTTTGAATCCAAAGTACAGAGAAATGTTTATTATAATAGAACAGTTAAATATAATGGGAAAAGGTTTAGTGAGGGCCTTTTGCTTATAGATTATTTAAGGAATTCCCTTCAGTGATATATGGGGTGTCTCTTCTTGTTCCCATCCCTGGAGATAAGTTGTTTTCTTGATATTTCTCATGCAGCTGAAGAATAAGTTCATGAAAAAACTGCCCCGTGATGCCGAAGCTTCCAACGTGCTCGTTGGGGAGGTTGACTTCTTGGATACGCCTTTCATTGCCTTTGTCCGACTACAGCAGGCTGTCATGCTGGGCGCCCTGACTGAGGTTCCTGTGCCCACAAGGTAAGCTGCTTCCTGACCTACAATGTCATAGGGAAATTTCTTCTCCTTTATACTAGAAAATACATGTCAGAAAGGTGGCATCTGACATAATGACTTAGTCTGATTTTTGTTCTAACAAGTAACATGGCACTTGTATACTAGTAATAATAACAAGTATAATGATTTGCAAAGTGTGTTAGTTTCTTATGTGTTAATCTATTTAATTCTTATAATAATTTAAAAGTACTAACTATAAAAGGTATCTGGATTTTACAGATGATGATACTGAGTCTGAGTGTTAAGTGACTTGTCTAAGGTCATAAAGATGGCAAAGCTTCAGATGTTAGAGTTGTTTTCATTTGCTCTATGTTTTAACAAAGAGTTGGTAGTGGGTGCATAACTGCATATATTTATATGTGTGTTATACATATGTAAAATTCATTACTGTAAAATTAAGTTGAACACTTAAATTCACACGCTCACTTTTTTTTTTAAAGATTTATTTATTTATGCATACAAGAACTGGGTTACAGGCCAGAGATGCAGGGGGGTGAGAGGATTCACCAGAGACAGAGTAGAGAACAGAACAGGCAGACTGACTGAAACACACTGCTGAGGGGAGGAGCAGGTGAGCCAGGAGAGGTCTGCTGTGCCATGTGGGTTGCTCCCTGGCCAGCTGGGGGATCAAACTTGTGCTGCAGAGGCTGAGGATTGCTTCATAGTGCGGTGCTTAACCCCTTGTGCCACCTGGGAGGCCCCCACACACTCACTTCTTATGTTGTGTCACATAAACTTTTATTTCAAAAGGAGGCATACAGTCATGAGCTCACAACACTGGAGAAGTCATCTTGTTTCTCTGAAAATGAGCTCAGTTAAGCTAGAAAGCTTGACTTGTAGAGTGCATTTAGGTGAATAGATGGTAATGCTCCACTTAAACATGTGCTGAAAGAGTTTAAAGAGAAATTTGTGCTTTTCAGTTGACATCAGACATTATTATATGATTGTTTTTTATCTTTTTAATGTGCTTTCCATGGACTGCAGGGCAAGGGCAGGTGACTTTCTTTAATGTTCTCCCATGTGAACAGGGAGGACTGTCATTCTCCTTGGTGAACTCAGGTGACTGGAGCATCAAGCGACAGTAACAAAGGGTTCAAGATTTTTAGTCCCAAGTCAGAGGGAAAATTACGAGAATTAAGACCTCCCAATTTGTAGATTATAGACCATTCTCTCTGCTCATTCACGTATTTTCTCCTATCTTCCCTCCCACCACATCTTTATACTCCATAGACTCTTAAAATAGTAATACTACTTGGGACAGAAATTGGCCAAATAGCAGAGAAAAGAGATGATCATAGTTTATTCAATTAATGGGATTATTATTTGTGTTTTCTGCATTTTAGTTTCTTGCTTTGAAAGCATTCCAGTGGAGCCTTGCAGTTCTATCTGAGCAATCACCTGGCGAACAGATCGCTGACTCAGGCATGGCTGAAGTCCAGCTTGTGTGCCCCTATGGCTTTTATCTGTGTCTCTTCAGATTAACTTTACCGGGGCTTAAAAGAAAAAAAAAATTGCAAAGAAGTGTTAAATTGTTCTTACTTTTTTTGTTTTTATTATTATTTTTCTTTGGATGCTATAAATAAAAGTTATTTTAAAAGTCTCTTTAACAAAAGTAAGAATCCATTGAGTAGCAAATCATGACCATTTTTGTGTGCTTCTCGTTATCTGGATCTTCTCTTCCTCTCCACTGAAGGATGGTGCTGGTCTAGAGGTAAAATACATCATATGAATCAGCAGAAAGAACCTAACAAATCAAGCAACTGTAATTCAGTAATGTCAGGTAACTATTTCAGGGCAATAATCTGAACAGTATATCCTTGCCTGTTGACATTTTTTCCAGGAAATAGTTTTATCCATTTGCTGTCCTCCAAATGAGTGCAAGCTGTAATCACTGAATAGGGAGTCTCATTAGCTTTTTTTTTTTTTTAATGTGTATGACTAATGTGGGGCCATTTACAATGGTTGCATCCTGTGAAATCCAATAAAGGAAATCCCACAAGGAATGTGGTAGTCATTGTGAAGGACTGCTCTGCTCTCAGCCGTGTGGTTTAACGTACAGGCTGCCCTGTTGGACTGCAGGGAGACCCAGTTCTGGTTTTGTGCACATCTTGTAATGTGCATCTTGTAATGCGTAAGGTTTTTCCTTTGGAAGATGCGGTAAAGTTATGTTATGTTTATTGTTATTATTGCTTATAATGACCAGAGGTACTCCGTGTACCATTTAGAAAGTGTGATTCTAGAAGCTCCCTTTATTTAGAACTCACATGTTTTTCTATTTACTCTTTTTTTTTAATAGAGGCATGTTTTATTTATTTGTTTGTTTATACAAGCACTGGGTACAGTCAGAAGTGCGGGAGGGTGAGAGAATTCACCAGAGCCAGAGCGGGGAGCAGAGCAGGCAGAAGGACCGAAGTACACTGCTGAGGGGAGCAGCAGGTGGCAGGAGAGGTCTGCGTGCCATGTGGGACCCTCCTCCAGTGGCCGGGGAGCAGCCGGGGATCAAACCGGTGCGGCAGAGGCCGCGGGCAGCTTCGCAACCCAGTGCTCAACCGCTGCGCCACCGGGGAAGCCCTCTCTATTTACTCTTAATTGATGTATTTGGTTTTCTACTTGCAGCTGGACTACTACCAATTTGGTGGAAGTTACCTACTTAGGGACTCTTCTTGCCATGTATGAGAAAGCAAACAAACTCTGTTCTTTGATCTTGGTGACTTGGTATAGGACATGTTTATATGTTTGCTAGCATCTTGCAGACAGCTTGCTTACTGTCATCTTAGATCTTTCCACAGAGACTGCCTGCCAGGTACTCATATTTGTGAGCTAGAAAGGGAATAAATGTATTCCCATTTTACAGTTGATAGATACTGGTAAAGGGAAGATTCAGTATCAGTGCTAGAAATTGAATTATGGATTTTTGACTCTCAGACCAGACTTGTAGAATTTAAGGAGATAGCTAAAATGAATTGGAATGAATTTTAGGATTTTCCCATGAAGAGTAATAAAAGTTTCTGATTAGTTTGTCTGTTTCTGCCCTCGATTTTTACATCTAAGATATAAAGTTATTCAGTGAGCCCACTCCTCTAAAAATTAGTATGTTTATTCCTTTTGGTATCACTGTAGGTTAATACATAATTTGTATTATAAATAATGATTTGTTTAAAGTCGTCTGTGCTTACTTGTCACAACCATACTAGAGGGATTGGGGTGGAGGTCTTCTTAGTTCAGTTCTCTCTTTCCTAACAGTCCAGCTGTCAGCGTCTGTTTTTATCAAATGGAATATGGTATCTTATGGTGGGCTTGTAGTCTTCATAAATCTATTGTGGAAGTTAAAGTTAAGCCACATTTTCCAAAGCCTCTAAATATGAATAATGGGTTATTTGATTCACTGTTGTTTTGATAGAAGGGAGTAAAGAATTGGTACATGCTGAGTTTATTCTAGAAATAGCTGTGATATATCAGGAAGGAAGGGGGTGCATCCTTTCTGAAAAGATTGAGTGGTTTAGGAAGGCTGCCTCTTTTTCTGATATTATGCTCTGTTTCTGCCTATAATTATTTTGTGAATGTGAGTATAGTCCATTGGTTCCGGACACAGATCATCTGGCACTTATTTTTGTTGTGGAGAATGCTAGAGGCGTCCTCCCCAGGCATAATTAGTTATATGAAAACGCTCACAAGGCTGGAAGCCCTCATGAAGATTCTCGAGACAATTAGGCACTATTAAAAATTCTAACTATGTTTTATTTCTAATTATGAATGAATAAAAGGAACTCAGTAACATGAATTAATTTTTTCCCCTGAACTGTTATCATGGTCTGAGCTCTAACAGTCACACAAATGTGATGTTTACTCTAATTTGTTAATAAAGAAAAAAGTTTCTGGTTAAAAATAACATCTGTCCACTTAGCAAAAAACAGCTTGGGTCATGAAAAGAGTTTTCAGTACATTATAAAAGCTGTTAGGAAAGATGTACATCTGTCATAAAAGTTGTAACAGCTTTCACTTCTTTGAGGGTGGAAGGGGAGAGAACACATTTCAGGCAAAGGTAAATTCAGCTTGATGAGTTGTTCTGTGTTCTTAATTTCCCCAAATCTCTCTCCCCATTTCAACAGTGTAATCCAAATTAGAGGTTTCTTAAGGGTCTCTGTTCCTAGTGGTGAAATTCTTGACCTCAGTCATGTTTACTGCTTCTTATAGATGGCCAGATTTTCTCTACATATCATTTTAAGGAGATGGACTTACTGAATGGCTTCTGACTGGAGTATTAATATTTTTATAATATAAATATAATGTATTATTCTTTAATAGATATGTATGAAATCCATTATGATCTGGAGATAAAGAATTGTTTTTTTAATAAAAGTTGCCTTACCCAATAAAGAGGAATTGTACAGATATAGCTTGTTTTATTATGTATGGGACCCTTCACCAACAAAAAGATTACGATTCACTGAAGGCTGAGGTGATGGCTAGCATATTTTTAGCATTAAAATAATTTTTAATTAAGGTTCATACTTTGTTTTCGAGGCATAATACTATTTTACACTTAGTAGATGACAATATACTACAGACATAACTTTCTTATGTCCTGGTAAACCAAAAAAATTGTGACTGACCGTATTGGGATATTCACTTTATTGTGGTGGTCTAGAACCAAACTTAGAAAATCTCCCAGGTGTGCTTGTACTTTTATGTCTAGATTACTCAAGTGATATAATTCTCCAGTAGTGGCCTTATTTCTATGATATATGTTAGTCATTATTTGTCAGCTTCTTCCATTCATTTTTGGGTACATTTCTTTTCTTCTTTGGTACATTTTTTTTTTCTTCTCTGGGATGTAGGCCAGAGATGAGGGGTGGAGGGTAAGAGGATTCACCAGGGACAGAGTGGGGAGCAGATCAGGTGGATTTACTGAAATACACTGCTAAGGGGAGCAGCAGGTGAGCCATTTCAACTGTGGGTTATGTGGGTCCGCTGGGCCATGTGGGTTAGCACCCTGGCTGGGGATTGAACTCAGATGGTAATGGTGGTAGTGCTGAGACAACCCTTAGGCCATTTTTGGGTACAGTTTAGCAGGGAGGCACCCCATTTTTGGGTACAATTTAGCAGAGAACAAAGTAAATATTATAGAAAATATGCGACCTCATCTCATAAATTTTAACTTAGAAGCGCCATTACTCTGTTAGTTCTTGGATTAGTTACCTATCATTTGCCAAAGTTTATAATTTAGCACCATTAGTGGCAGAGTTTTTGCTTTTTTTTTTTTTTTTTTTTTACTTTCGAACAAGGCAATATTTGGCTTTGATGTCATATAGTCAACCTGATAATTAACTCATGTAGGTTCGTAAATGTGTATTTTCATAAGGTGTATCTGTAAACTATAATCATGATGGAAATGCTAGGGAGAGGTAGGAAAAGATACTGACTGGTTCTGAAAAGGCTTTCAGATATTATATATTGCTGCAAAACTAATATTTAGATACATTGTAGCAAAGGAAACCCATTATTTAAAAATATATTCAGTCGGAGGGGGCGGAGCAACATGGCGGCGAGGAGACACTGCGAGTAAGATCTCCCATTAAAAAAAGTTAATAGGGAGGAAAAGCGGCAGGTCCCAGTGAGAACTGGGACACGGAAGATAAACGGACGACTCCAGCAAACTACCCAAAGAAGAAAGTGGCCATAAAAGAGGACCAGAAGGGAGGGAAGCGCAGAACCCTGCTCCCCCCCCCCCCCCCCCCCCCCCCCCCCGCCCACAGAGGCGGCACTCTCCAACCAGCAGAGAGGAGGGAAACAACAAACCAAAACGGCCAACAAGAACAAACGATGCAGCAAGCGGGACTGTGAGTGGAAAGGAATATTGCAGCCACCACACCCCGTGAACGGGAGCTGAGGCGAACCCTGCAGGATTCACCGCAGCGAGCGAATGGCTCCGGGCGCCATTAGAGAAGAACAAAGACCCCGGGAGACCCGCACACAGCCCGGGCTGCCTGTAAGCTTGCGCGGAAAAGCGGCGCGCTTGGCGCGCTTGAAAAGCAGGTGCAGACCCGGATCGCGGCTGCCCAGGTCCCCGCGCCTGCGACCTAGGCTTGCGGGGAGACGCTTGGAGGTCCTCACTGAGGTGAAGGTCCCTCCCTGAGTAAGCAGGAACCAGGCGCCCAGGCACGGGAGCGGTGCAAAAGGCTCCCTTCCCGCGCCACTGAACTGGGCTACAGCCCGCGTCCTGGAACTGAGGGCTTTGAACTGAGACCCGGGGCACGAAAATTCGGGGCGTGGGTTCTCCACGACGGTGGGGCACAAGGCAGACACAGCACCCCAAAGCTGTTGAGGTGTACCCTACCATTCCTGCTCTGTTCCCTGTCCCACGGGGTGGGGGGAGGCAAAAAACAGCCCCCCAAGGACAATAGGAGAGATCTCTGGCGCCACCTAGCGACCAGGAAAAAAAAGTCACTAACACCCCATAGAACAGGAAATTTCTTAAGACTGCTTGAAAAGGGCAGAAAAAAAAGTCACTAACACCCCATAGAACAGGAAATTTCTTAAGACTGCTTGAAAAGGGCAGAAGGACCCAGTGGCCAGCCGGGAAGTTAGCCCACGCCAGGCCCCTTCCGACCAGCAGTCTGAGCCCACAGAGGGAGCTGGCACCCACGTCCGGGGCAGACCGGGTGCGCAGAAGAGTGTGCCTGAAACCGGAGGCTCAGGGACTGCATCCCACTTCGCCATTTTAGAACAGGGACATTTCTTCAGTAAAAACTGCCTAAAACCAGCAGAAAGCTCCCCCAGAAGACAGAGATGGCTCCTGGAAGAGCCAGAGGGGAGTGGAGAAGTTCACCCAAGATGCCAGTAAGTCCGAGCAACACAGTGTCCCAACGCATACGACAAATTAGAAAACAGACAGTAGGGAGTAGAAGAACCACACGCAACCTAACAACTCCTCAGGAAAGAAGCACACCACAAAAAGAAAACCACTCCCCAGATTGCAACGACAGCAACTTGGAAAAACTTCTGAGCCTTCCAGAAAGAGAATTTAAAATTGCCATGATTAAAAAAGTGATAGATCAGAAGAAGGAAATTGAGTCCCTAAAGAGGGAAGTAAAAGAAATGCAGGAGATCAAAGAATTAATGGAGGAACTAAAGAACTCTGGGAAAAGCAATGAAAGCAGAATAGGTGAAATGGAACAGCGAATAAGTACTCTTGAAGACACAGAAATAAAAAGAACCAAAACAGAAAAGGAAAGAGAAGTACGAAGGAAAAAGAATGAAGAAAGACTTCGGGAACTATCTGACTCCATGAGGAAAGGAAATATAAGAGTTATAGGAATTCCAGAAGGAGAGGAGAGAGATGTAGGAACAGAGAAAATATTCATGGATATAATTGAAGAGAACTTCCCAAATGCGAAGAAGGAGCTGAAAATTGATATACAAGAAGCAAGAAGAACACCAAACTTCCACGACGAAAGGAAAAACACAGCAAGACACATAATAGTAAAGCTCCCAAGAATCCAGGACAAGGAAAAAATAATGAAGCTGACAAGAGGGAAGAAACAGATAACATTCAAAGGAAAACCAATCAGGCTGACATCAGACTTCTCTGAAGAAACACTACGGGCAAGGAGAGAGTGGAGGGACATAGTCAACAGACTCCAAGAAAACAGATGCCAACCAAGAATACTCTATCCCGCAAAGCTCTCCTCCATGAAGAAAGAATATGGACATTCCCAGACAAAGAGAAACTCCGGAATTTCATTACGACTAAACCCCCACTCCAAAAAATACTACAAGGAATCCTAAAGCCAGAACCTCAGAGGGACGAATAACAACGAAAGAAGACCAAAAAAAAAAAGTTATTAAAAGAATAAATAAATAAAATCAAAGGAAAGACAAACATAATGGCAAATACAGATGCTAACATATCAATATTAACTCTAAATGTAAATGGACTAAACTCTTCAATAAAAAGACACAGAGTTGCAGCCTGGATTAAGAAACAAAACCCAAACTTTTGCTGTCTCCAGGAAACACATTTAGCTACAAAAGATAAAAATAGGCTCAAAGTCAAAGGATGGAAAACAATCCTACAAGCAAATGGGCCAAAAAAGAAAGCAGGAACAGCTATACTTATATCAGATAAAACAGACTTCAAACTCAAAAAAATAAAAAGAGACCCCAATGGTCACTACATTATGATTAAGGGGACAATACTTCAAGAAGAAATAACACTCATTAACATATACTCACCAAACGAAAGAGCACCAAAATATATCAGACAACTGTTGTCCTCTCTGAAAAAAGACATCAGAGAAAACACATACGTAGTGGGAGACTTCAACACACCACTATCAACAATGGATAGATCAACAAGATAAAAAATAAAGAAACTAAAGCTCTAAATAAGGACCTAGAACATTTGGGCTTAACAGACATCTATAGAACACTAAACCCAAAAAAAACGGAGTACACATTTCTCTCAAGCGCACACGGATCATTCTCCAGGATCGATCAAATACTGGGGCACAAGACAAACATCAACAGATACACCAAGATTGAAATCATACCAACCATCTTTTCTGACCACGAAGGCATCAAACTAGAAATAAATCATAAAAAGAAGGCAAGGAACTATCCTACCTCATGGAGATTAAAAGCCACACTACTGGAAGACCACTGGACTAACGAGGAGATCAAAGAAGAAATTAAAAAATTCTTTGAATTGAATGACAAGGAGGACACCAATATCCTAAATGTATGGGATGCAGCAAAAGCAGTAATAAGAGGAATATATATAGCAATAGAATCTCACATCAAAAAACAAGAAAGAACTCAAAGAAACAACCTAATCTCGAAGCTCAAAGATCTAGAAAAAGAGCAACAAAAAAACCCCAAAACCAGTAGAAGAAAAGAAATAATAAAAACCAAAGCAGAAATAAATGAAATTGAAACTAAAAAAAACAATCCAAAAGATCAATGAAACCAAGAGCTGGTTCTTTGAAAAAATAAATAAAATAGACAAACCCCTAGCCAGGCTCACAAAGGAAAAAAGGGAGAAAACACAAATACACAGGATCATAAATGAAAGAGGAGAAATCACAACGGACACAGCAGAAATCAAAAGAATAATCAGTAACTACTATGAACAGTTATATGGAAACAAGTTCAACAATCTAGAGGAGATGGACAAATTCCTACAACTCTACAATCACCCAAAGCTAGATAAAGAAGAAATAGAACACCTAAACAGACCAATTACAAGCAGCGAAATTGAAATGGTAATCAAAAACCTCCCCAAAAACAAAAGCCCAGGACCTGATGGATTTACAAATGAATTCTACCAAACATTCAGAGACGAATTAGTGCCTATCCTTCACAAACTCTTCCAAAAAATTGAGAAGGAAGGGACAATACCAAACACGTTCTATGAAGCCAATATTACACTAATACCAAAACCGAACAAGGACAACACAAAAAAGGAAAACTATAGGCCAATCTCCCTAATGAACACTGATGCAAAAATCCTCAATAAAATTTTAGCTATCAGAATCCAACAATGTATCCATAAGATAATTCACCACGACCAAGTTGGATTCATTCCAGGGGCACAAGGATGGTTTAACATCCGAAAATCAATCAATGTTTTATCCCACACATCAACAAAAAGAAATACAAAAACCATATGATAATATCAATAGATGCTGAGAAAGCTTTCGACAAAGTGCAACACCCATTCATGATAAAAGCCCTTGAAATTCTTGGGATACAAGGAACATACCTCAACATCATAAAGGCCATCTATGACAAGCCAACAGCCAGTATCATTCTCAATGGTGAAAAGCTGAAAGCAATTCCATTAAGATCTGGAACAAGACAAAGATGTCCACTCTCACCACTGCTTTTCAATATAATACTGGAAGTCCTAGCCAGAGCAATAAGACAAGAGAAAGACATCCAAGGAATCCAAATAGGAAAAGAAGTCAAACTATCACTATTTGCAGATGATATGATAATATACGTAGAGAACCCCAAAATCTCCACAGAAAAACTAATTCAACTCATCAATCAATTCAGTAAAGTGGCAGGATACAAAATCAACACGCAAAAGTCAGTAGCCTTCCTATACACAAACAATAAATCTGAAGAAGAAGAAATCAAAAAAACCATCCCTTTTATTATCGAAACAAAAAAAATCAAATATTTGGGAATAAATCTAACAAAAGAGGTAAAGGACCTATACAAAGAAAACTATAAAACACTGTTAAAAGAAATAGAAGAAGACACAAAGAAATGGAAAGACATCCCCTGCTCATGGATTGGAAGAATAAACATTATTAAAATGGCCATCCTACCAAAAGCAATATACAGATTCAATGCTATTTCAATCAAAATCTCAATGGCATTCTTCAAAGAAATAGAACAATTATTGATGAAATTCATATGGAATCACCAAAAACCCTGATTAGCCAAAGCTCTACTGAAAAAAAAGGAAGGAAATGGAGGCATCACACTCCCAGACTTCAAACTATACTACAAAGCCATAATCATCAAAACTGCATGGTATTGGAACAAGAACAGACATACAGACCAATGGAATTGAATAGAAAATCCAGAAATAAACCCACAGATTTATGGTCAACTAATCTTTGACAAAGGAGCAAAGACTATGCATTGGAGCAAAGAAAGTTTGTTCAATAAATGGTACTGGGAAAACTGGGTCGCTACATGCAAAAGAATGAAGCTTGACCACTACCTCACACCATACACAAAAATCAACTCAAAATGGATTAAAGAACTAGACATAAGACCTGAAACCATAAAATACATAGAAGGAAATATAGGCAAAACACTACGGGATTTGCACATCAAAGACATCTTTACAGTCACATCACCCAAAGCAGTGATAGTGAAGACAAAGATAAACAGCTGGGACTGCATCAAATTAAAGAGCTTCTGCACAGCAAAAGAGACAATAACAAAAACAAAGAGAAACCCCACCAACTGGGAGAACATTTTTGCACCCAACACTAATGATAAAGGACTGATCACAAAAATCTGCAAAGAGCTGATGAGACTCAGCAACAACAAAGAAAATAATCCAGTCAAAAAATGGGCAGAAGAGCTAAAAAGAAACTTCTCTGAAGAGGAAATGCAAATGGCCAACAGACATATGAAAAAATGTTCAACATCACTTGTAATCAGGGAAATGCAAATCAAAACTACCATGAGATACCATCTCACACCAGTGAGAATGGCACATATTAAAAAAACTAGCAACAACAAATGTTGGCGAGGGTGTGGAGAAAAAGGAACTCTTCTGCACTGTTGGTGGGAGTGCAAACTGGTCCAACCACTGTGGAGAGCTGTGTGGAGATTTCTGGACCTACTAAACATAGAGCTTCCATATGATCCAGCAATTCCACTCCTAGGTATTTACCCAAAGGACACAGAAACATCAATTCCAAAGAGCACCTGCACCCCTATGTTTATAGCAGCACTGTTTACAATAGCTAAGCTTTGGAAACAACCCAAATGCCCAAAAATAGATGACTGGATCAAGAAGATGTACATATATACCATGGAATATTACTCAGCATTCAGAAAAGATTAACACATGCAATTTGCAGCAACATGGATGGCGCTGGAAGGGATCATGCTCAGCGAAATAAGCCAAAAAGAAAAAGAAAAATACCGGATGGTCTCACTCATAGCAGGAATCTAGAAAACTTAAATAAGGGACCAGGAAAATGATTATAAGAAAGTGAAAATCAAAATCAACAAAAAACTATGAACCAGAGACACTTTTTGGGGGGTGGGGGGCGGGAGGGGAAGGATTGGGGTCAGAATGGGGCGTTTGCAATTGTATGGGGGAATATAAAAATAAAAGTTATTATTTAAAAAAAAATACAGTATATAAACTAATATATATATATATATATATTCAGTCAACTTTAGAGAGCTACTAGGTATTTTCTCTTGCTGCAGTGCAACTGCCCCATTTTGCCTAAAGCTATGGCTTCATTGCCCTGCCTGACAGCTGGCCTATAGTTAATAGGCAAATAGGGTTGACCAGTATTTCAGTTGTTTCTCAATGGGATTTGTGTTTTATTTTAGTGGCTAAATCATTTTTGCACATGTTATGCTCAAATCAATGATCGAACCCTTTAGAAAAATACATTTTGCTGTCATAAAGAAGCACTTTATAAAACTATATTTACTGGTATAATTTAAATACATCTTTTAACTAGAAAAGTTCTAGTATCAATAGAACTTAAGTGTTGGATGAACTAATATTCAATTCTAATGACTTCCTTCATATGTGAACAGACTTTCCTCCTTGCTAATTGCTTTTGTTATTTCATGTAACGTAATAACACTTGAAAGTGAATGTGCCACCCTGTTCCAGAACTGGTTTCTAAGCAAATAAGTACTGAACACTTTTATGGTTATTCTGGTATAAAATCTGTGTGTTCAAATTTTCAGATAACTTCTTATGTTAATAGGTTCTATTTTTCTATTTGGATTAGATTTTATGATGAAGAAAAGAAATGATCTATTTAAGGGCATTTGGAACACACCCTAACACTTTGAAGAATATTTGCTGTCAATACTTTTTTAAAGTAAGGTGTATAAATAAACATGTAAAAAATAAAATGTTACTAAGCAAAGCCTAAGCCATTCCTGGTCCCATCAAGTCTTATTTAACATTTTTTTTGTCCCCAGCTAAGTATTCACATCACCTTTCCCCAGAGTGGCCTATGGAAGTTATTGGGTAGCTTTCCTCTATGCAGTCACAACCCTGCAGTATAGATTGTGCAGGTAATACTAGACAGAATCGTGTGCTGAAAAGAACAGGAAGTCTGTCTGCATATTTTCATCTACTACTAGGCACAGTCTTTGGGTTTCTCTATTAACCTAAAGAACCTCAGTGTTTTCACCATTAAACAGGAATCTTATTGCAAAGGGTAGTATGGAATTTATATGAGGTGATGAATGCTTTGCATGCTTTAAAAAGCTGTGCAAATGTATGATATGATCATTTTTACTGTCCTCAATTTCTCCACATTAGGTGAGACAGGATCATAAGCAGGGCAGGAATTTACTAAGTATTGCCTTTCGTGTGCCTTTTTTTTTTTTTTTTTCGTTTACTTATCAAGTTTCCTCCTCCCCAGTTTGGACATGCATATTTGCCCTGTGATCACTGAGGGATTCCTTCCAACATGATAAGAGGTGACCTAATTCAGGATAAGCTCACTGTTACAAATTTTATGATCACTAACTATGGAGCAGTGTTTGTGCATTTCAAGGGAAGTGTGGGAAGGAAAATGAGGACACCCACAAAAGAATTTTAACTGTCTGTGAATGATGCTTTATTTTGAATTTCTCTCATATTTATTTTTCTTGAATTTAACTATCAAGTCCTAGGCTATCAAGAGAACTTGATTTTTAATCACTCCCAGTCCCATTCACTTCTTAGTAAAAACATTTCTTTAAAGTTGGGAGAAGATCTTCTGTCACTGCCCATGTTGGTCAAGGAAAATCAGAGAAATCGGAAGATTAAGGCTTTTCTTATTGTACTTAATGGGTTGTCTCCAAAGATTTTAAAAAGTCATAGAAGTGGAGAAAGGATAAACTTCAGAAAAGAGAAATTTAATGACTCAGAAAGGGAAAGTTTTCTTCTCAGTGAATGAGCTTCTCAAGTTTCCATGCCATGTTTTTCTTTGCCTCTGATTAAAATGAACAATGATTTATGTTTCACAATAGTTTGAAAGAGTATTTTTCATATTACTAAGAAAATTACCTGTGTTTTAAAGGTGAATTTTAGGCCTAACCTTTAAATAAACTAGGATAAATGTGTCTAAATTTTATCTATTGAGATTGATGAAATATGTCTTATAGCCTTTGCTTTTTCCTTTTCCATTAGGTTCTTATTCATTCTCTTAGGTCCTAAGGGGAAAGCCAAGTCCTACCATGAGATTGGCAGAGCCATTGCCACCTTGATGTCTGATGAGGTAGGGAATAGAAAGATGGTGATCTGGGAATGCCTTACTTGTGTTGTTGTTGTACTCTTGAGTTGACTATCACAATTTATTCAATTATAATTGTGTGGTTCTATATAACGTAAGGTACAGTCATATCAGCAAATGAGCTGGCATCCACACACTTTTCAAAAAGTCAGTTTTATCTTGGAATAAAATATATTTCCCTTTCTCTAAACATTTGAAATTTTTACAGTTGATGGTATATTATATATTCTTTAAAAAGTTCAGGTGACTGTTTTTATTGAAAATTTATCTTTTAAAATGTTTAATATATTCCAATATACATATATATATATATATATATATACACCATTTTGTTTCAGAAATGATGGATTCTATAAAATATTGCATAATGAAATGGATGATGCATTTTTTCTAAGATATAAAAAAAGTACCTGCTTTTATGGTTTTCTTATTTTCTCGAAAGGAATGATATATTCAAAATTGCCCTAGTAACCATTACTGTAGAATAACTTTGGAATTATGACCTTATGCTCATAATAATTTGAATGTTGTTATATACATTTAAGTATAAAACAACTCCAAACTAATCTCATAATTGGAGAAATGCTATAAGAATATAAAGTCATTAATTTTAGCTTCTTTATCTTTGTAGATTACTATTTTCCTAAATGTTTTGCTTTTGTTTCATTGTTTAATTTGTCAGTTTCTCCATGTGGTAAGTAGAGAATAGGAAATTTGATTATGGAAGTTCTGTTTGGTGATTATTTAGGTGGTTAATTAATTCTGGAGCTAGGAGCATTGATGAATAACTATTCTGTTTTTGTTTTTTTCCCTTGAGAGAACTAAGCATCCCAGTGCATTTTTTCATTTATTTTTGTATGTTTATATTTTCTTTTAGGCAGTTTTTCCTCCTTATATATCAATTAGGAATGCTTTAGTCTGCAAGTGACAAAATATCTGACATAGTGGCTTAAACTTTGGAGTTTATTAGCTCAAATATCAGGAAGTTTGAAGGTGGATAGTATCTAGATTTGGTTTAACTTAGCTGCTTAGTGATAAATCAAGAACCAAAGCTGTTGCTTTATGGTCTTATGCTGGCCATTGCAGTTAGCTTCAGTCATCCATTCTGTTGTCAAGGCAAGAAGGCAGAGAGTAATGTTAGTTATGTCTGTCTCTGTCAACAGGTACTCTAAAAATTTCCCAGATAACCTTTTCTTTTTCATTGGTCAGAATTGTCCATCCTTATCTGCACAGGAGGTGTCAAAAGCGACTCTCTGACTTTCTAGTGGTGAGAGGTAACTAGAGAAAATGAGGGTAAGGCTGACTGTGTCTGCCACAGATGATACATTGGCACTTAGTATTGTCCTCCTCTCAATCCCACAAACCCCAGATCATTACATGTTATTTATTATATCAATAATTTTTTAAAATTTTTGTCAAAAAAGGTGGTTTAGTAGCAATCTTTAAGAGCAGACAAGCGGATGGCCATCTCTTCTGGAAAATAGAGAATTTTACTTACCTGATATGAAAGAATTAAGTATGTGTAAAGAACTTCAACATCATGAATTTGATTAGAAAGAGTAATTGACAAAGAGGAATTCTGGAAACTCCATTCTTTGTATAAAAAAGACATGAAACATTTGCTGTCTTGGTTGGTTCAGTTATTGCCTTACTCAAAGATAAACATGTGATTACCTGCTTAAAGCCCTTTGCTTCATGCATTGCCAATATATTTCCAAATTTTCTTTCTTGAGTAGCTAACATTATTTCTGTGTTTGAGAATTGTAGTATTTGGGTCTTAACCTGGATCTTAACACTCAGCTTGAACTTTTCCTTTTTGTATTATCAGCAATGGTTTGTCCCAGTACTTTTTAATTCAGGGAATGACACTTCAGTGTATTTCTCAAAACCATTTTCATCTGGCTTCCATAGCAACTATATCAGTAATGGTACATACCAGGGGGAGATGAAAGGAAATGTTGTTTAACAGTACTGGTAGACAAAAGCACTACCCCCCCCACAGCTGTTTTCTCATGCCTCTACCTATATTTTTGGGGCTCATAATCTGAATACCTAAATATTTTGGTACAAGCTAAATAATAGGAAATAATTTTTAATGTAACATTAAAATGGATTATCAAATGTGTTCCTCAGCTCGTTTTGACGTGTGGGGCATGTAGATATTTCTCTTGTTGGATCAGCACATCTCTTATTCTTTAGGTGTTCCATGACATTGCTTATAAAGCAAAAGACAGGCAAGACCTTATTGCTGGCATTGATGAGTTCCTAGATGAAGTCATTGTCCTTCCACCTGGAGAATGGGACCCAACAATAAGAATAGAGCCTCCTAAGAGTCTCCCATCATCTGACAAAAGGTAAATTATTGGCAGTTTTCAGAAAGATTTTTTTTTAGCTATTGCCTAGTATTTTCAGGTTCCCATTTCACTCAAATCAAACAAATGTCTTAATGTGACAGTTTGCTGATGATATAAAATGAATGTTATAGGTTGTGATGGTCTCCAGTGATTATGAATTAGAGATCTCAGGTTATGACATTGAAGTACATCACAGAGAGTCTTTGGGATGTTTTGGGACTCCTTGTACTTCTGGAAATATCGCTTTAGACCCCCTAGATTGTGCAGGTGAAGAAATTGGGAAAGATAGTTGAAAAGCCCATTTTCTGGTGTACCACATAATTAACATATAATTTACTTAACTTTTCTGTTCACCCATCATTTGTCTTAGCTTTAATTAGAACACTTTGAGTTATCTGTTAGAATGGCAGAAGGGAATAATGACTTTTCTCCCAAAGGGTTTTCACCCCATCTCCATTAGCTTGTGCATGACACAGGTAAAAAGCAGATGAATGAAATAGCTAATATTCTCTTGGGCTTTATTGTCTTGCTTAGAAAGAATATGTACTCAGGTGGAGAGAATGTTCAGATGAATGGAGACACGCCCCATGATGGAGGCCATGGAGGAGGAGGACATGGAGATTGTGAAGAGTTGCAGCGCACTGGACGGTACCTTTTACCATTCATGCTGGGCTTTTCCTTAGATCTAAATGTCTCATCTTTCTGTTGATGTTTTTGTTCACTAATTTGTTCATTTGTTCAGCCAACAAATATTTACAGTGTATCTGTTAGTCACAGGCACTGGGAATGCAGCATTGAATTAACAAAAACCATTGTCATTATGTGTCATACTTTGTAGTGACGAGAGACAAGCAACAAGCAAACAAAGAAAAGTGGAAAAAAGTAAAGCAGACGGGGAGTTTTGGGATAGGAAATGTTGTCACAGTTTTGGATGGGGTGGTCAAAGAATGTCTTCCTGAAATTTGTAACATCTGAGAAAGTCCCTAAGGAGAGGGAAGACAGACCATGTAGATGTAGGATGTGAAGAGGGAGATAGCAGAGGGCCTGGTGGGTGCTGGGTTGGCACAGAGGTCAGTGTGACTGCAGAGGAGTGAGTGAGGGGATGTTCTAGAGAAAATCAGAGAGATTGTATGTGTGTGCATGAGTGTGTGGTGTGTAAGATGCAGTAATGTATCTGTCTTCCCCACTTGGCTTTCATGATTCCATCTCTTCCCTGTCTATTTGCTCTAAAGTGGGTCCCATTCACAGTCTTGTTGGCCTACAGTAGGGAATTCAAGTTTCCCAGATTGCTTCAGCTAAATCTCTTTTCATGATAATTCTTCCTTCTCCACTGTTTAGGTCTCCATTTCATTTTGAGTTAGGTGAAAATTTAAGGAGGATGCTCATTTTATAAAGATAATGGCTTTGTAAAAATACTACAAGGTTTTTGTAAATACAAAAGTAGGGCTTATTTCTTTATTTAATATTCAAAAGGGCAGGTTTATTATAAAAGGGGAAGGGAATTCTAGGATGTTTGCACAGACACAAGGGCAAAAAGAGCTGCCCCTGAAAAGGCAGACCCCTGAAAGAGGGGCCTGTATAGTCACAGGTGGGCAGCCTTGGGAAGAGAGCTGTCTCTGCTGCTTTGCAAGGAAAGGTTGGTGAAGAGAAGCACCCCCATAGTCACAGGCAGGCAGGAGAGCTGCTGTCTAAAGTTTGTCATTTTTAATATGCAATTGAATCTGAGTATATTACATTATTTTCTTCCCCCGATGACCTACTTGCTTTCTTTCCCAAATTAAGAGAATATTATTTCCTCCTGCTTCCTTCTTAAAGAACAGAGAACCTTAAAACCTTCTGTTCCCCCTTTTTTCCTGAATAGTCTTTTACAAACTATTTCTAATATGAATGTATTTTTCCTTTTCTATAGATATGGATGAGTTCTGGGATTTAACTTTTTTATTCAGCTAGACTATAATTTTATTCTGTTTTCCAGCTTTCCTAACTGCATTGAGTATCTGTAGCATGCCTAATACAGTGCATGGCTCTAAATCAAGAAACTGAAGCAGTCAGCCAAGTTCCTTGGGAACCCCCAGACAGACTGACAATTCTGATACAGTGTGATAGCCTGTGGTGGAAATCTCAACTATCACTGGAGAGTCAAGACTTCAGAGGATGGCTGAGCTTTGAGGGAGGATATTCTAGACAGAAGAAACAGTGGCATGCAAAAAGTCAGCTGACCAGCTAACATTTGTAATGGGGCCCAGTTTGTAATGCTCTTTCACACAGCTGCATGATTTCCTCCCTTGCTTCCTTCAGGTCCTTACCCCACCATCACATGTTCAGGAGCCTACTTTGGCCACTATCTGATATGTCAGCCACTGTTCCTTTAACGCTTTATAATTCTTGTTTCCATGTAATGTTTCCTTTTTTTTTTTTTGCATTGTGCATTTAACTTAATTGTTCTTTACACAGGAAGTAAACTCCATGAAGGCAGGTATTTTTTTCCTGTGTTCTTCACTGGGTGTCTCTAGCACCCAGAATAATGTAGGCATATCACAGCGCTCAGTAAACATTGGTGCAGTGAATGAATGACTAGATGAATGGATGAGTGCATGAAAGGGGCTGTAAAGGAAGGACTGGCAAGATAATAAAAGGACATTTTATGATTTGCTGATATGCTTGGATATTTTTTAGAAAGTGAGAAATTTTAATTCATCTACATAATTCACTCTGATCAAAAGTTAACTGTCTGGTTTTTAGGAAATGGGACACCTAATTTAGTGACCCGAAAAGAGAGAGAGAAGAAAATTTATTCCTTTTCAGTTTTCTTGTCTCCTCTTTAGTGACTAAATCACATTTTGTCATTGATTCAAGTATTGAAACACAAATTCTTTGTGGTTTAATAAATTATCTCTTGGAGATTTTATGGTAATTTATTCTACATTGTCATGCATTTGTTTTCTCCCTACCCAGGTTCTGTGGTGGACTAATTAAGGACATAAAGAGGAAAGCACCATTTTTTGCCAGTGATTTTTATGATGCTTTAAATATTCAGGCTCTTTCAGCAATTCTCTTCATTTATCTGGCAACTGTAACTAATGCTATCACTTTTGGAGGACTGCTTGGGGATGCCACTGACAACATGCAGGTGGGTATGGTTTTAGGGAAGACACAAATAGTACAGCCCAGATTGCCTTCCTCACCCCTACAGCTCAGCTAGAAGCAGATGGCCTTTCAGTTACTCAGCGTGATTTTCTTTCTTTTGCTGGATGCTGCATTTTACTTTGCTTCTGGCCTGCTGCTGTATTTCCACATTTTAGTAATTACAAAAATAGCTCGATGAAATCTGGCTTGAGTCACAAGTGGGGAAAAGAAGGGAAGGAAATGAGGATATATAATTCTGTTTGGGCAAAGCATATCAGCTGCTTTAACTTTGTGCAGGGTACAAGGTTTAGATCTTCTACCTTGAATGTATGAACCATATACTGTTAAACTTGAGGATCACATTTTTTTTTTCTGGAATGCATGGTTAGCTTCATTTTATACCCAATCATACAAAACTATTAAACAATTGATTTACTCAAAGTTGTATTTGCATACTATCCATGGAATTCAGTTCTAAGGAACACAGGCTAGGAGTTGTTTTTATATACTTAGATCTGCCTCTCATTAAGCTGTAAAAACTATGGCTTGACTTAAAAGAATCACAGTTTGTTGGTTACTTTGCACATGGCATTTGCCTTCCTTTTGCTTGAACATAAGCTTAAATTTTTGTCACAGGAAAGATTTTAGATTCCTTCAATGCAATCAGAAAACTATGTACAAACTACTTTTGGTTGATCCAGTCATTAGACAAATAAGCATTGTGCTAGGTCCTGAATTCAGAGAAGCAAATGAAGATGATACTCTTGTGACAAGAACTAGATTCAAGCCCTTTTCAAACTCTACTATTTCTGTTTATGAGTTATTCTTAAGTACTGCCAGCATCATACACACACACACACACACACACACACACACACACACACGTATTTTCAAAGAATTGCATTTTCCACTTCTTTGGGAATATTTACATTTTATATTTCCACCTACACACAAAAAAAGGGAGACCGACATTTATATTTACCCAAGTAAAAAGAGAGAAATAAAAGAGGGCTTTTATCTTTTAGCCCTATCTATTTGCATGTTACTTGTTCACTTAGAGACTTGAAAAGACTATTTTCTTATTCTGTCTCTTGAATTTGGTGGTTAATGGGCTCAGCTGGGTGGTTCTCTCTTGGGTCATCTCACACGTGTAGTGAGATGACAGTGGCAAACTCTCCTGCAGCCTTCTTTACTTGCATGCCTGGTTGGAGGCTGGGGTATCTGGCAGTGAGGCCTGAGGGGTCTCCACATGGCTTTTCCATGTGCCTAATGTGGGCTTTCCTGTGACTGAGAACTGCATGACTCCTAAGGGCTCACCCTCCATTGGAGGGGGCAGAAACTAATCATATTTGCTTCTTCCTGCATGTATATGTGCTCAGATTTGCTTCATTTTCTAAGTTTTGAAGAAAGATGAGAAATTCAGATGTGAAATCTGGTGATTTTTAATATTGGCACCTGATTCACACTTCAAAAATAGCATTGTGTTGGACATTCAAATGACAGCATAATGATAATTAAGGTAGATCATTCAAGAAACAAGTGAACAAGAAATCACTGGGGAAGCATCTTGAAGATCGTACAGGCATCCACACATATTAAGAAAATAAGAGAAAGCTGTGATGTTGAGAGGGTGGCAAGAGCAAAACCATCTTCTGTCTTTTAGACTATGTAGAGACTTCCTTGTATGAATAATTTTCAACACTTTTCTTTAATGGACATTTTTTTGATTGTGATGGAGACATTATGACACTTCTATGTATTTGTTATTTATTGCCTTTTTAAACTTAATTGAATTTCTTTTCAATCTCATCAGTCTTAACCTGACAACACTGCATCTGAGACAAAGGAGGAAGACCCTTTAGTTTATAGTTGATCCCTGTAGGTGAATTAATTTCCATATGAGCCAGTTCCTTAGCAAAAGATTCTGTTGTGTAACATTTTAGTTAACATGGGCTTTTTTTCCCCTACATGAGCAATGACATGGGAAAGGGCTGGCTAGTGAAATAAGCAATTTTCTGAGTTCAGAAGACTTAAACATAAATACCTTCAGTGCATCTGCATGTTAATAGTCCACTGAAATGATCATTTGCTGGATGTTACTCCTGGGAAATGACTTAATTCAGAATATCTAACTATCTCCTTAAAACCTATGAGAATATATGCCAGGCACAGCTTGAAAGTTTTGTTAATAGATTTTGTAGTCTCCATTGATAATTTCACTGTAACTCTGATCTCACGGGTTTAAGTTTCTCTGAATGAAAATACTGAAGGACGTATTTTTATCTCATTTCAAGAAATATATTAGAGGAATACTACAAACTGGTTCTTCTAAAAGTCACATTGTGTGGCATAAACAGTGGAAAAGAAAAAAATAACTGAATAGTCTCAATTTCTTTTGAATGGATTGACACTATTAATAGATGGGTAGATAGATCTAAACTTTGATTTGTAGATCAAAATAATCTGTGTAAATAGAAATTGACAAATGCACACATAACCCTACTCATTATATGATAATTTTACATATCCTAGTTTTTTAATGTGAAGATTTTTTTTATCCTATAGTCAGATTTCCTTGCAATGGTAGATGACTTCAATTAGTTTATGTACTTTAAGGATGAAGATGTAAAGTGACTTAATTTGTTAGAGTATTGCAAGAAAAAATGGGTATGGGCCATTTTCATAGGTGTGAGGTGGTCTCTCATTGTGGCTTTGATTTGCATTTTCCCTGGTAAATGATGATGAGCATTTTTTTCATGTGCCTGTTGGCCATGTGTGTGTCTTGTTCGGAGAAGTGATATTTGGTTCTTCTGTCCAGGTGTGATTGGTTTATTTGTTTTCTTTGTATTGAGTTGATATCAGTCCTTTTTCAGATGTATGATGTACACATATATATTTTTTTCCATTCAGTAGTGTATGTTTTTGTTTTACTGATAACTTCCTTCTCCATGTAGGAGTTTTTTGACCTTTGTACACTATTGGTGGGAATGGAGATTAGCCCCACCCTTATGGAAAACAGTATGGGGGCTTCTCAAAATATTAAAAATAGATCTACCACATGATTCTGAAATCCCACTTCTAGGTATATCTATGCCAAAATACCAATTTGAAGGGGTGTATGCCCTTTTATATTCACTGTAGCACTATTTACAATAGCTAAGATACAGAAACAGAGTAATCGCTCAAGGATAGAGTGTGACTTAGGAAGATATGATATTAATATATATACACAATGGAATACTACTCATCTTTAAACAAAAGATGAACACTTGCCATTTGCAACAACATGGATGGAACTGAAAAGGATAATGATAGTGAAATAAGTCAGAAAGAAGATGACAAACATGGTGTCACTTACATGTAGAATATAAACAAATAAAGAAAGGGTCAGAAAAAACTAAATTGATAACAAACCCTAGAAATATGATTGTAGAACTGAGGCTGTAAGATGTGGAGGGGGCAGGGGAAGACAAAGTGGGGAAGTGGTACAGTGAATTATTATGGAGGGCTATGGGTGCCTTGGCGTTGGGTATGGTATGGTTATATTGCATGAGGCTAGTCCCATGCTTCTGAATCACAGTGTTGCAAACCAATGCCACCTAAAAAAAAAATGGGTTTGTACTGTAACATCAGATGTTCCAGTATGCTAGCTATAGAAGTGTCTTGACTTGGTATATGGACATTGAAATATTTTGTGGATTTGGTGATAAGGCCCAGGTCATGTCACAAGTCTAAGGCAGAAGTTGATTCATTCCTTTGCAAATATTTATTGGAGGGTCTATTATATACCAGACACTATTTCAAGTGCTAGGAATACAAATAGGTTATGAAAATAGCTAAAAATTCCTATTCCAATGATATTTACTGTCCAGTAGATTGATAATGTAATCTTTTTCTCTGCTACAAGAGATAATAGCAGTGTGCAACAGACCTGTTTAAGAGGTAAAGGCCTCTGATTAGGTTTTATAAACACTAAAGAAAGAATAAGCAGAAAAATGTTGGTATACTCTGCGATAATCTTTAATTATGTCACTTGCCTTCATAAATGTGACAGTGGGTTATTCTCAAAAGCACATGCAGCTCAAATGAGTCAACCTGAGAATGGTGTCTTTGCTTTTAAAGGCAGACAACTCAGAGATGGTTCACATAGGGCCTTTATTGTCAGGCTACAAATAGACTTGGGTGCTGGGTAGAAACATGTTGTGAAAACACAGATGAGTCACTGCACTGCTGTTGTTTAAGCACACTCCTTTGCCAGCTTCTGTTCAGGAGGTCTTGCCTGCTCAAAGACAGGAATATACATTTAAGCATTCATTCCAGTACTCACACACACACGCGCACACATATACACACATGTGCTTAATATTCACACATATAATGAGATATATATTAAACAATCATACACATAATGTATGCATAATCACACAACTGTATGCATTTATACCTAATAAGGTATAAAGCCTATCTTATTAAAGGTAGATCTTGGGAGATATATTGATCATTTCTGTGGAACTGTGTTCAAAATAAAGTAGTTGAAGCCATGCTGGCTCCAAGTATAATTAAGTTATAATGACAAGGTAAATAACTGTATGAATCCCCGCCAGTTGACATATACATGTTGTCCATCAGCCTGCTGTGAGAGGACTCTGAAGCTTACCGAGTGGATGTTCATGGACTCCACGTAAAGTGTGAACAGTGAAGTTTAACTTGGGATTCTGGGAGTGACCAAACTGCTTTGCCAAGAGTTGATCTTACATTCATCTAGGGTCCAGCCCCAGCTTATGAATGTTTCCTGTTCTTAGAGCTTGACAATAAAGTACTAGAACATAAGCTTTCTGAGGTTTAGAAATTGTGCAATATCCTTTTTATCCTTTCAGCAACTCCCATGGTAATAACACTGCTGTCCTGGCCATCCTGTGAAGTAAACAAGAACTTGTTCAGTCTTACCATTCCAAAACCTGTCCTTTCCACAGCTAAACTCTGTTACCATACATGCCAACATACTGCATTGTATTTATATTCTTGGTTGCCAAGCAGGTATACAGAATAAGTGTTGATGAGTTCAAAGTTTAAATATATCTCACCAAAGTTTTTTGTTAAGAATTTCTCATTCAAAGTACTGGCCGAATGGAACCTTGATATGAAGCTAAGTCAATACATATCTGTGGATCACTTAGTGTATGGGCATGGTATTGATATTTGGAATACTTTCTTGATATCTTGTGGGAAGTCTTTGTGCTGTTTTAAAATTGTTCTTTGCTTTTGGGAACATCAAAGTGTTTTAATTTATAGTGACATTGTTGATTGTGAATGACGACTGAACATAGTCTAGAGGAAAGAAAGTCATTTAAATTTTTTTCCAGGAGTAAATATAATCCTATTTTCACAAATCTTTTTTAACAAATGAATACAGTAAGATTTTTAGAATTCTGTGAATTTTGTGATATTTATGGAGCCTAACAGAGCACATTTTGAGGGAACTTGTCTCATAATAAGGAACATTTATAACTGGCATCTCTAAATTTGAGGCTTTATTTTAACATACCACCGTGCTGAGAATATTTAATCAATCTGCTTAAGTTGGAAAATATATTTTTTATTCACATATGATATTCCTCGATTAGATACTTCTTTACAAAGCTTACCATATGCAATCTGTAACAGTAAAATTAAAGTAAATTGATAATTGCTTTTCTGTAGTGAGGACTATGATTTCAATTTACCTGATTGTTGTACTTTTTTATTTATAATTGTTTTATTAAGGTAACATTAGTTTACAATACTGTATATGATTCAGAAATATAGAATCACATATCTTTAGATATGTTACCATACCACACCATTTTGGCAACAAAATGTATTTCTCCTTAAAGTGAAATATAATAAGATGACGTGGTAATCTGCACCAGAAACATATTTCAGTTTTAAAAAGTTAGGGAGAGTCAGTTGGAGTGATAAAATTGAGTTGTCATGGATGGGAAAAATAATGTCTGTCTAATGACAAAGGAATAGGTTCTGCGTTGTTTACTTGCCTCCCAGGTATACTGGCCATCACTTCTCCTAGGAAGGAACTTTGAATAATTTGCTTTATTTTAGGCACAAGTTTGAATTGAATCTGTTTAATTGAAGTTAAGTCACTTCTGTCCAATTTCACTTAACAAGAACATTGAAAGACTATTATCAACTCTAATGTTTTGGTGATCAGGAAACAAGAGTGATTTGGCAGGTTGGGGATACCAAATGATGCTCAATTTGAAAATTATTTTGTGTGTTGCTTGAATTTGTTTTGAAATAACTTAATTTTTAATAGGATGCAACTGCACATTTTAGAAAATTCAAGCAATACAAAAAAATGATATCGAGGGTAATTTTGCTTTTAAAACCATCCAGAAAAAAACATTATTAATATTTTTCATGACTGTTCTGTCAATCTTAGAATGCATATGTACACAGATTGGTATATAAGATTGTATATCAATGAGGTCATATGTATAGTGTTTCTTAGTATGATTAGTATTTCATGGAACACTTTCTCGTAAAAGAACGTAATTATTAATGACTACATTTATTTAAACATGATACCTATGCTATAATTTAGTTAATAAGTCCCTTATTAGTAGACTTTCAGTTTTTCTCAATATTCTCATTTATAAACAAGCCATGTTATATAACTGTTTCTATTCTTTGTAATTACCTCCTTGGAATAGATTCCTAGCAGAATTATTGCTAGATATATTTATTTTATCCTTTGATGTTTATTTCAAATTATACTTCACAAAGGTTTTTTACCATTATTTACTTCTACCAGTTATGGATAAGAGCCCACTTGCCCACATTCTTGCAAAAACAGCATTTTGACCCATGTTTTCAGTTTTTGTCATTCTATGAGTTGAAATATCTTCCATTCTGTTCAGTTCAAATTCATTTGATTTTTAATGAGTGTGAAGACCAGTTCACATTTTTATTGGTTATCTATACCTTCTTATATTTGTGTCCTTTTCATTTTTTTCTCTTTGACTTTTAAGAACTCTATGTAAAAAGGATATTTTCCCTTTGCTTGTCAGGAATATCACAAATGTATTTTTCCTATTCTTGCCATGTCTTTTAAACTTGTTATTTCAATTTTTATGTAGTCGAAATCTTCAATCTTATGGTTTCTTGTTTTTGTGATATAGAGAGGTTTCCCTTTGTTGAAAATATTTACCCACATATCTTAGTTCTTTTATATTTTCATTTAAATTTTTTATCCATCTGGATTTGATTTTACTGGCATTTGATGTTTATACTGGAATATACAGGCATTTGATGTTTGGGTGCTTCAGATAATCTGCATACAGAGTCACGGCTCTTCAAACAAAAAATATTGTAAAGCCTCCTTCTTTAAACCATCCATTTTAATACTCTTGGAGTTAAAGTTCTTTGGTAAAGGTTTGGCTTATACATTTCTCCAAGCAGGGAGATAATTTGTCTTTCAAGTCTTCCCTCATTTTTCAGTTCCTGCTGGATATTGTAAACAGAAATCCTGTTTATGACGATAAAGCACTTTTAGGCAGAGAAGATGGCAGTAAGGATTTGGCAGCTGTGATCTGTCAGGACAGAAATCACTGATTTATAGGATGTAGCTGCAAGGTGAAATAAAAAAAAGTGAGGTTTTATATCCAGTCTTTTGCCCACATGTATATGAATGGTCTTTATAACTGATTATTTATAATCCTAGAAGGTGATTCTTATTTTGAATGAGAAGAGACAGTTGCTTGAAAGGGTGCCTCTCAAATTTGGATCATATGAGAATGCCCTGGGGAACTTTGAAAAAGCTGATTCTCCATGCCTAATCTTCAGAGGTCCTAATTTTGTTGTTCAAAATAGGGGTAAAGAATCAGATTTTTTTCTAAGATTAAAAAAAAGTTTCCCAGGTAATACTTATGTGACACAAATTTAATTTAGTTCTTGGATTGATTTTTCATTCATTTTTGATTACGTGGTTTGGCTAATGCTGAGGATCTGACATCAGATCTCCTGCAGGTACTTCAGACCTGACTGCTTACTTCCGATGGCTTTATTTAAATGACATTAAGCTGCATCCGTTTTTTTTTTTTTTTTTGGCTAAATTTCAATTAAAAAACTCATCTAGAAAAATCTAATTTTATATTCCATGATCTACAGTTTGTATAGATTACTAGTAACACTGGCTAAAATTTCTTCTTATGTTTAGAAACACTTTAAGGTTTTATTTATATATTTTATTTTATTATTATAATTTTTTATTTAGATAACACTGGTTTACAACATTGTATTTGATTTGCAGGTATAGTATCATCCCCTTGAGGTGTTGTTACCACATCACACCCACCACCAAGATACCATAGTCTGTTGTGCTCCCTTCCCACTTTATTCTGCCCCTCCCTTTCCCTCTCTGGTAGCCGCAGTTCCCTAGTCAGATTTCTGGCTTGTTCTTAGTTACACTTTACCTGACCCATTGTTTGATTTCTCTGTATCCACATATGAATGACACCATCTGGTATTTGTATTTTTCCTTTTGACTTATTTCACTTCGTATAATCCCCTCTTGCTCTATGCATGTTGTCACAAATGGCAAGCTTATTTTTTTTAATAGCTGAGTAGTATTCCACTGTGTCTATATACTACATCTTCCTGATTAATCTGTCTTTGGGCACTTAGGTTATTTACAAAGCTTGAATATTGTTAACAGTGCTACAAAGAACATAGGAGTGCATATATCCCTTCAAATTAATATTTTTGTATCTTCAGTAGATACCTAGGAGGAAATTGCTGGGTCATATAGTAGATCCACTTTTAATATTTTGAGAACTCTCCATACTGCCTTCCACAGGGGCTGGGCCATTCTGTGTTCCCATTAACAGTGTAATTGGGTTTCTTTTTTTGCCACACCCTTGCCAGCAGGTGTTTTCTGATCTTTTTGATAAGGGCCATCCTCACAAGTGTCAGGTGGTATCTCATTGTGGATTTGATTTGCTTTTCACTGACCATAGTAATGATGAACATTTTTTTCATGTGTCTGTCAGCCATCTGTATGCTTGCTTTGGAGAATTGCCAGTTTATCTCTTCTGCCTACTTTTTGATCAGGTTATTTGTTTGTTGTTTTTGTTGAGTTGTAGATACTGGATTGCCAGCCCCTTTTTGGAGGTATGGTGTGTAAATATTTTTCCAATTCAGTAGGGTGTCTTTTTGTTTTAGTGATGGCTTCTTTCACTGTGCAGAAGATTTTTTTGTTTGATGTTTATGTTCTATTATTTTCCTTGCTGTTAGAGAAGAATCCACAAAGACATCTCAGAAGCCTATGTTGTGGAATGTTTTGTGTATGTTTTCTTGTATGTATGTTGTGGTTTCAGGTCTGATATCCAAGTATTTTAACAATTTTGAGTTTATTTTTGTGTATCGTAGGAGATAGGGGTCTAGTTTTATTCTTTTTCATGTGGTGGTCCAGTTTTCTCAGTGTCATTTATTAAGGAAGCTTTCTTTTCTCCAGTATATGTTCTTGGCTCCTTTGATGTAGATTGTCATTGCAGGTATGTATTTATTTCTGGGCTTTCAATTCTATTCCACTGGTGTGTGTGTCTGTTTTTGTTCCAGTACCATAAGCTTGATAAGTACAGCTTTGTAAATCATTTGATCTGGGATTGTGATAGTGCAATTCTTCCTCTTTTTTGTCAGGATTGCTTTGGCCATTTGGGGTCTTTTGTGATTCCATATTAATTTCACTAATATTTGTACTATTTATTTCAGGAAGGTTATTGGAAACTTGATAGGGATTGCATTGAATCTGGGTATTGCTTTGGATAAGATGATTATCTGGACCATGTTAATTCTTTCAGTCCATGAGCTGGGAACATCTTTTCAGTTCTTTTTGTCTTCTATTCCTTTTAATAATTTACTATAGTTTTCTTTGTGTAGGTACTTCAGCTATGTTAAGTTAATTCCTGGGTATATATATATATTTTTTTTTTTTGTGTGTGTGTGTGGGACCCTCACCGGTGGCTGGGGATCGAACTGGCGTTGCAGAGGCTGCGGGCAGCCTCACAACCCAGCGCTCAACCGCTGCGCCACCAGGGGAGGCTATAATTCTTTTTGATATAGTTGTAAATGGGGTTGTTTTCTTGATTTCTTCATTTTCTAAAAACTCTTTGTTTACATATAGGAAGAAAACTGATTTTTGTATATTTGTAGTCTGCCACTTTGATTTACTGTTTCAATTATTTTTTTTTGTGTAGTCTTAGGGTTCTTTATGTATCAATATATTATCATGATGTCTCCAAATAAAGATAGCTTTATTTCTTCTTTGCCAATTTTGATTCGTTTTATATCTTTTTCTTGCCTAATTGTTCTAGCTAGGATTTCCAAAGCTATGTTGAATAGCAGTGATGAAAGTGGACTTCTGTGTCTTATGCCAGATCTTAGTGGAAAAGCTTTCAGTTTTTCACCATTGACAATGATGTTAGCTGTGAGTTTGTCATATATAGCCTTTATTATGTTGAGGTATGTTCCATTCATCCCAGTTATTCAAGGGTTTTTTTCATAAATGGATGTTGAATATTATCAAATGCTTTCTTAATATCTATTGATCTGATCATATGATTTTTAGCTTTTTTTTTTTTTTTAGTGATGTGGTGCATTACATTGATTGGTTTTTTGAATGTTGAACCATCTGGTGTCCCTGGAATAAATCCCACTTGATCATGTTGTATAAACCATCACAGGCATTGTTGGATTCAGTTTGCTAAGGTGTTTTTTTGTTTTGATTTTATTTATTTTTTTCTTTTTTTTGGAGAACTTTCATATCTATCTTCATAAGGGAAGTATGTCTGCAGTTTCCTTTTTGTGTATTGTCTTTGGTTTTATCTTAGAGTATTGTTGGTTTTCATAAAATTTGCACATATTTCCTCTTTCTCAATCTTTTGGGAAAGAGTTTGAGAAGGATAACTATTAATTCTTCTTTGAAGGTTTGATAGAACTCACTTGTGAAACCGTCACATCCTGGACTTTTGTTTTCTTGGGAGAACTTTTATTACTGCTTCAATTTCCTTGCTTGTATTTGGCCTGTTTGGTTTATCTATTTCTTCCCCATTCAATCTCGGGCGGTTGCATATTTCTAAAAGTTTGTCTATTCTAGGTTATTCAACTTACTAGCATACAAATGTTCATGGTAATCTCTTATGATTCTCTGACTTTCTGAGATGTCTGTTGTAACTTCACTTTCATTTTTGATCCTATTTATGAGTTTTCTTTGTGAGCCTACTTAGAAGTTTGTCTATTTTGTTTATTTTTCCAAACAACCAGCTTTTGGTTTCTTTCATCTTTGGACTTTCTTTTTGGTTTTGTTTCTCCTTCTTTTTCGAGTTCCTTAAAGTGAGAGATACGATTATTTATTTGAACTGTTTTCTGTTGGCCTGTATTACTATATATTTTTCTCTTAGTACTGCTTTTGCTGTGTCCCATAAGTTCTGGAAGGTTGTGTTCTCATTATCTTTTGTCTTAAGGTACTTCTTAATTTCTTGTTTGATATCCGTATTATCCCAAAAGTTATTCAGTAGTGTTTTGTTCATTCTCCAAATATTAGAAAATTTTCCTGCTCTCTTTTTGTGGTTGATTTTTAGTTTCATGTAGTTATAGAATATGCTTGATATGATTTCAATCTTCATAAATTTGTTGATCCTTGTCTTATGACCCAGTGTGTGGTCAATTCTGGAGAATGTTCAATGCGCATTTGAGAAGAATGTGTATTCAGCTTTTGGGGGGAGTGCAGTTGCCCTATCAATGTCTATTAAGCCCATGAGATCTAGTTCTTGTTTAAAACTGTTGTGTTTATTTTCTGTCTGGTTGATTTGTCTATTGGTGAAAGTGGGGTGTTGAAATCCCAATCACACATGTTTTTTTCTAATCTCTGTTTCCAGATATTATAGCAATTATTTTATATATTTTTCTGCTCCTTCAGTTGCTGAATATATATTGATGAGTGTTATGCCTTCCTTTGGGTCCCATTTACTTACAGGATTGCTTTAGAACCCTTTACTCTGAGCCTGTGTTTATCTTTGGAGATCAGGTGCATTTCTTGTAGACAGCAGTCATGTTCTGTTTAGTAATCCAACCAAACGCTGTGCCTTTTAATTAGCAAGTTCAGTATACTTACATTTAGAGTGATTATTGATATATGAAATTCTGATACTGCCATTTTCTCCTTAATTTTGTGGTTCTAACAATTTCCTTGTTTAGTTCTTTTTGGATGTTATTTTCTTCAAATTAAATACAAGAGCTTCTTTCAACATTTCTTGGAGGGGTAGTCTAGTATTTGCAAAGACTCTCAGCTTCTTTTTATTTGAAAAGGCCTTTGTTTCTCTCTCATATGTGAGGGAGTTCCTCTCAGGATAGAGTATTCTTAACTGAACACATTGTTCCATTTTCTCCTTGCCCCAGTGTTTCTTCACAGAGATCAAATGTAAGTCTAATTAGGGTTCCTCAATGTCTTCATATATATATATATGGGAGTGTGTGTGTGTGTGTGTTTCTCTCCACCCTGATTCTTTGTGCATTATCACCTTATAGGTAACATGTTTGATCTTCTCATTGGTCTATTCTATTTCAATAGCACTCCTCAGAATTTTTTTATCTCCTTTCTTGATGTTTTTACATCCTGTATCTCCATTATTTTCTTAATGTTTCAGTTTCAGTCTTATGTTCATTAATTTTATTTCTCAGTACATTCATTTGTTTTTCTGAGATTTATGTATCCTTGATCAACTTTTATGTGTTTTCTTCCACTTTAAATTTCTTTATTATGGGAACTTTGAACTAGGTATCTGATAGGAACAAGAGTTCCTATGTCTTTGTGGTTCTGAGATTTGTTCTCTCTGTGGTGTAGTATTCCCATGAGGACTCAGGTTGTCCTTTATTATATTTTTTAGTCTCCCTACAATTTTATTTCTAAATATTAACAGTGTTGAACTTCACTTTTGCAGTCAGGGTGTCATATATCAGGGAAAACCAATCTGTAGCTGGGTCTTCTGGGCGTTGGTGTGGGGATCCTGTTGGGATTTGTTGCTGGTGAATATGGTATACATGGGCTTGACTCATGCCTGTGTTACCACTGCTAGCCCTCCTCTTTGGGTTTCAGACCCACCTCTCTGCTGTGCTTTTGGTATAGCACAGGCATGTTCCAATGTGGCTTTGCTGTATCTGCTTGGTCCCTATAGTCACCTACCCAAGGGCGAAATCAGTGGGGATTTTTGTACCTTTTGAGCTTTTCTTCCTCATGGGGGCCCTGTCTTCCTGGCTTACCCCAGCACTCTTACCCATATCTGCCACCTTTTGATCCATGCAATCAGTTTTGCCCTTGCCAAGCATAGGTATGCACCAGTTTTCCTGCCCTAGTAACTGCCTCTTCCCCCCTTCACCCTTTTGCTTTTGTTGGAGCTGAATTTCCTCTGTGTTGAATACCCAGGTAATGTGAGGTACTCCGGTTTCAGCCCATGTCATCCGATCCTCTGACTTAATGCCTGTCTCCGCTTATTAGTTTATCTTCCCCAGAGCAAAGCATGAACCTTCCTCTGATGTCATCTTTCTCTGAAATCCCAGCACTTAAATTTTTAAAAAGTGCTTAATTCTAAGCTTTCCTTGGTTAAAAATTGTCAAAATTGGAAATTCTTTTGTTTTCTTGGGAGTTGTACCACTTTTCTGTTATTGCCACTCAACTTCCCTAAGCAGGGTTATAATTTTAAATGCAAAGAATAAATTCCTTAATATAAAGGACATAAAACAACAAAGGTCATTCTTTTAACGTTATTTGAAGATGCTAAACTGCAATTAAGTTAAAGTTGACAGCATGTATTTTTAATTTTTAATGTTTCATCATCTGGGATGTGCTTGCTTTGCTGGTAGTGACAGATATGATGGCCCAAGCAGCCCTTGTCACAACTAGTTCAAAGACATGAATACTGGTGTTACCAATCAAGTGTGATTTTTTTTTAAGAATCTTGATCTTAAAAAAAAAATCTTGCTGTAATTCTCTGGTTTATTTTATGCTTGGTTTTTCTATTATGGTGCTTGTGTTGAGTTTCTTTGGCTGTTTTGTAAAACAAGGACTCTGTTTGATTTAACTTGATACCTTCATGTAATCAAAAAATGTTCACGAATTGTTTGGGATGTGGATTTTTTTTATTTCATTACTGTAAAGTAAAACAAAGTGTTTTTTTGAGCTTACTTTCCCTATCCCCCTCTTCCCCAACACACACACACACACACACACACACCCCGTTACCTTTTCCTCTGAGGACTAATCATCATTTCTTTCCATGCATGTCATTCTTGACTATCTATCTTCTTCTTCTTCCTATTTTGAGGAAAAGACAAATAATTATGTCTTTTAAAGTTACAGAATGTCTTTATTTACTCATTTGAAAAATATTTATCTTACAGGTTTTGTGGTTCAGATTTATAACCTTTTGTATTAATACAGGATCTCTGTGATCTTTTTATATTTAAAAACGGAAATGAGAAGCAGCAAATGAAAGGGAACCAGCATTTAACTGTAGCTCTACTTTATTCTTAGCTCTTTAAACATTATTGTCTTATTTAATCCAAATAGTTTTCTTATGAAACTGATAATTCACCTTTTAAATTAATTTTAATTTTAGTTGCAGTTAAATTGAAGTTATTCATTGCTTGATATTATTTTAAAAGCTATGATTTTACAGAAGAGAGAGTTAGTATTTAGAAAGTTTGATAACTGTTTAAACTGACATTTAAACTCATACATCCCTGACTCCAAGGTATGTTCTTTGGAAAAGACATGGAAATCATCTAGTTCTGCCTCCTCATCTCTTGTCTACATAAATACATTATGTGTATGTATTCATCAAAGAATATTATCTATCAGAGGCTCTGCTATAGCACATTGTCCAACTGAATGTGCATACTAACTATATAAGGCATAGAAAGGCTGCTGAAGTAACTTGTTAAAAGTTATTGATTGTGGGGGGGCTTCCCTGGTGGCACAAGGGGTTAAGACAAAACCTATGAAGCTGTCTGTAGCCGCTGCAGCACAAATTCGATCCCCAGCCAGGGAACTTCCCACATGGCGCAGCAGACCTTTCCTGACTCGCCCGCTGCTCCCCTCAGCAGTGTACTTCCATCGATTTGCCTGTTCTGTCCCCCACTCTGTCTCTGGTGAATCCTCTCATCCCCCACACCTCTGGCCTGTACCTCAGTTCTTGTATTCATAAATAAATATATCTTTAAGAGTTACTGATTGTGTCAGTGGTGCAGTCTAGATGTCAATTTGAGATCATCTGACTCCAGTTTTATTGTTATACTATGTTATATGATGTTTTTCTTTTATAAGAAGAAATTGACAGAGATTAAGTGATATTCCCAAAGTTATCAGCATTTTGGTGGTAGAATGGAGTATAGACTCTAGATTTCATTACTGCCAATTGTTAACTCTTTCAGCTATTCCACAATGGATGTCACCTAATCAGAAATGAATAGAAACAAAAGCTAACCCAAAATGAAGCTTCTTACATCACACATCAGAGCTCGGCCATCTGTATTCTCATGAATTTACTAGGGAGTTTATTCCTCTCTGAGAAGTCAAGTGTAGAATTGTCTTCATGAGTTGCATACATTAAAATACACACATCCACATATTGTTTTCCTTTTTATATTAATGAACATGGAATATAATAAACCAGAAAAAGTATTTCTGATAATTCACCTTATAAATTGCTTTCAATTCTAGTTGCAGTTTAATTGAAGTTATTCATTGCTTGATATTATTTTAAAATTTTCTGTATCGTCAAGAGTAACATGTCAAAATATAGTGAAAATAGTTTCTTTTCTCAGAAATGCTGGAAGCTTCTCTAAGTTTAAGCAAGTTTCCAGTGCAATGTATAATAAGTCACCTATCTGTGTTTTCAAAATTGTCAGCAACAGAATGGAAACTGTAGTACTTACCAAAGGATCAAGTACTGAAATAAAAATAATCTGCCTTTTAACAGTCATATGGCTTCCATAAATCAAAGCTGTTTTCTGAAAGAAATTACTTGTTATCTTTACTAAATGGCTTTTGACCTCTTAGAACTGAGGGTGCAACTTGGACATTTTCTCTTCCACTCCTTATGTTTCCTGAATCTTGGAAGGGACAGTGTATAGTAAGATGGAGGAAGAGAAGCATGGGTGATGCTGGGGAATACTGAGTGTCACAGAGATCAGTGGTGATCCAGTAGAGAGTTCTTAATCTCACATTCATCCTTTTTTCCTTCATCTTCTCTCACCCAGGCTGTGTTGTATTAGACTCCTGTAACAGTGATGAGAAATAAATACTTCTCCCTGTTTGATAAAGCGTGAATCTATGAAAGTTGACCTATCATATATAACCCAAGAGTTACATGTCCTGTCATACAGACAATTCCAGTCTTATCCTTTGTTGTAACACATATTAAAGGAAGCCTGAAAAAGAAAGATGAATTATAAAACCATAAGCCCAATGTCAGTGCACAGGGGGTGAAAAAGTGCATATCCATAAGCATTCCAGCTGAAGGCACAACTTTCATCCTGTCCAAGAGTGAGGCAGAGTTTGGATAAATACCCATATTCCAAAGATTTGTGCAACATTGAATTGGATTTGTTCATATCATTTAACCTCCCCCAAATCTCATTTTCTTTACATATGAGAGATTAAGACTAACACTACTTGTGGGCAATAGGGAGTCTCTTTCTGTCCCTGTGAGAAAGAACGAACTGGATCCTCTCTCACTATGTATGGAATGGCTATAGAAAAATGAGATGACACCCTGAAGCTAAGCAGTAAAACTCATATCCATGTGTATCGAGTCTCCTTACAAGACCCTTCTGCCAAAAATCTAACCCAGACTTTTTTTTTTTTTAATACAAGCACTGGGTACAGTCAGAAGCATGGGAGGGTGAGAGAATTCACCAGCACCAGAGCGGGGAACAGAACAGGCAGACTGACGAAATACACTGCTGAGGGGAGCAGCAGGCGCAGCAGGAGAGGTCTGACACGCCATGTGGGACCCTCGCCAGTGGCCAGGGATTGCAGCCCAGCGCTCAACCACTGCACCACCAGGGGAGGCCCAAACCCAGACTTTTTGGAGGGAAGTAGTTGCAAGGAATTGTTTCCAAATATGCCTAACACCATGTGACAAGTTAATCTTATATGTCAACCTTGCTTTTATGCCCCAACTCCACCCCAGCTCTGTTATTACATAGTGCTACTCTGAAAGATTTTATCTGTTTTGAGAAATAAATGCTACCCTTAAAACAGGCGGATGTGCTATGGCTAATATCCTATGAGTACTAGTAAACAGAGTAAAATTTAAAATAAAAACAAAGGTGACTTTGTATTGGGAAAAACAGTGTATTTGTGTCTTTAAGTTGATTTGTAAAATAATTTCTTTAGAGTCAGTTTGTGCCTATTAAATGATTAGTGATGAAAAGTTGCTGAAAAACTTGTGGCAGGGGCAAGAGATGAATTAGTGAGGTAGACAGACATGAATAGGTTAACTGGTTGAGTGGCGTATAGGACATGACTGAGGGGCATGTCACATTCCCCAGATATTCACTCTGTTCCTGTCAGGATAGTTTACATTAAGAAATGACTTTTTAATATAAACATAAATCATACTTTTATGAATAGGTAATTTATTGTTCAGTTGAAGCGAGAACTCTTTCTAGTACCATTTTGTTTCAGTGGATATATCTGGTTACACAGATCATATAATTTTCTTCCGCTGTGTAAATTCATCTACCACTAAATATATTTTTGTGTCTTTTGAAGCTATAAAATGTCTTTACTCATTTAAAAATGTTTTATCTTACCAATTTTATGGTTCAGATTTATAGCCTATGTATGAATAAAGGGTTTCTGTCATCTTTTTGATATTTGCAACAACCCCTTGATAAGACACCATTTTAAGTTTACAAAAAAGAATTTTCTACAAATAAGCATGTGATTTTCTAATTGAAGTTTGAAATGATGAAAAGCATAGGAAACAGGTTCATTTTCTAGTATCTGGGACATTCATCCCAAATGGCATGATTGAGAACATTAGGATAATTTTATAAGTCAGTGATGCTTTATGGCTCATGTTTCTGTGTTCTTGTTATGCTAAAAGAAAGAAATGGGTTGATTTTCAGAGAGCTAATGCAGGGAGATGTGGCCACAAAGTTTATTTGTTCAGATCCCTGCATTTTTATTTCCCCCAGCAATAAAATAAATCGAAGCTTTTGTATAAATTTACATTGGACCATAAATATATAATAAGAATTTTTTTGAATTGTCATAGGGATTGTAAAATGGAGGGCACTTTTTATTTCTCCTTTGTTCTCCTCTCCACTTTAAAAGCTTTCTTCAAGAAAAACAATATCTTTTGTGCATAAAATGTAACTACTCATAAATTCCTGCTATGTGCAAGTGAATTCAACTCCAACACTGAAAGTAACCCCAAAGAGAAATTGCTACCCAAAACACTGAATCACTCTGCCCTCTTGAGGGGATTACATCATGTGACTTTATGTAGAAAAGCTTCAGCTACATTTTCACTATGACCAAGGTCACCTTTTTTGTCTTCTGTGGTGAATCATGCGTCATTACGACCACCCATTCTTTGGAAAAATTCAAGCAATGGAGGAGGGTGGAATGGCTAAATTGTGTGTGTGGTGAAGTAAATAAATGGTAATATTCATATTGACAAGAATCTTTATTCATATTCATTTGATACAGCCATTGTAATAGCATATTCATGCAGTTTAATTTCCCCAGTGACATCACACATTGGTAGAAAAAAGATGTGTTTCTTTTAACACCTGTGTTTTCTTTCTCTTAGGGCGTGTTGGAGAGCTTCCTGGGCACAGCTGTCTCTGGAGCCATCTTCTGCCTCTTTGCTGGTCAACCACTCACTATTTTGAGCAGCACAGGACCTGTTCTAGTTTTTGAAAGGCTTCTATTTAATTTCAGCAAGTACGTATATACATATAATTACAAAGAGAATTTTATACTTGTAGACCATTCATAGTGTAACTACAGCACAGAATCTCAGCCAGGTTGCTCAGAACACAGGAATGTTAAGACTTGGAGGTTGAAAGGCCCTTCAAGATAGGGTAGTCCAATGCGCATTTCATATTTGATTCACCTGAAGCCACTTGTTGAATTATCTGCTTGCCTTCCCCATCATGCCCTGCCCGTAGAGTCCTAATATGCACCTCAGGGGAATGACCCCTGTGGACCACAGTACCTAGACTTTATTGCCTTGGAATTGCTATTAAATTTGGCTAGTGCAGAGCACCAGCATAACAGGGAGAGATCAGGATGTGTCTCCCTCCCAATACTTAAGTGGCTCTGCTGTAACGCCACACTGGCTGTGGTTTGTTCTGTCATAGTGTTACATACCCTGTCCAGTGCTCCTCCACCCTGTTTTTTATCCCTCATCAGACCCTGGTGACTCTTCCTGATGTTGCTTGTGTCCAAGCCCCTCACCATTCTCTGTTACATCCCTGTAAATAGACTATTTATTAAATTTTCCTCAGAATCCCATTTGAGCATGTCTTTTGCTTCCTGCCATGTTCCTGTCTACACACTAGAAAAATTAAGTGATTTGTTCAAAGTTAAATGGGCATTAATGAAATAGACTGCAAGCTCCTACAATCTGTTCCTAACTCCAATTCCAGTGGTCTTAACTGAAGGTACATTCAAAGACTCAGCTGAATAATAACTAATTTTACTGAATGATGAACACATAACAAGTGGGTTGCATGTACTACATAATTTAATTCCTTTAGCAGTGCTGTGAGGTAGGGACTGTGTTCTGTTTTATAGTTGAGAACGCTGGTGTGGAATAAACTGTTGAATGTTGGCAGGGTTGGGAGTTGAATTCCTGCTTTCTGACTCCAGACCCTACTCCTCTTAGAGAACCACTAGACATTACTAAATGGGCCTGGCAATTATGATATAAATATTTTCTTTTAGAAATTGATGGCTTATTTTAAGTAGGAGACAATTGAATTAAGTGAATCATCCCAGTGGCCACATTTGCACATATACAGATTCAAAATCACGTTGGGTATTCTGGTCTCATTCTGATGAAATGATGCTTTTCTGATGCTTCTAAGAGAATTGCTTTTACAGGCAGTTCTCAATCCTTATACAGATTTGCAAGATATCATATGACTTAACCAGAACTGTTTTTGCAATTTCCACATTTTTATATCATTATAAATGTTTAGGATTTTAATGTTACAAATGTCATTACCTATATAATACCTCATGAACTTAGGGCTTATATGAAGCCTTGGAAATTGGGTGAGCCATTAAAAACGAAGATGAGATAGAGGAGAGAATACGGATTACAATCTGGTTTTCTAAAAACTGGGTTGAGAACATCAGTGAGTGTCCTCTGAGAGTTTAAAGTACCAAATTTTAAATAATGTTCTGAGTTTTCTGTCGATCCTTTCTCCATCCTAATTCACAGAAGAACCCTGGAAAAAATCTGTTCATGTCAGTTTATAGAAGGAGTCAAGCAATTTTATATATTTGAGAAAACATTGTATGACACAAGAAAGTCTTTGTGGAAAGATGAAACAAGCATGCATTATAAACAGGAACAAACACGCACAATCTGCAGAAAGATTTATGGGATGCAATGTGATCAGAGCCTCAATGTACAGAAAATGTTTGCTTCCTGGTTTTCTTCAGATAATTGTAGGATAGAGATTCTTTCCTTTCACTAAGCGAATTTCTTTCTCACTTTCCCTTCTGTTTCATCATAATTGGTAACGTAAACATATTTCCAAGAGATTTATTTGAAAACAGTTGTAAAGCAACAAGAAACATTTGAGAAACAGTGCTTCAAACCCATCATTTGACTAACATGTGGTACTTATGTGGCAAACCTTATTGTTTTATTCACAAAGCTGTATCATTTGCTTATATATTTTAATAGCAGTGCTAATATTTTGTCTAGATCCAGAGTACTTGTGCAAATCATGATGCTCCAAAGTGTATTTTGTCAATTATCAGTCCCATTTGATGCACAACAGAAAAATAAAAGTTTCTGTGATCTCTAAAAGATGGGGAAGTATGTGTATTGCATCTCCATCTTGATAATTCCTGTTATACTTGAGCTTACTAAAGTATCTGATAAGTCCTTCAGTAAAAAAAAAAAAAAAAAAAAAAAACAAAACAAAACCTGTTTTACTATGTCTTGCCTAGATTTATCTGATATATTTTACCATTTTTAAAGAAAAAAATAGATAAATTCTTCCTTTGTAGCTTCAGTGGACACAAAAAATTGGATCACATACCCACAGATTTATCTGTTTAGTGATACAGATTTTAATATTTGCCCTGTAAACTGGAGAATCATTAAGGATTATAAATGATATGTTTTCAAAGGTCACCTTTTAAAATTAGTACAGAATCAAGGAAATAACTTACAACTTCCCAAAAGCATTTATAGTTTTGTTTCCTGAATTTTCAGTTGCTTTACACTATTTTTGCAAATTGTTGTCCAATAGCAGAGCATTACATTCCTTTTCTTAAGTGACTAATCTAAAAAAAGTTTCAGTCCTGTTTTCTAAATCATGTAGAAAATTCATGGTTAAAGTCAAATTTTAGCCAGTATAATTGTCATTTTTTTTATTTAATCATTTCTTCTTTACATTCTTTGAACAATTTACTTACAGACCTTCAAATTATTATTTTCTATTACATTACTGATTTTGCTAATTTAATTCAGGGAGTTTCTATTTATTTGTGTGGCTGAACATTAATTTCTTTAGCGTGATTCAAAGGCCAATTCTTTTGTCTATGTCCTTGGTTTTATGCTACTGAGAAACTATAACTCAAAAATATAGATACATTGTGGTACCATGAGGATATAAACTCTTTTTCCCTGTCCTAACTCACTATAATGAACTTTATTTTTACTATTATTTCCTGTTAATTTTTATAGCTTAATTGCTATTTAAGCTTGACACCAAGGGGTTGATACCTTTTTGGATATAATATTGCCATTATATTATAGTCATTATTGTTGATCAACTTGTTTAAAAAAGTTTCCGATCTTGTATTCCTCTTCTTGCTGCTATAAACATATGTATTCACAATGACATGCTATTGACTTTAATGATTTTATACTCTGGCAATATGTAAGTATTTCAGAGCACCTAGTTTGGTATATGGTTTAGTTCCTAAGATTTAAGATATACATGCATTTTAATCCTTTGTATGCAAACTGTTTGTGTTTTTTACCATTAGCTAATGGATTTGTTTCTCATCCTGTCCTATAAGTACCACTTCCATAAACAAAGCATTCTTAGAACAAATGAAGATTGCTCTAACTTGTTAGGCAAGCAAAACTAGGTAATTATTTTTAAAAAACTAGGTCATTGTTTATATGCCTTATTTTAAGAAGAACCTGTTGGCTCAGAAGTAGTGAAACTGTATTTCTTAGTTTTAACATTGACTTGTGTAATAGTGGAAAGTTCCTATAACTTTTCTACAATCAACTAACCTCACAAAGATAGGATTATACAGTGGGGTTCCAGAAATAAAGGGAACTGGAAAGAAAAGCAAATGTTATCTTCAGAAGGATTTCAGGAAACCCACAGAACATATGCATCATTAATAATACCCTGGTTTGGTAATGTAGTCCCCACATGACTGAAGAGAGGACAGTAAAGCCTTTATCAAGGAGCTAAGTACAAATTGGGTGGAGAAACTGTGGTGAGATTGTTAAAAGAACCAATCAAATAATACAGATATTTGTTTTCTGGATCAGTTCTGTCACTGAATGTTTAGTAGTGGGTAAATGACTTTACCTCCATTGACTTCTGTGTCCTTATCTATAAAATGGGGGAATATTTGACTAACCTGAATTAGTATTAAAATTGTCCAGAGAGAGTCTAAAGCATGTATATATCCATACATACATATAAACATATTTGTTGTGAGGATTGAGTCATACCAGAATAAGTAAAGGGAGGCAGGTCTAAAATCTGCAGGGTGGACCAGCAGTCTGAAGACCTAGGACAGCTGCTATTCCAGTTTAAGTTTAAAAGCTGTCTGCTGTAGAATTGGTAGAAGCCAAAGTTAAGAATGATATCTAAATGCAGTCTTCTGGAGAATTCTTTCTTGCTTGGGGGAGGCCGGTCTTTTTTGTTTCATTCAGGCCTTCAACTTATTGGGTGAGGGCCACCCACATCATGGAAAGCAGCTTGCTTTACTCAGAGTCCACCAATTTAAGTGTTACTCTCACCCCAAAAATACCCTTAAAGAAACACCTAGAATAATGTTTGGCTAAATCTCTGAAAATCCTGGATCCAACCAAGTTGACACAAAAAATAACTATCACAGCATCTAAGGAACTTTTCATTCTAATATTCTGTAAAATTTTCAGTCATCTGGGTACATGTGATAGCTCATCAACTAATGTTAGTAACTGCCTCAACCAAGTTCAAGCCCACAGGCATTCATTAGTCCACCTAGCAGGTGCTTAGTGAATATCTTCTATGAGCTAGGCACTGTGTTAGGTTAGAGGATTTGAATTTTATTCTAAGGCTAGTGGTAGGCTATCAAAAGTTTTAAACTGGAATGCTGATTTACTGTTTAAAAGATAATTTTGTTTGTGATGTGAAAATGGCAAGCGTGGGTATGAGTAAGGATATCTGTAAGGAGGTTCTTATATATAATTTGGCAAAGAGTTCTTGTGGCTTAGACTGGGTTGTGGTAATGAAGGTGATAAGTGATGTCTTTGGGAAAGTACTAAAATTTATCCCTAACAGTTCTGAGAAACTCATTGTTTAAAAGAAGACTATAGAATTTCAAGCATGCATGATTTTTGAATTATTTCTCTCTCTCCTACATATGAGAAATGTAAGTAACTACTATCTGCCTTTGCATCACAAACAAGTTATGAGAAAATATGTTGTAAAGCAGTCTCCACCTAATCTAAAAAGAATCAGTATGAAATAGTAAAATGTCAAGAATAATCAACACCTAACCCATCTTCTCCTAGATCTTGAACTAATATACTTACTAGTTATAAGTGAATTCTTATAAGTGAATCTTGAACTAATTCACTTATAAGAAATACAAAGATTGTTTAAAAAAAGAAATGGCCTCCTTAGGTGGAGGTGATCTATTCTAAAGCTTTGTGTGACAGGTGTAGAGAGAGAAAAGTGGTCATGGGATGCTACATAATACAGCTTCAGCATAAGGATATCACATCTATGCATGGCTTCATGAGAGTGGCTCTATCTGGCTCTGTCAAGGCAAGACAGTCTTTCCGGATCTGACTACAACTTGTGTTTCTTTGTCTTATTTGACATATTTGTCCATGAAGTCGTTTTAATTATTATTATTACCTTTGTTGAGGTAACTCACATACAACACTGTATGCGAGTCAGAGGTATAGGGTCTCACCATTCAGGTACATGTTACTACATGATGCTCACTGCCAAGGCACCCGAGGTCCTCCACGACAATCCACTGGACCCCCTCCAGATTATGTTTCTGATCCCATCTCCTTGTGTTGGTCACGCTGTATCCACAGTAAGCATTACATGTGGTCTCATGCCACATGCTGTTTTAAGTTCTCCTTCCTCTTCCTGGCCTGACCCTCTCTGATCTGCCTGGAACATTCCTCCTTAAATACCTTGAGTTTTTCTTGCAGTTTTATCAATTCCCCTGTTCAGAATTAGTTACTTCTTTAGATAGCACTTCGACTTTTACAGTGTGATTATATTTATTTATTTGTCTCCCTCAATAGCCTGCCATGACTTGGGGACAGAGGAAGAAATTATCATAATGTTTTTATTAATCAATAAAGCTCACAAGCCTGTATTGAGCACTTGCTGGAAGGTAGAAGTGTTAGGTTTTCGAGTTGTTTACTATGTAACTGTGTGCAGACAGGGACCACATTTTTTGAATGAGAAAATTAATGAGTTATTCACATATAAATGCTGTGACTGCTTTTGATATGCTTTTCTCAAACTCCTAGAATTATTTCTGTTTGGTAGCATAATAATATTACTAGACCAAAACCTTAATATTTTCTGGATAAAATCAAGGATGAACCTCCTATCTAATGACTTAAAGTGATTTTGTATTTTTAGCAATCATTCTTGCAGATATTTGGTGGTTTTATATTCTTTGTAATCCATGGATAAAGAGTTTAAAATACTTTTCTTTTTTCTTTCCAGGGATCATAATTTTGACTACTTGGAGTTTCGCCTTTGGATTGGCCTGTGGTCAGCCTTCCTGTGTTTTATATTGGTGGCCACTGATGCCAGCTTCTTGGTTCAGTACTTTACTCGCTTCACAGAAGAGGGATTTTCTTCTCTGATTAGCTTCATATTTATTTATGATGCTTTCAAGAAGATGATCAAGCTAGTGGATTACTACCCCATCAACTCTGACTTCAAAGTGGGCTACAATACTCACTTCTTCTGTTCCTGTATGCCCCCTGACCCAGGTGAGGGCATCATGCCTTGTCTTTGTGCTCACTTCGTGTTTGGAGGAAGGTGTAGGTTTTATGCACACAAACTTTTTGCATGGTATCGTGATCATCAGGGAAGGGTTTTATTTTATTTTCTCTAAGAAACTGCCCTGCTGAATTGGAAGTCTCATTGCCTGAGATACCTTAATATATGATTCAATCAGGAAGTGGAGCCAAGAGCTCTGGAATATGAACATAATTAACTCTATTTTGAAATGAACTCAAATTGCAGTAGTGTAAAGAAATTATCTAATGGACGAGGAAACCAGGTACATAACATGCATTAACTATAAGGACTGGGCAAGCCTAGTCCTTGGAACTTCTATTCCGTGTTTTGCTGCTTTTTGTTGCTTCTTGTTGTTACAGTTAACTTTAAATAGATTAACAAGCTTATAGAAGAAACACAAAAGATAATAATTTACTCTATATCATTTGAAGCATGAAATTAAAAGCTAAATTCACCTAGTGGTAAAGTAGAGGTATTCATGTCTATTACACAACATAATTAAGAAAGGAAAGGAAAGAAAAAATAAAATGAAGAAAGGAAAGATGGAATGTGATGTTCTTAGGGAAGATTTATATCTAGAATCAGAAATACCTAAAAGTGAAGTAACTTCTGGGTAAGGAATATGACCCATATATCTCAATATTTTAACATCCATCTTGCCAAATCTGAATTAACAACAGAATTTTTTCACAACAAAATGTTCAGTTTGGATTTTGAAAATTTTTCTTGGAGCAGTTCATCATCATTTTATAATATGGAAGGCATTTGGAAAAAGGATTCACTTTGGGGACAGTTGCTTTACATTGGCTCTAGTAAAATAAGGGTGGACATTTGTGTCAATAGCATTGGTGATCCCAAGTTCCCCAATTAGCTAATTCCAATTAGTTATCCCGTTACATTTCCCTGAACATAAAAATTGGATATACAATCCATACTTTTTGATTAAGGTCTTAAAGTACCAAATGTACACTGTTTTTCTGAGAGCTGTGTAAACTTGGGCATCAACGGGGCACATTCATGCCATGCCATTAAAAGTACCATCTATCTACTTTTAATTACAAAGTCTGGGGAAACATCTATTAATGTTTAAAATAAAGCAACAGGATTATGCTATAGACTAGAATGCAAAGGGCTTATGAATTGAAAGCCAAGAAAGATAGGATGAAGAATTTTTCTGCTGTGTCAGATTATGCCCAGATATTTGGGTAGTGTATCTTCCTTCTTTGCCATTCTTTGGGAGGTGCCTTGCATATACATATGCATCATGAATGTTGAGAGAAAAGAGAACAGTGTCCATAAAAATGTTCAGCAGCAGTGGTGAAAAGACAGGGCACTACAGGGCTTATTGTATCATTTGGTTATTTTTGTCTTGTTTAAGGAAAATCAACATCTATCCAGATATTGAAACATACAATGCATTAAAATAAAATCCATGCTTAAATGAAAATCAGAGAAAGGAACAAAGTAGAAACAAAAATATTAAGGTGAACATGAATGACATACTCTTATAAAAGCCTAAATTGTTAAGATATACTGATTAGAAATATTTCGTAACTTAAAAGCTGCTTGGAGAATAAGTACTTAATACATGATTGATATTATTAGAATAAATTAAATATAATCCCCAGAGAAATACAAATGTTACCACTATACAGTTACGTAGAACTCTTCCTTGGAGATAGTGAGGTAAAATACCCTGTATCTAAACATCCTGGACTTACTGGAGAAGTCAAAATTATAGAAGTTAAAGAATTGGAACACAGATATATTTAATTGTGGGATTTTGAACTTTCATTTTCATTTATTTCAAATAAATTTCATTTATTTCAAACTATATATGTATATATTTATTTATGGAAAAATCTGTAAACTAACTTAGGCAAGTCTGATTGCCAAAGTTATATGCCTAGGTCATAAGTCATATGTCAAGAATTTCTAAAGCAAAAAAAGAAAATTCCTCCTTAACTGTTCTGAGGGTTAAGGTGTTCATAAAGCCATATGAGGCCTTTGTTAACAACACATCTGTCACAAAACAAAACAAAACAAAACCTACTGTTGTCTGCCCTGTATCCACCTAAGGCTAATGGAAACTTGCATTGTTTTAATTGGACATAGAAGGTAATATGAAACCAAGGAAGACATATCTAAATGCACGAAGATTTTCATGTAATTTTCTTTCCAAGAAGGTTCTTTGTTTTCTTGAAAAAGTAACACTAAGGGTTGGATCAATTTTATACATGCATGGCAGGTGCTGACTGAAGTGATGATAGAATTTCCTTTGACCTGTTTTCCCCAATTTCTGCTACCTCAAGGTAGTACCTTAAGGTGGTAGCAGGGCTTTGAAGACAAAAAATTTGTATCAAAGTCCCAGCTTAGCTAATGACCACGGTGTGATTGTGAGCATGTTCCTTTTCCCAGGATAGCTTAGTCTCAGGTTCCTCACCTGTAAAATGGGATTAATAGTAGGGCCCAACTTATAGAATTGTTTTGAAGGAAAAAAATGAGATACTGCAAAGTACTTAGGACAGTCTCTAATACATCATCATAAGTAAATTAAATGCCAGCTGCCATTAATATTGTATTATTATTATTCATTTAACTTTAGGGTTAGTAGGTAGTCTCTAAGTGTGAATGATAGAATGGGCAGTTGGCCCATTTTTCAACAAAACTGTTGGTTGCAACCTGTATTATTAGTTTTTCATATATATGTGTATACATATATACATACACATACACACATATGTGAATGTAAGGGATTATTTAAAACTATGGAGGAAAAACCCCATTTTCAGTTTGGAAAAAGGCCAATTCATGTTTTAGACAACCCTTTAAAAATTAATGATTGCATGCTTACATAGATCCACCATGGTTGATAGTAAATGAATAATAGAGTTACATGTAAGCATTCTAAAAACAACAAAAGACTGGTCTTTCATCACAACATGCATTCCTAGTAAAAAAAGTTTCTATCGATGAGTCAATAATATTTAATCTGGCAGATGATCTTGTTTTTCAACACTAGGACAGTGTGTGTAACAATGAATGAGCAGTCATGCAGATGGAGTTGTGGTCCTGCAAACTGAGAAATGATTTTATAGGAAAGGAAAAAGAGGTCACTTAACCACTAAGACAGCTCTTTTCATGGCCATAATGATGCTGTGGGGTATTTTTGTGTATGTGCTTTGTAAAGACAGTTCTTCCTTCTTGATCTGTCTTTTTCTTACGTCCTTCCATAAAACTTCATCATTTCCCGAGTTTCTTTGTCTTAATGCACCATTAATGCCCTTATTTCACCTGTACCTATTACTTAGTAACCTAGATCATATACCTAAGTTCCCATTTACTGAAGAAATAAGAAAGTTCAGTTGCAAGGGCTAGAAGGAAAATTAGCCCTGAAGTTTGACCTGTCAGGTGGACACATGTATTTTTTGTGCTAAAATTTCCTTTTATCAAAAGTGGAACAGCTACTAATTAATGCAGAATATGATATTACCCACTGTGTCTCTTGATAGTTACAAAGCAGAGGTGTATAAGAAATCAGATGATTCAGTTCAAAAGCTAGAAGTAAAAACTGAAAACTATAAAATATCCAGTTGAAAGACAGTTCACAGTATCAAATTGCATCTCCAACTTTTTGCTTTAGAAAATTGCTAGTGTGATAAAATGTACACAATGTGGACTTTGAAGTAAAGGAAGCTGAGTTTGAATTTCAGCTTTAACTAGCATTGGGACCTGGACTTGGCTAATTACTTAATTTCTTTGTTTCATAAATTTTACCTGGTAGTGTAGTATGTACTTAACCCTTAGCACCTAGAAGTCATGGAGCAGAAATTTGTTCTTTTTCTCGTTTTTCATTGTCCCATAAAATATTCTCCAGCCAGATTAACTTTCAGTTGTATTCTTTTAAATGGATTCAGATGTTTAATTTTTCTGAAGTTTTGCTAGGAAAGATACTAAATAATATTTTACTGGAAGTCTACAAAAATTACAACTAATATGTTATCATAGATAAAATATAAAACATTGAAGCCATATTTACAGAAAAAAAATGTTAAGGAGTTCAGTACATCATAGTTAGATAATTTAATTATCTAATTACACTGAGTCTCAATGCTACCAAAATGTTATATAATCTATATAGCTTGTAGAAGAAGTCATTAAAGTCCTTGAAGTGAGATGTTCAGTTCTTCTAGGAGGAGTCTAATTCATTCAAAAAGCATAAATAGAAGGCTTTTGTAAATAGCGAACAGAACATGGAATATCCCGTTTCCTTTTCTTCTTTTCCTGTCCATGTTGCTTTCCCTTTTGTACGTGCTCGCTCTCTTTATATATATAATATATTATATATATAATATATAAAATATGCATACATATATAAATATAAATATACACTTACATACTGAGAGTATACACACACATTCACATACTGAGAGTATACACACACACACACACACACTCATATATATATCCTGAGAGTATATTTCATTGCATTTAAGGAATTGTGTTACTTGCAATGAAGTAAAATATACCCACAAACACACACAATATGCTTTTTGTAATGTGTTATTTGGTAAAGTATTCATTTTGAATGAATGAAGTCAAATTTTCATTTGACACAGGCTTTAGAAATAGATTGTTTTGACTCTAGCACCTGTATTCATTTTCCTAATGTGTCAAGAAGATTGTAGTTATTACGTACTCAAAGGCATGTAAATATTTTCCAAAATATTTCAGAAAATAAATTTTCTGACCAAATTGTTGGTTTTGTATTTAGAGCGGAAAGAATCCTTGTGAAAAATGATAAGCAAGTTAGAAAAGCCAAAAAAAAAAAAACTTGCCTTAGGGGATAACACTATATTTTTTGGTTAATAGATATATTTTATTAATATTAATATTAAGGGATATATTTTATTAATTCACTTGTTGGCTGTTCCAGGGAGAACATACTTAATAATGGATGAATAATTAAGAGGAACAAAGGCTTTCTCAGGCACTGAGTACATCATTGTCTATAATATCCCTAAGTAAGAGATGGCCTTTTTACCTAGTGTTAAACTATAAGACCAAATCATGTGACTGGAATTAATCATGGTTTCCAGTTCCACACCTTTGTTTTATTCACATTCTGAGTAGTCTTCCAAATGCTCTAAAATGGTTGTTATAGGAGTAACATTTCATTAACATTTCTCTATATATAGTTTTTCTATTATCTTTATAAATATATGTGATAATATGTTGTAACAAGTAAAAATAACTGCTGGGTCATGTCTCCTGTGTTCCCAGATTATAGTTAATATTTGTTTTCTAAATAGAAATACCACTAAAGGAACATTAGGAAATCAAAGATAATCCTAATTTATCTTACATGACCTGCATCATATTCTGTACTATTCTATTTTTGTTATGTTTGTCCCTCTGTAGACTATACAGTAGGTTCAAATTTGGACTAATGGTTAAACAGAAAGTATAGCCTTCTAGTGTTGTAAAACTCAGGCTTGCATTTATGAGGGCACTAGTACAGCTGGTAGTCTTTCATTCATGGTAATTAGGTCTCTTGAGAAAACTGTTGGTACTTGAAAGACTCACTGTTTTACTGTCCTAACCTGTACTTTAGCATTTTTTGTATAACACTTTCTGGAATCAGTAAAGGGGAAACAATGAATTTGGATAATCACCAGATTTAGGTAATTCTCTAGCTTGGAGTTTGTATAACACACAGATTTAGAAAAATTATCCCAGAAAATAACTATACACATAATAAATATAATCATGTGTGGGTACAGAAGTTTTTGTAAAAATGATTACTAAATATATCTAGCTTAATATCTGATAACAGCCCAGCTCTTTAACCCCCAGTGCAATGTCATAGGTAACATATGAAAAGAAGGTCATATGTTGACAATGTCTGTCATAACTTGAACTTGTCAAATTACACCGAAATCTCAAACACCAGGCTTGGTAAAACTAAGAGGATAAGAATGCTAAAGAAAACCAAAAGGATAATAACAAAATGAAGAAAAACTTCCCATTAATTTTGTTTAAGACTTAAGGCTGAGATAACATCTAGTTATTTCCCTAAGAGTACTTCTTACAAAGTTTTGTCATCCTTCTAAAAATCATTTTTGCACTTTGATTGACATGGAAATTTAAGCCATAAATATTTGACTTTATCAATAGGTGCGATTGAGTTTGAGTAACCCAGAATCATTTACTAAATCTGATATAACCATGCAGGCAAGAGGCTTATTTAGTTTTATTCTGTATCTGTTTTAAATTTCCTCAAAATATTGCTTAAACAGAATGAAATATTACATTTAAGTTTCATTATCATAGAGAATAATCTTAATTTTTTTTTTTATTTAAAGTCAATTCCATATTATTTTAGCTCCAAGAAGCTATATTGAGGATATTCAGACTTGGTTAACATTTAGTGAGCACCATTCATGTTGACAGATATTTTATTTTTTTTTTAAATTTTTTTAAAAGATTCATTTATTTATACAAGAACTGAGGTACAGTCAGAGGTGCGCGGGAGGGTAAGAGAATTCAACAGAGACAGAGCAGGGAGCAGTGGGTGAGGCAGGAGAGGCCTGCGTTGCCATGTGGGTTTCTCCCTGGCTGGCCAGGATTCGAACCCGTGCTGAAGAGGCTATGGACAGCTTCACAGCACAGCACTCAACCCGCTGCACCACTGAGGAGGCCCCATTGCTGGATATTTTATTAGGGGATTTTAATAAACTATATTTTCGTATATGTTAATTATAATATATAACATATGCACACATCTAACATTTGTATTTAATAACCACATAAAACCTTGTGAGATAGCTGACATTCTTCCCAGGGTTGAAGTTCATCTTTTTCCAGGTCATAAAGTTAGTAATAACCTCATTAGATTCAGATCTGATTTACTTAGATCTTAACTGGTACTGGACACTGTTCTATCAATTTTCCCTACATTGTTTTATTTAATCCACCTGATAGCTTGATGAGGTAGGTGGTTTCAAATACAATTTCATAAATAGGGACCTGGGTTTGAGAGGAGTGAGGTAATATCTTCAAAGTTCTATGTGGAAGGAGCTTGGGGACACTGTGCTCTTGGAGGAGGTGCCAGAATTCCAACTAGAATTTTCCCAGTTCTCCTTTCTCTCTCTTATGATGTGGTGGTACATTAAAGCAGACAGATCTGTCTCATGGCCAGTTGTTGCTTGCACTTGACCTTGTGGCCTCAAGTGCGCTTTTGCGCATATTCCTGATGGTACAGTTCCTGATCTCCACTGATGCGTAAAGCAGCAAAGTCATGGGGTAGTTCTTGGTGCCAGGTCACTAGAGGATAAATAGGGACAACTTGAAGCAATGCAAATGATATTCTGTATGCAGGAGGTATACTAACATTGACTCCACTCAGCTCCTGCAGCCTGTTCTTTCTCTAAATCTCTCATTAAATATAAAGAAAGGCCAACTTTAGATGGAAAACTCACCGACACTTTTTAAAATATCTTTTACTGACAACGTTTGTTCCCCATTCCAGAGGGTCAGCTAGAATTTGATACCCGGGAAGGAGGATCATGAAGTGAAAATCCAAGTAACATAAAACGATCAACCTGTGGAAACTCCCTGAAACCAAGTATGAGAAACAGACTGTCCCAGTTCCAATTAGCTAATTCTAAGTTAACCAGATTCCTCAGGCAAAGAGTTTCTTTGCTTCATAAGCATTGGTATTGAGCAAATAGTGAAGACATAGTGCAGTGTGTTTTGGTTTTTCCATTTGACCTTTCCAGAATCTTAATTAAGGATATTGCAAATTCTATATACACCAGTCCTTCTGCAGTTGGTTGCCAAAATATTTGTCTCCTGTGTATCTGGATCCAAATGGTGACCAATGACTCTTGTAGACTACACTCCCAATTGCAATTGGTCATGTTCCTTTCTGTAAGCTTAAAGATTTTACCTTAAATCTTTTGCTTTACTTTTAATCTTTTACTCTATCATATTCTGCCAATATGTATTTATGTAAGTGCTTGTTTATATCTTTATTTTGCAGACTTTCTCTTGAAGTAGCTACCTATTAAAATAATTAGGAAAAGCTTATATTTTTGCTGTCCTTTTGATAGTGGTCTTTTGGGATATGGGAAGCCAATATGCCTTAATAGCTTGTCTCAGAAGAAAACTGAAATGATAAAAGGAATTTAGATGAGCAGAATTGACGTGTATCCAAAACTTGAGAGCAGTTACTGAAAGTTCAGATTGGAATCCTATTTTAGCTCACTGTGGTCTTTATTATCTGTCATTCATTTCAAAAAGAAGAAGCCTTCAATATCTTTCCCCCTCACTTCTCCTTGCTTTTATGCAGAAAAGTGGGTTGCAGTAATAGCTTCACTCTCTTGTGACAGGATGTGCATAAAATTGCATTGAAGAATCTAGCCCAGGAAGAGCAACTTGTCTTGACACCATCTAAATAATGCTTGTGATTTCACAAATGTTTTCCTTAAAAGTGCTAGGAATGGTCAGACATTTCAGCTCCTGTTCAGATTCATATTATCTAATGTTGGTGAACACTACTCCACCTTGAATTCTGTGGCCACGTGAATCATGCTGATTTTGATGATTAGAGTAGAGTGATGATGATTTGATGATTGGAATGCTAATCAATGATTTGGTATCATTTCTGCTTCTGATTGACTCTATATTCTGAGCCAAGAAACCCTGGTATATCATGCTTCAGAGTCCCACCCACATAAAACAGGTTAACAAACGGGTTTTTACTCATCTGTCCATACCTGTAATTGAACAAATGGATAACTTAAGAAACTGTACTTTAAACAAAAAAGAAAATGTACTTTTAAGCTTTTAAGAATAAAATAGTAAAATTCTAGTTTTGGCCAATAATAATTTTAAAACATTTTTCTTTTGAGAGTAGATTCATGTTTGGCTATGTTTTTTGGGTCAAGCATTCTTTAGTCTCTTAGTTTATTTTTTCCCCTGTGACCTGTAATGAAACAAGCACATTTGCTTGTTCTACTGATGAAACAAGGGAGCCTTGACCACAGCTAACCTATAGGTTAAAAGTTTAACAATTCCAAAGCTTTCAAAGATCCTATTTCAAATAGGATCCAAAACTGGGACTCAAGCTAAATATTTTTCCCCTTCCATTTTCCTTATTTCTTATCTATTGTCTTTAATTGCTCTCATTCATTTGTAGCTATTAAATATCCCCTTTCTTAATTTCCTTTATTCCTATATAGGAATAAAAATTTTAGGAATAAAAATTCATTCCTAATTTTTTTCAAATTTATAGTATATAATCAACAAATAATATTGTAATATACTTAATGTGTACAATGTGATGATTTGATTTATGTGTACATTGTAAAATGATTCCCATCATCAAGTTAATTTATATTTTCTATTACCTTATTTATTTTTGATGAGAACCCTTTAAGTAATATATAGAATTATCAACTGTCGTCCCTATGTTTTACATTAGCTTCTCAGACCTCATTCCTCTTATAACAGAGTTTTTAACTTCTACTACTTCATACCTTTTACACCACCCCCCCTACCACTGCCTGGTAACTGCCATCCTGCTCTTCCTATGTGCTCTAATTTTTTTTCTTTCTTTCTTTTTTTAAAGTTTCCACACATAAGTGATACCATACAGTGTTTGTATTTTTCGGTCTGGCTTATTCCATAGGTTATAATGCTATCCAAGTTCATCCATGTTGTCAAAAATGGCAGGATTTCCTTCTATTTTAAGGTTGAAAATAGACACATTTGAGAGCCTGTTAGTTAAATGCCAGAACTGGGCAGATACTGGGGAAAACCTGGGGACAAGAATCTCTCTTTTTCTCTCATGGTTCTTATGTTCTCAATTTCAATAGTCAAATAAACCTGTTTGTTTCTTTTTAAAAGTTTATATAGTTGGGACCATTTAAACATAGCAAACTAAAAAAAAAAAAACAGGCTAAAAGCTTAGGGTTGGGGTTTGGGGACACAGAGAACAAACAATAATTAGTAATTTGGATGTTAAAGGAACACGTTATCTCTAAAGACAAAGTTACAGTATTTCCACAAATTAGGGATATTCTCTGGGTATCAATTTATTCTGTAATATATAAATCTTATGTACATAGTAGAATAAGGGTTATTTGATAAGGAAAAATGTTTAAATTATTGAATACTTTTTAAATACTATGTTTCAATTTTAGACTCATAAATAGAAAAAAAAGCTATGCAATATTTCCAAGAGGAGCGTTGGTGTAGTTTTTTGCAAGTGACATCCAAATAAACCTACAATGATGCCAAATTGTATGAAAATAATTTTAATTGGATTAAGTATTCATCTCATAAAAATTATTTATTTAGTGCTTTTTTTGTTTTTAACATTTTGCAAAGTTATACTTTCTCATATGCAGTCCAAATTTCCAAAATTCCACATCAGTTAATTAGTAAAGCTCTTATTTGTGAGATTTGACTGTATGTGAAGCTAGTCATCAGCTCACTTTTTAACAACCATTTTTCCCAGTAGGCAAGTATATAGAATGCCTTTTCAAAACATAGAAGTTTTGTTGAAATGTGAAATTAATACATTTTAATGCCATCCTCTTAAATATATGCCATTGTGTCTTATCAGATTAGAGTACAACAGATGTGTCCCAGTTTTTGGTTATCTAGGTGAAAAGTGAACAAAATTATAATAAAGAAAAACTCATTCTGTGCTTATGTTTTATTGGAGATTAAAAACAATGTCTTTCCTGACTTTTTATAGATTTCTAGTGGTGCACTTAGGGTTATTTTTACTGTAAAAAATTTCTTTTTCTTACAGTTAATATCTCAATATCTAATGTTACCACCTTGGCACCAGAGGATTTGCCCAGTATTTCTTCTACTGACATGGTAAGTGACTTAATATTTCTGTATACTCATTTTGTACACTCTAATTATAATATTCATAGTATGATGTCTCCTGTTACTCAGCCATCCTAGTGTGAGTACATGGTTAATAATCGGTGATAGGGAAATAGAAAAAACACTCTCCTTGCTCAAGTCAGTTTTCTCCCTTTCCTTGTTTTTTAAAAAAGCTGAAGTCAGTATTTACTTCTACAATATGCTTTTTGAGCTGCCTTAGTAATTGTTATATCTCTTTAATTGTCACCTTGAAATAGTTTCACAAGGGAATGTAAGAGAAGTTGAAAAACAAGAGCTTGGTATCCTCTCTCTCTGTTTCTAGTATGATTAAGAATTCTTCTGACTACCAAATGGTGCTGTGTTCTTTGCTCAGGGTAATTGTAGCAAGACTTTTCCCCTGTCACTTAGAAAGACCGTGCCTCTGTCACATGATATCCTTTCCCAGGGCTTGTAACCAAGGATCTTTAAGGGACTGGAACTAAGCTTTAAAAATGAGCTATTTTGCATGGAAGGTCACGCACTGGAAGCAGACTTTTGTGTTGGAGAAAAAGGGAAAAGTGCTGTTTCAGACTTCCAATTGTGTTCACTCTACACTGGATATGGAATCTTACCAAAGAGTATCAATCTCTCAGTTTTAAAGACAGAAACCATAATACCTTGTGTTGATAGAGTGCCCATCTCTCAGGAGACCAGAACACTTCAGCAGTTATTATATAATGAGTGCCCACAACATCGCTTTCAAAGATGTTTTCTATATTTCCTGGACAACTCTCACTTGACCCTTTTTCTCTCTTGATTTTATATTCTGTAGCTCTCTTGACTTTTTTCCTTACGATTAAAGGTTCTCTGGCTTTGTCCAAACTATGCATCTCATATTTCATTCCTTTCTGATTTTTTTATTTTGTGTGTGTCTATGAAAGATTATATGTTTGTTTATATATGTGTTTATATATGTGTGTACCTAATTCTACTTAGGTGTTATTATCCTTCCATCAGGCCACACTACTTCACTGAGAGTGGTAGAGAGAAGACATTTGAAATCAACTGCTTCAGACAGACCACTCAGTCTGCTCGGTCATGAACCTTTCCTAGGACATACAGTCATCAGTACTTAATTTCCTTCTTTTCAGTTCAGTCATAATTAGATCATGCGAGAAGGTGCTGTAAAAGTGACAAGCAGCCTCTGGGCACCAGAGAGACTCTCTCTAAGGGGCCCTGCAAACATCCTGTGAGAGGAAGGAAGGCCTCTCCTCCTTAGCTTCATTAGCATGGAGACAAGCTTGCTTCTTCCTACTGGTATGGGTGTTTTCCCGGGGGAAAGAACAGGAAAAACAGGGCATTAGGGCATTAGATAGAGATTAGAAGCCTATAATAATTATATCGAGATAAAAAGGCAGGTTTTCATTTCCATTTATAGTTGGGATCATTGTGTCTTTATTTCTTCTGACTTTCACAAGTTTTGTTGTTGATTTCTCCTATGGTTTATACCTTCAACCTGCAAACAAAATTCTTCGAAAGTCCCTGTAAAGCTTTGAGACTAGTCACAGTTTATCTACAGTGTATCTAAACAATGATCAGTTAGATCTGTTGGCTTCCATTTATTAGCCCTGAGGGAGAGACCAGTCTCTTCTGAGGAGGTGATTGAATATAGCAGTTAATATTTACTTTTCACATTAGATTACCTTTTTAAAATTAAATTGAGGCATAACTTGAAATGCACAGTTCTGGGAATGAGTCTTGAGAAGTCTCGATACTCACATAAATACCACCCGAAACAAGATGTAGAGCATTTCCATCATCCCAGAAAATGCACACAATGCTCTGTATCTTGTTTTCTGTGCCAGCTTTCTGAATCTTGGGAGATCTTTCTTAACTGTTCTGCCCTGGTCTTTACAGGTCAGGTGCCTTCCCCCTTTTAGAAATGCCTGAATGCCTCAGAGGGGTTTCCCTCTGCTCTCCTCTTCTGGCTCTCACCTTAGGAAAGTGGCCTTCTGACATTTGATGGTGACTCTGTGTATCTGGAGCGGTGTGGGGGGAAGGGGTGTTGTCTCGCAGCTCTCCTTTCTAACCTCCAGCTTTTTATGTGCTACCTTGCATGCGGCAGACCAAGAGTTTTATGGGTAGGTGCAGGCTCAGTTAATGCTAGGGCTTCGCAGAACATACAACGTTAAAAATTCATTGTGCAAATGGCCAACAGGCATATGAAAAAATGTTCAACATCACTTGCCATCAGGGAAATGCAAATCAAAACTACCATGAGATACCATCTTACACCAGTGAGAATGGCACATATTAAAAAAACTAGCAACAACAAATGCTGGCGAGGGTGTGGAGAAAAAGGAACTCTTCTGCACTGTTGGTGGGAGTGCAAACTGGTCCAACCACTGTGGAGAGCTGTGTGGAGATTTCTGGACCTACTAAACATAGAGCTTCCATATGATCCAGCAAATCCACTCCTAGGTATTTACCCAAAGGACACAGAAACATCAATTCCAAAGAGCACCTGCACCCCTATGTTTATAGCAGCACTGTTTACAATAGCTAAGCTTTGGAAACAACCCAAATGCCCAAAAATAGATGACTGGATCAAGAAGATGTGGTACATATATACCATGGAATATTACTCAGCATTCAAAAAAGATAAACACATGCAATTTGCAGCAACATGGATGGCGCTGGAAGGGATCATGCTCAGCGAAATAAGCCAAAAAGAAAAAGAAAAATACCGGATGGTCTCACTCATAGCAGGAATCTAGAAAACTTAAATAAGGGACCAGGAAAATGAATAACTATAAGAAAGTGAAAATCAAAATCAACAAAAAATTATGAACCAGAGACACTTTTAGGGGGGCGGGGGCGGGAGGGGAGGGATTGGGGTCAGAATGGGGGGGCTGCAATTGTATGGGGAATATAACAATAAAACTTATTAAAAAAATAATAAAAAAAAATTCATTGAAAATTGGCTTATTTTTCCTCATCTCCATCTTCATTGGATTTATCTCCCACTTGCTGCTCTGCCAGGCATGAAACAGCCATGTCTCCTCCTTTTCTATGAAGGTCTTGAAATTTTGTGGAACTTGGTTTTAGGTTTCATTGCATTATCATCTTTCTGGCAGACATTTTTTAAACCATAATTTTATAATTTATCCAGCTTGCTTTGGTTATTAGATTGGGAGTGACAGTTTCCTGCAACTTTTATAGCTTAATCATAAGCAGATCAACCAATTAATTTTGATATTTCACAATGTTACATATAACTACAGACAACTGCTGCTCAAATGCATCCTGTAGATGATAAAATAGGATTGCAGATTACTGTAAAATCTGATTCACCCATTGCAGAGAAAAAAACCTAAGTGAGTTTGTTAACTACTACTCAATCTTGAGAACTTATTAGTAGTGTTACCATAATAGTTTTTAAAAGTCTCATATTTTACCATTCAATATTTCAAGCACTGTAGAATTTGATTTTTTTTTCTTACTATATTACCTAGTAAAGCATATTCTATCTACATGGAGATGCTATTGATTATGGGATTAAGAACAATAGCCTCATAAATTCTGCTTCACAGTCAGACCTAGAAGCAAAAGTGTTTTGATTTGATTTACCTTCAGGATGATTCTACAAATAAATATTATTTTCATGGGAAGAGAATATCATTTTAATCTTGTGAATAGATCCTTATGATTTTCTCCCATCAAGAAAGTCAAGTTAAAAAAAACCCATTCTCTCCTTAAATGTCCTTGAAAATTACATATTCCAATTTCTGAAAATATTACGGAAATTTTCAAACATACCCTGAAAGAGAGGATAGTACTGTAAACCCCTTTGTACACATCACTGAGCTTCAACAACTGTCCTCATTTTACCCGTCCTCTTTCATATGTTCCCCACTTTTTTCTTTGGGGAGAATGCTATAGTATTTTAAAATTTAAAATGAATTCTTTGGTATAAGACTGAATCATGAGGATGTGGTATAGGGGTCAAAGGCTCTGTTGCTTTTGCAGCACCCATCAGGTCAGTCACGATGGGTGCATACAGTAGGTCCAGGAGCAGTGCAATAAGAAGCATTCTGATGAGATGCACCTTCTCAGTGCTCTGCTGGCTGTATTGCCAACTTTCAGCAGCCACAACCTCCCACCCTACCCTACCTGATCCAATAAAATGCACACACTGGGATACACAGCCAAGTAAGGTTATTTCCTCTGTCGTATTCAAGTGTGCTGTGGCAGTCACAATCATCCAGTTCTAAGGTTGCAATGTATGACATGTCTATCAGGGTGTTCACCAAATAATGTTTGCTCAAAACCCTCAGTCTACTGCCGTGGAGCAAGCTGGACATCAGTGTGGTGAAACCTCAGTTTATACTGGGTGAAGATTCCAAATTTTGAGATTGTCCTCATTGATACATTCCATAAATCTATCAGAAGAAATCCTGATATCCAGTGGATCACGGCATCAGTTCGGGAGCTGTGCGGGCTGACGGCTACAGCCTGCAAGAGCCATGGGCTTAGAAAGGGTAGTGAATTTCATCATACTTTTGGTGGTTCTTACTCTGCAGCTTGGAGAAGGCACAATACTCTCCAGCTCTGCTGCTACCACTAATAATATGTAATGTTTGTGAAATTCTGATCTAATAAGCCATTTAGGACCATCACAAAAAGTTGCAGTATAACCACACTATTGAATACTATTCAGCCATAGGAAACACCAAACATTGCCATTTATGACAAAATGGAAGGCACTTGAGCAAATCATGTGAAGTCAAGCAAGTAAAAGTGACAAAGACAATTACTGGACATTTACATAACAGACAATTTGACGAAACAAAATACAAGTCTAGTGGACATCAATAAGTGAAGAGAGGTTTCTGAGGTTAGAGGGGGTGGAGAAGAGTAAAGAGCAAATATAAGGATTGCTGGTGGGGGAAAAAAAGGAGCGGAAAAAAGAAACAAATCCTTTGGTATACATTCTACTTTTAAGATTTACAAACGAAGCCCCTAATACAAAGAGTATTTCTGTTGAAAATGAGAAAAAAATCATTTGAAATTTCCTTTCATGAGATTGAAATATCCTCAGCAACTTGGTCTCATTTCCTTAATACCTTTTTTTCCCCTATTACTCATTTACACAGTTTGCTTTGACCCATCTGGTCCACTTAGTTTCCCCACGTGGTGAGCATTAAGTAAGTTTTGAATAAAGGACTTGGATGAGTGAATGAAGCATTATTTGTCCCAGAATCAAGCATTGTTGCCCTTAGTGTCTCCCTATCTATTGCTTAACCTCCTTGTTTCTGCCAATACAGAAAGAAGTACAGACCCAAATTTTGTCATTTTAATTCCCTTATCCTTTGGCTTTTGTTGCTCTCTCTGTTGTTCTTTTGTTTTGCTGTCCTGCCACTTTATTTTTTGAATATGAGAATTCTACAAGGACTGGTCCTTCTGGTCAAGACTTAATTTAAATTTTGTTTTTCTTTGCTCAAAGGAATTGATTAGTTCCTTTTCTGATCCTAATCTCGGTACCATTCATTTTGACACTTTCTTTCACTGCCTGCGTTATTAATATTTAAGTGGACATTTTTTCTCTTTTTAAATTGGTTTTGTCTTAGTCTTTTTTATTGCTCCTGGAAATTCTAGTTCATCCATGTGATTGGGGCCAGTGCATTTTCTATCTTCTTTTGTTGATGCTTTTCTATTTTCTAAATGTTATTGTTTACTCATGATAGCCTTTATATAATAGAAGCACCATCACTGGATTTGGCAAACAAAACAAAACAAAAGAAAACAAAAACAAAAAAACAAACCCCAAATCAGTTATATCTCAATTTCAAATAAATAATGACCAGATTTGGTAATGTAAGTATGTCCTATATGTTGCATAGGATATACATATACTAAAAAAAGATAAATTGGGGGCCTCCCTGGTGGCATAGGGGTTAAGACTCAATGCTATCACTGCCATGGCCTGAGTTCAATCCCCCAGCCAGGGAGCTAACCCACATGACACAGCAGATCTCTCCTGTCTCATCCACTGCTCTCCTCAGCAGTGTATTTCAGTCTGCCTGTTTTGCTCCCCACTCTGTCTCTGGTGAATCCTCTCACACACACCCCACCAAACCTCTGGCCTACACCCCAGTTCTTGTATGAAAAAATAAATAAAAATAAATCTTTAAAAAAAATCAATAAATTGGTAGGTCTCTTACTTGAATATGTAAAATATTCTAGATTCTGATGAAAGATTCCATTCATGACAGTGGACTATGGTGGTGGACTATGGGAAATTTGGTTGTGGGTGCCCCACAGTGTGATGCCTAATGAAGGAGAGCCTAATGTTACCTCAATTAAAAAATAAAATTTGAAAAAGAAAGATTTCATTCATTTACTCAACTAAGATTTCTTTGGTGCCTAATTTAAATTGAATTCAGCCACTTCTTATTCTGCTCTTCTTTTTTCCTATTTTATGGTAAGACAGAGTCCCCTTGGTCAGCAGGCTCCATATTTTTGTGGAGCCTTTTACTTTTCTCTGGTGCAAACAGTTGGCCAACTCCTAGTCAACCTCTCTCTATCAATAGTTCACCTTTCTCCATTCTCATTTTTCCAACACCCCCTCCTCCAACCCTATAACTGAAGTGTTTGTCTTTCATCACAAACACTGCAAAAGTCCTCATCAGCCCTAAATAACTTGTCTTGATCTCATAATATTCATATTTTCTATCCTACCTTCTGTTACTCTATTTCTTGAAAAAGTAGTCTGGATTTGCAGTTTCAATATTTTCACTGTCACTTCTTCCTCAACTTACTGAATTGTGGGTTTTCTTTTTTGAATACACCTTCCAGGAATTAACCAGTTTTTCTAGTTATAAAAAAAAAAAGCATGAACAGATGTTACTTAGTCTTTACCTTTCATCATTTCTCTGCAACACTAGGACCTTTTCACTCTACCATGTATTGCCATTTTCTCCTCCTCGTAGTTCTAGTTTTAACATTCCCATTTCATTCCTCACTTTACTCAAAACTGTGTGATATTTTCATAGTTTGGATTGTAATCTTCACTTCTACTGAGGGTATCCTAGAAGCTTTATACTGCTTTCCGTGCTTTTCCCTTTACAGTTTTATGAAATCTAACTACATCCCATGATCAGCTCTTTGCAGTACACTCCTAAGTTCATCTCGCCAAGTTGACATCTCTTCTATGTCCAAGTCTTTAGACCCATTAAACCTCTTTGAGCATTTTTGCCATGTAATACTAATGGTTTCTTTGGTGGGAGTTAAAGTGTTTTGACAATTGCAGACGAAAGTTTCAAACATCCTAAAGCATATAGATAATGTACTGTGATAGGTCCTACAGGCAGAGAGAATCTGTGACATTATGTTCCTGTTTGTTTTGTTCTTAAAATTCTGATTTAAGCATTCAAGTGCTTAAATAAAAATCAAGTGTATAGGAAATAAAAACCAAAGTTCTTAGAGAAGTGAGGATCACCTATAAGGAATAAAGGAATGAAGCAGCGAGATAAAAGTGTCCTTCATTAAGACAAGAGGAGACAATGGTCACTTGAACCAGGGTGGTAGCAGTGGTTAAGGGTGAGATATAGTCCCATTTTGGATGTGTTTTGATATAAAGTCTTAACCAAGATGTAATTTGTGACGATGACTTCAAGGTTCTCTATTCTTAGAAACTAGATGGATGAAGTTGTGATTAAGAAGATTTAAGGAGAAAGATTAGGAGTTAGGTTTGAATTTACTTTGAAGATTCAAGCAGGGATGTAGAGTGGTAAGAATTATAAAATGATTAATGTTTATTTGAGCTGGAAAAACTTTGATGATGAATTAACAAATTACAATTAATCTTTCAATCATGAATTTGTTGTTTGAGGAAGTGAACATCGAAGTGTGGTTGAAATACACAGAAGTCACATTATAGCACAGAATTCTCTCAGTTATAATACACTAAAGCAGTTTTTCTTAAACTTCTTTGCATCACTGCCTCCTATGGTTGCTATTCCTAGGTGAATAGATTTGCACAGTGTTTAACACACTACTTTATGATTCAGTTACCCATAGATAACAAATACATGTATGTATTTGTTTCATACATTGGAGTAAAATTATATAAGTTGGTATCTGTGGTGATTAAATTATCAGCTAATTAATACCCTAGCTTGCATATTTACATATACATGGCACGAATAGATGATTGTCTTAATGTTTAATTTGTGATATGGATTCTTTTTTCCTATTTTATGGTGAGACAGAGTCCCCCTAGTCACCAGGCTCCATATTTTTATGGAGACTTTTACTTTTTTCTGGTGCAAACAGTTAAGTCTTCATTAATTTAGCTTACTTTGGAATATTGACACTTAAATGACACAAATAATGTTGATGTCTTTTCAGTAATATTTAAATAAAGTTATTTATATGCTAGTTTGAATTTTAAAGGAGTGAGAAACTGTGTATCAATGTATGTACTACAATCTATACATGCTGCATGAAAATTTTAATGCTTAAGCCCTTAGTGAAAGATGGTATTTGGAGGCTAAATTTTCTGTTCAATGATACAAAAAAAACCGTCTGAAGCTTTCAAAACAGTGATATTCATGTTTTAAGTTGATGTAAAAAACATGTCTTTATTTTCATGTCCATTTGTATTGTTTTAACCTCAACCTGAATCTCTGTATGAAAATCAATAAAACTGCCTATTGGGATTATTTTAATATTCTTACCTCTTTGGGGACCTCTTATTATAAAGAAGCATTCTGCTGATATAAAAGTGCTGAAGTGAAATTATGGTAAATTTTTGCTGATTTTAAAACAAAGAAATCTGTTACCTATTATGACCTCTAAACTTTAAATATATTCTGCTAAAAACATCCATATGTGGAAATCTAAAAAACAAAACGAGACATGATTAATCACCTCTAAGAAGCAGAGTTTGATAAAAGTATAATTATGCAATTCAGCTGTTTGCAAGTAAAACTAATATAGAAAAAATACTTCAAGGAAAGATCTAGAGTTTATTTTTTAATTTGCTATCTAAGCACTTTACATTTTGAATTCTGTAAAAATATGGACTTTCTGACCATAGGATTCATGTGTGTGTCATTTTTTTTTTATGGCTAGCGATGTGATATAGAATTCTTGCCTTCAAATGGCAGGAAAATTTTACTGTTGATTTATTTGTGAAATATTCTCAAATAACTATTCTGCTGGCACACAACTTACCCATTAGTCCCGGATGCAAGAGAAAGTCTACCATCATGGTACCACTGGATTCAGTATCTGAGGAGGGCCTGCTTCCTGGCTGACAGACCTTTTCACTGTATCCTCATGTGGCAGAAGGGACAAAGGAGCTCTCTGGGGGTCTCTTTTATAATGACATGAGTTCCATTCATGAAAGCTCTACCCTCATGACTCATGACTCAGTCACATTCCAAAAGCCCACCCCCAAATACCTTCACACTGGGTATTGGGTTTCAACATATCAATTTTAAGGGAACCCAAATATTCAGTCTGTAGCCTCCCTATAGCATTTGTCATTAATTGGCTGTAAGGAGGCATCAAATTTCAGATGAGGTAGCTCTTTCTTGGCTGAAGGGAATTCTCTAGAGGAGGCAGCAGAAAGCTGATAGCAACTGAAACTCAGAGCAGCTGGGGGTTGGGTGCATTTGCTCTGACCACTGTGCTTAAAAAAGAGTTCTCCTGAATATTAGAAACAGAAAATAGGGATAGGAATGATTTGCAGCCAAGAAGCCCACCACAGACCTAACAATATTTCATGAGATAGAAGAAAATCTGAAAATTGATCTATAAGCTTGAGACCATGTGACATAGAAATAAATATCCCAAAGACGACTCGCCAGCCCTAAAGTCATTACATACTGTACTTTTCAGTAACGACGCTCATGACACTCAATGAAGTCAACAAGAAAAACACTATTTCATTAGGACTTGCAATTGAAAAAGCAGAGGCTTAACATTTTTGTAGCTTAATTTCTTAAGTCACCAATCATTCGTTATTTAGAAATAATTAGCTCATTTTTGAGAGTACTAGGTAAATGAGTAGTTAATGGTGTCATCAGCTCAAAGGACAAGAAGCTGTGCAATACAAAAGTAAGTACTTTTTGAACAACAAAGGTGTTTCAGATCTTGAGACTTAGGATATTAGTATGTCCCAGTTTACTCTCAGGAGGTTGACAGGAAAGAGGGAATTTGTGGTTTATTTCGGTTGAACAAATGGGTGATTGTAGGGCTCCAGCTCAACTGAGGTAACAGATTGCATCATTCTCACTGTATTTTCAGTAATTGCTAGTCTCCTGTCCCCACTTACCTGTTATTTCATTAACACTTTATCAGGTTTCACCCTGCAGTGGTTGAGTGATTGCTCTAGTTTTATAGAAACTTTTAGCAGAATCCATATACATTCCATTAATTTTCAAAAGCTGCTTTTGGTATGCCAGTATTCTTTAGAAAACTTTTAATGTTTTTCTTCTTCAGCACCATAATGCTACCCTTGACTGGGCACTTTTGTCAACGAAGGAGTGTTTGAAATATGGAGGAAAGCTCATGGGAAACAACTGCAGTTTTGTTCCTGATATCTCACTCATGTCTTTCATCCTCTTCTTGGGCACCTATACCTCTTCTATGGCTCTGAAAAAATTCAAAACTAGTCGTTATTTTCCAACCACCGTAAGTACTGGAGCTTAAAATAATTCTCATTGAATTTATACTGCATCAACAATAATATGATTTTAGAAAATGAAAAAGTCACCTTCAGTTCAACCTTTCCAAAATAATTGTGTGCATTTTAGAAATTGCTTTCTGGTCTTTGTCCATGTGCATACATATTTTAACATTAATTACAATCCAGCTTTGAAAAACTTTCTAAAGATTTTGCTCACATAATTCTGTCATAAATTCTGTTGTAATTCTGACTGTACTGTACTGAAAGGGGAAAAGGATGTATACTATCCAAAACACATGAATTAAAAAAAAACCTTTTAATCCACAGTTTTTAAGTGCATAAGCAAAAATTGTTTATATTAATTGGGAATTTTGTTGTAGAATTTCTTGTTCATCAGCTGTGCATGAGTAACTAAGCAGTTGCATTATGGACTGTGGGAGTAAACCTGAATTGTGTTATTACATAAGTACTGGTATAAGATCTGAGCGGCATCTGAGCCAAACTTTCCTTCCCATAATGATGAGTGCCAGCGTGTGGAAAAACAGATAATTGAGCTGGGGTGTGCAGACATCCTGTCTTCCATTAATATGCTTGGGTGAACTTAAAGTCAAAACTGTGGTTCATGCAAAGACTACAAGATAAGACCAACATTTAGCTAATGGCATTTTGTATTTTCTTACCTGCAGAATGAAACTAAGATAATCCTTTGCTTTACCATTCAATTCTCAGTGTTTAGGATTTCAGTATTTCTTAGGTAATCTTGAATACATCTGATGTTTATCTGTGATCTGCTCTAGACAAGTGGATTCTCATGAAATCTCGCTTCTTGTGTTTTATGTAGAAGAACTTAAGAGGACACAAGATGCAGTTGATAAAATTCCTTTTTTCAATACCTGGGAAATGAAACTTAAAATTAGTACATTAAGTTTTACACAGGAATTTTTTTGACTCTGATTCTTATAAAATTGAAAATAAAGGGACGGACTGTATATTATCCAGGTCTGTTCACTGCTATCACAAAACCCCACAGTCAGGGTGGCTTATAAACAATAGACATTTATTTCTCATAATTCTGAATGCTGTGAAGTCAAAGATCTGTTGACAGCATGGTCAAGTGAGGGCCCTTTCCTGGTTCATCATATCCAGCACCATCTCACTGTGTTTTAAAGTGGTGGAAAAGCTTGGGATCTCTGTGCATCTCTATAAACACACTAATGCCTTTCATAAAGGCTCCACTTTCATGACCCAAGTATCTCCCCAAGGCCCCACCTCTCAACATCATATTCTTTGGGAGTTAGGATTTCAACAGGTATTTGGGGTGGGGGGAATAACATACAGAGAATAACAATAATGAAATATCTCAAACTTACTGGCCCACAGAATAAAAAATTTCTACAAAGTTAAGTGTAGAAATTGTTCAACCTAATTTCCCTAAAATTGACATCACAGATTGGTGGTTCACAGCAGAATTCAGATGCTCTTTGTTTAATCCATAGTGTATAAACATACATACATATACACACTTGAGACCTTAGGTGAAATATGTACTTTGCAGGTAGTTATTATCCTTATAACTCTCTATGGGCTGAAGTTTGACTACTTCATACATTCAGATTAACTGCTTGTTGTATAGTTTGAGCTTGTGGTACTAATTCTCACACTGGGAAGTGTGCTTATTCCATACATCTCCTCAGTGGCTTGACTTTTGTGTATGACAGATTCCTGGCAAAAGTGTTGAGCGTAATTTCTTCCTGTTTATTGAGTTTCCCCTTCTTATAAATTCATTGGATGTCTTTTTTTGTTTGTTTTTTGGACTCACATTTGGATTGATCACCCTTTTAAATCTGATATTATTGAGGCATATATATGGAAAATTTGTGAACACTTGTGAATCATCATTTGCAAAATAAACTCACTTCAACATTAAGATGAATAGAGATTATTTTAACTGTCCATGTAGATGTCACCTTTTTTCCAGCAATGATTCCCAAATTGACTTGGGGAATTTTTTCCTCTTTTAAGAGTCCAAGTTGGTAATTTCTCAGTCATTAATGAACATTGTTGAGGAAGTCATGAGTATGTGAAAATAGAAGAATAATGATGGCATTCTAGTTATAATTCCTGTTAAGAAGGTTCTCAGCATAGTTTAGAATTGTATATACCTGTCACAAAATAAACAGGGAGAAGATATACCTGATTTCAAAGGAGCAATGCTTAAGTGTGAAGACTTTCAGATTTTGATCTCTTTACATTTACAGTTAAATCATAGCAGTATATGCTATATATCCATAAATAAATGAAGAGGAAATATTTTTCCTCATTTGTCAAAATATGTTTTTATTTAAGCTGCCATTTAAATATATGGTCTTTATAGGGAGCAACAGATAGTTTTATAGATTCTCATACTTACATATTATATTCTAGAATTAAAACTCAAATTCTTCAGCACTTTCATTGAGACAATAATTGTTGCTGTAGCAATTATCAAATTTCTCTGTTACTACCTCCTTACTCACATCAGTAATTCACAGAAAATCTCTAAAAACTCACAACATGAATACTGGGTGACAGTGTCCTTAGCACACCAAATGTCCCACACTCCTCTAGTATAGTCATTTGTTTTTTGACTTTTTTTCCTAAACATAGTTGAGTTGTTAGTCAATTAATATGATAAAATACAGGAAAACTGTTCTACTTCTATTTTATTCCTCATGTCAACAAGCACAATATTGGACACAGACTAGGTCCTCGATATTTGTGGAATCATGGCAAGCAGTCAAGTAGACATAAATGCTGCATTTTGGGGGAAGAGCACAAGTGTAGTATCCAAGAAGCTGTAGATTCTATTGCCGGCACTGCTATTCACACACAGTGTGCCTTTTGATAGATCACTGTGGACTTCAGTTACCGCACCCAAAAAGGGAAAGCTTAGCTAGATGATAATTAACATCCATTTATGCGTGTATGTTATAATTTTAAAGTTTTCTGATGCCAACTCCTAAATTAAATAACTTCCCTATATTAAACTAATGTTTATAGCAATGATCAGGATTGCAAATTTTCAAAAATCATTATCCATCTTTATGGTAGGTCTGCTATAGCAGCAACTGCCAACCTTTTCCTGCGTATGATGCACAACTATCATATAGCAAATACAAAATATATTTTTTTTTCTTTCTACAATTGAACTTATTAATCTACCCATGGTCCTTTTCTTAGTTAATAATATCACCTATGTTCACAGCCACTCAAGATCAACATCTTAAAATCATATTTAGAGTATCACCTGTTTCAGCAGGAAGCTAATGATACATGAATATCAGGGTAATTTGAAGGGTTAATAAAGGCATTATTTACAAAGGTGAAATTAAATTTAGGGAAACAATAGTAGAGAGTGTAGCATCCAGTGCTAGTAACAGTGGGGTAGTTACTGTCCTGTTACAGTGGGGAGAAGAGTACCATAGAGCCCCCAAACCTGCCTGCTCTGAATAGGTTCTGCCATCCACCACATCAAGACAAAACATAGACCTTTAATGGAAAGGAACTTTAATGCAATTGGTGAACAATACAGAAAGACAGAGTATAGTTTTCAAATCAAGTACCCAAAGTTACCCATCCCCTCATGGGTAAAAGTCTACCCAAATGGGATTGGCCTAGAGCAAGGCCCAAAAGCCTGCCACAAGTCCAAAGCACCTTCTGATGTGGATCCATAGAAAAGGATCAGAAATAGCCAGACAAGTTTGGGAGGAAAAGAGAAAAATCAAAATCAAGATTAAAAACTGCCATTGTTAACCTTCCCATGGGCCTCTCACCCATATCTATTTCAACCAGTCCATAACCAAGAAGCAAGTGTAGTTTCTTCACATGTCTCTTTGCTCCATGTGTCTCCTCCAGGTCTCCTTCTTGCTCTCCATCCTGCTTCCTCCTCCTCCAGTCTCCTCTCCAGCTTTTCCTCCCTGCTCAGCCCCACCCTCCTTTGGGTGGGGCAGGGAACATGGAACCTCCCCCTTTCCTGGGCACCACCCTGTTACAGTTCCAGACCCAAATGATGTGGAAAGGGAATGGTTGCGGAAACCCAGAAGAGAAGGTTAGAGAGCCTTTTCATGGAGGTGCTATGAGTTTGGGTTGAGGGTAGCCAGTCTGAGGCTCCTCACAGGGTACAGCTGCAGTAATCTATACTGTGACCTCACTCTCTTCTCTCAGAAGGCACAGGCTAAACCAGGTGGAATCTAGAGACTATGGGAACCCACTGTAGATCACATAAGCCAGCACCTAAGGCAGAAAGCATGGTGGAAAGGAACAGAAAACGGATGTAAATGTGACAAAAAAGATATTTCACTCTTTTGCCTCTCCAGGTTTTTCTTTATTGAATTAAACTCATCACAGGTCCCTTGATTAGCCTGCTGTAATCACTGTCCTTCTTATTTATACTTATGCTCCCCTAGTTTGGTCCTTTACTACCTATGCCTGACCCTGGACTTTGCCCACTTTCATGAAGCCTCAGCATGAGCCTATTAATATGACTATGGAACTCAGGCTTCCAGAGGGCAATATTTCAGGTGGGAAGCAAAGGGCAATGGAAAGAGGGGTTCCGATGGACTATGGAGGATTCTGGGAGTCTTGGGGGTGGGTGTGATAACTACATTTCAAGAGGTTTGAACCTATACCTCTGAATCATGTACAGTGTTTTAAACCATTGTTATCTCAATAACAAAATAATACAATAAAAAATTATTTTTTTTAAAACAAAGTAAGATGAAACCATGCCTTTGCTATCCTGTCTTCAGGAGTTTTATTGTATAGAAGGCATTTTTAGAGAGCCCTAATATTCAGTGGGACATGGTAGGTCTCTACTGACCATGGTAATACTCTACTAACTATCTGCCCTGTTTCCCATTCTTTCTAGAGGGCTGCATCAGTCTGTTATCCCACACAGTTACTGGTCTGTTATATTACCCTCAAGTCTTTCTTTGAAGTCTTTTGACTTCAACATTTCCTGTGGGAACCTCACATCATAATCCTTGATCTCTGTGGCAGATGGCTCAGGGCATTAACATGAAGTGTTCTTCCAGAGTCTTATACCAACAAGTGATGATACACTTGGGATAAAAATGCCATCACTGCATATGTGGTGGCAGAAGAAAGCAGTATCTTAAAGACAAAATAGGATTATGATTAGTAGAATTCATAAAGTTTAGAGTCCTCTGAATTAGGCAAAGGGATTGGTGCTTTAATACAGTCAAATTTGTTGTGGCCAGCTGATGTATATAATTGGCATGAAAAGGCCTTATAGTGTTTATAGTGTTGCTTAATTTCCCGTTTTTCTCCCTCTTAGAGTAAGTAACATTTCTAACCCTCATGTGAATTGATATAATGATAAGATTCTTTTTAAAAAATAAACCTCCTCGTTTTATTATGGTCATTTAAATTAATAAAATCAATAAATTCTAGGTAACACTAACAGCTATGATACCTTCTATGCTTTATTTAGATGACATTTGAACAGCTATTCTTTAATTTTTCTTTTAAAAAGTAGTATATTCTATATTTTATAATTAGTGTATTAAAAATTATTGTCTCTAATATGTGTTTTATACAATAGTAGGGATACAAAGTAAATAATTTATGGGCCTGGCACATAGTTGGGGCTGTATGTATTTGTCGAATAAGCTAGAGTTTGGGGTTTTCAAAGGAGTGACTCTTTTTGATCTTTCTGCCCCATTTACACTAATTCTGTCTTGTAGGGTCACAAGTTGGTGTTTCTTGGGGGTGTAAGTTGATGGTGGTCTTTGAGGAAGCAGCTTTGTGAATGAGGAAAAATACATGGCTTCAGGAATTTCAATGAAAATATAATGAGCATTTTTAGCTAGGTGATACTTTTAGCTTTTATCCATGTAAAACACAATAAAATCTGGAATTCCACAATTAGCTATATTTTTGGAAACAATTCTTGGTGGACATTTTGGCATTTGACAATTCTATTAAAGTTGGATGTGTTTAGTTTGTAAAGGGCTCTTTACAAGAATCAGATGATGTCCCTGTTCTGTTTTATTTTTCTCTCAGAAACATTCTTGGAGAATGGTTAAAACTGTCAAACTAAAACAAATAATATATCAAAAAATGAGTAAGAAATAATGGGCATGTATTCAGTGTCTCATTCTAGTGTCAATGATATTGGGTGACACTCGACTGGTTCTTGCAGAAACATGAGACCTCATCTTGTCATTGAAACTTATTCAGAAAATGACTTTGCTGTTAGTGAAGTGGAGTCAGATTTTCAAATTTTTATGCTATTTTATACCAAAGAAAGTAAATTTTAAAGTCAAATTGTTTTTATTCAAAGATCATTTTCCATATTCTATTTTCATAAGAATGACAAAAGAATCTTTAGCTGTAAATACAACTTGATCCATGAAACATTTAACAAAGATGACAAATTATTCATTTCTTACGGACTTTTGACAGAAATATAAGTCAGCATGAATTGAACCTTAAGAAAACTAAGATTGGAAGCACTGATTGACCAGTGTTTTGTGAATACTTTTAATGGTAGAGAGGACATCTATAGACAGAAATAATTTTGACCATGATAACGTCTTGGTCCTGTACATTTTCAGCACATCTGTCCATCAGAGAAAAGCCACTAACATTGAAATGCATGGTCCCCTACTTAATTTCCAGACTGTCTAATGTATTTATATAACTTTGCTAATCATTTAAAAAGATTGTTATTTTTGTGCCCTCACATTGTGCCCTCATATAAATGATAAAAACCATCTTGCAATTTAAGCCCCAGAGCCCTTTAACATAATGGTTAGAAGAAGAGATGGATATAGCCATGAAGACCCTATTAGAGGATCAAGTAATTTTGATAAATGGGCCTTAATCATTGAATTTTAGTTTCAGGACTTTGAATATGATCTAGTCCAACGTTTCCTCTTAATTACTGACAAGTGTCATGTGCCAGCTGCCTGAATGCTTACCGCAGCAGGTGCTTCTTAACTCCAAAGGCATTTCTGAGGATACACAAACCTGCTTTTCCACAACCCCTGTTTGGGGTCTGCTCTTGCCATTCAAAGCTACACAGAGCAAATCTAGTGTTTCTTTTCTATAATAGTCTTCACATGCTTGAAGACAGTTTCTCCATACAACTTCTTAAGGCCTACCAGCATTTTTTTTTCTTGGGAGTATGTTTTGTGTTCCCATTCCTGGTTTCCCTTTTCTGGATTGTCTCCAGATTTTCAGTTTCAACTTAGAATACAGTGACCAGATTGGAACACAGTGCTTCCGATGTGATTTGATCATTTGTTTCTAGTATATAACACATTTTGCTCTTTGTTTTAGTTTTAGTTTTGAGATAGGATGGAGGAAGAGGCCTGTGATTGCTGCAGTCTCCTCAGCATCTCTGCTGAACCATTTCATTAGACCTATGTTCTCCCTTTAGTCCCATGCTTGCAAACGAAAAGGTTTTTTGGTAGCCTTCCATTAGTAAGCTCTAAACCCTACCCAGATTAACCGCCCAATCCATTTCCCTTCTTTCACCTCAAACTTTAGAACTTATGTCATAAAAATTCTGGCTGCAATATAAATCAGACATCTCTTTTATTGAATTCAAATTATATTGACTATCATTGATTCTAAATACAGCGTATGGTGATTGTTGATATGCTGACATTAATGCCTATTTTGTTTATGACACTTTATAGCACTGGCTACTAGGGAGTCAAATTTCAAACTTCTTAGGGTACTTTGTGCCATTTTGTGATTTCCAAGAGACATATTTGGATTCTTTCTCATCCAGAATAAATAGTTTTTTACACTGTTGTTTAGCATTTTCCAACCACCATGGTCATTAGAGAAATTGAAATCATGAATTAATATTTATTGAGAACCCACAGGGTGCCTGCTGCTGTACTTGTCTCCTTTTAACAGCTCTATCCATTGAAAACCGCTCTGCAGGCTCATAACCTTTCCCCCAGTTAATTTAGGAGCAGCTGCAAACCTCACAAAGTGAAAACCAAATGTCCTCTGGGGTTCAGGGGAACCAAATCCATTTTTTCCCTGTAAATTAATTAGCTTCTCACAGTTGGTGTCTCTATGATTATGACTCTTCATAATTAATATAGTATCATCCTTCATAAAGAGTATGTTTCTAATAGATTTATTAGGTTGTTTTTGCCTAAGAACAAGAAAATAGTGTATGGTTATTTGAATTTCCCTTCCCATTCACTTAATTTTTTCTTTGCTTTGGTAGTTTAAATATTTAAGCTGTTTGCTTCTTATTAGATTGAGATAGTTTGTCATTAATTCTTCAGAGAATGGAAATATTTTCTGTTCTTCATTTTATAGGTAAAAATACTAAACAAAAAATAAAAGGATTCGAAACTAGACTGATAGAAAGGGGAAATCTCAGTTGAGGTCTGGTTTCCTTCTCATTCATGAGTGGAGGCAGGAATTAGCCTGTGTTGTAGCACATTGTGTAACATTGAAAAAACCCCAAAATTTTAAAATGTCAAGCTCTTGCTATATGGGTTAGCAAGAGGTATTTCTTAGTAGGTATTTCTCTTAGAAGGTGATAGTTTTTATTGCTAGCATACTGAAGTTTGAGCTGGAGAGACTTAGTGTTGGTTGGATGGACATCTGCGAGTTCCGGTGTTTGTCTAAGTGAGATTTGACATCCCTGAATCCACAGGATTGGGTATGGAATCTTACAGAACAGGTTTTCTCATGAGAACTTTGGCACTTCTACTTCTAATCACCATCAGTAGTAGCTAGTCAGGAATTAGAAAATGGGGGTTTCTAATTTTATTTATTTTTGTCTTTCAGAAAGGAGGGTTACTTAGGAATCTTTCAAAGAGATTGACTTTGATGAAAATGAAAGCTAAACAAAAAACTAAAAGGAAATTTATTATGTGTTTCTTTTTCTAAATATGTTTGGAAATATGAGCAGGGCCTAAAGAGAACAGTTTTTGTCTTCTTAAAGTGAGACTCAAAGCTCCTGTACACAGGTCCTAGAATGTACCTAGTAGGCTGAAGGATTCAGTGCTGGAAACCATTAGGTACTTTTTGGTTCTACTATCCATTTTGACTAGATCAGGTTAAAGTTTAATTTTAGTATAAGGCAAGTTTTGAGTAGCCTATTAAAATAGCACCCCTACCTACACTCTCTAATTAGAGGATTTAGAGTTGAATGCAAAAGTGTTCTGGAAAAAAATCAATTTCCTAACTATGAAGTTTAAACTGGATCCAATGTCATGGAAGTGAATGTCTTAACAATAAATACTCTCCAGAAGTGATTTCTGCTGTAACTGAACTGCATTGTACAATTTAAGGGGAAGGAAAGGGAAATTGAAGTGAGAATTTTATATAGAACATATCACCTTGGCTGTGATTTTTTTAAATGAAGTTAACTAATATTGCCAATGGAGTTGCTTTCCTCCCCCAAAATTTTCAGAACTCTAATTCTGAAATTTATTATCATTTGTCCTTTTAGATACTTCTATATCTATAGTATAAGAGTGTCACACTTGACAAGAATACCATTGCCTGATGATTATTCCAAATTTATGTACATCCTCTCTACCTTTCCATTTATTTATATTAGTTTCAGTTTCCCATATGTTCAGTATCAAATTGTTGCAAACATGGTGGCTTAAAAACAAAGTCTGAAGATGTAGAATCTGATGTGTGTCTTCTTGGGCTAAAATCAAGGTTTTGTCAAGGTTGCAATTCTTCTGAAGACTGGGGAAAAAATGTTACTTTGCCTTTTCATACCTTTGGAGGCAATTTGCTCTGTTCTTTTGTTTATGTTCCTTTCTTTCCATCTTCAAAGCCAACAATGGCCAGTTGAATCTTTCTCACCTTACATCCCTCTGATGCTAACTCTCCTATCCCCTTCTTCCATTTATAAGGGCCCTTGTGACTATATTGGGCCCATCTAAATGAGCCCAGATCATTTCCCCAATCTCAGGGTCAGCTGATTAGCAACCCTGATTTTATTGCAACCTTAATTCTCCCTTGTCATGTAACATTCTAGATATTAAAACATGGCATCTATAGAGGGAGATTAGTCTTCCTAGCTTATTAGCTGACCTAAATTTTAACATGATTAACCTAGATGATACATTGACAGAAGGGGTGGGAGTCATGTGTAGAATCAGGAAGATGAGATAGGAAGCTAATGCAGGAAACTGTGTTATCAAGTGGCTTAGACAAGGGTGGTAATAGCAATGGATTTGGTGAGAAGTGACAGGATACTGGATATATTTGAAAGGTCGTTCACTGACATGTTAGATGTGGGAAATGAGAGAAGAAGAGTCACATGGATGGCTGCAAGTTTTCTACCAAGTTATAGATAAAAATAATTTGCCATTGAAAGAGCAGGGTTAGAGAGTCAATGGTGGGGTGGGTTAGGCCAGAACAAAAAGGGAGTTAAAATATTTAGTTTATGACATGTTGTTTTATGTTTATTTAAGTAATCCAGTGGAGGTATCAGGCAGTTATATATGATTCTGGAATTTAGAGGAATAATCAATTTTGGAAATAGAGGTTTTATATTCTTCAGTATGTAAATGTAATTTTTAAGCCATTAGACTTAATGAAATCACTTATGGAGAGAATATAGATAGAAAAGCAATCCAGGGCCTCCCCTGGTGGCCCAGGCGGTTGAGCACCGTGCTGTGAAGCTGTCCGCAGCCTCTGCAGTGCTGGTTCAATCCCGGCCTGCTGGCAAGGGTCTCACATGGCGTGGCAGACCTCTCCTGTCTCGCCTGCTGCTCCCCTCAGCAGTGTATTTCGTCAGTCTGCCTGTTCTGCTCCCCGCTCTGTCTCTGGTGAATCCTCTCACCCTCCCGCGCATCTGGCCTGTACCGCGGTTCTTGTGTAAATAAATAAATATATCTTTTTTTTTTTTTTTTAAAAAAAGCAATCCAAGGTCTGAATTGTGGTACACTTCAACCTTAAGAGTTTGGAGGAATTAAGAGAGATTAGCAAACACTAAAAAGGAATAACCAGTGAAGTAGGATGAAAACAAGGTCTAATACGTCAGATTTCCACAGTGTATTCTGAATGTCAAAGTATACCTGAACCAGAACGTGATAGCTGGTATATTTCCAGCCATTTGTTTTTGAAAAACTGAACAATCACACTGGCTGACTGGACTGTTAACATACAAATATCCTGCTATCAGAATTGAGTCTATATTCGTTGGTAGTTTTGTGTTTAAAAACTATCCATATAATGTGTTTTATGAAGTTTAATTGGAAACTTGTGAGAATATCTATTAATGCCATCCGAAAGGTTATGTATTTATGTAGATCAGTAGGAAACAGTAGAGTTCAGAGTGATGCAAGAAATTCAGTTGCCTCATTGATGTACAGATGTTAGAATTTTAGGAGATTGGACAATTTTGTATTCTTTTGAGTATCCTCAATGGTAGCAAATGACTGCCTTTTTGAGTGTGAATTTAACTTTTTTTGGTGGAAAACAATTTTCTTTTTTTATTAATTTTTAAAAATTTTTTACATCATTAGTTCATTTTCAAACAATATTTGCTTCCCTCCACCCCCTCAGGTGTAGACCCCATAGAGTTTCTTTCACTAATGCACCATCACCTCAATCCTCTGTGCTTCTCCCTCTCTCCCTCTGATCCCTCTCCCTCCTCCTCCTCTGCAGTATGTCTCTGATTTATAATTGTCTGTTTTTGCTTTGTTGTGTTTTGTACTGTTATTATTTTACACTGATGTCTTATTTGGTTCCCCTATATTCCTGCTATAAGTGAAACCATCCAATATTTTTCTTTTTCTTCTGGCTTGTTTCACTGAGCATAATTTCTTCTAGCTCCATCCACGTTGCTGAGAATGGCATGAGTTTATCTTTTTGATTGCTGAATAATACTCCACTGTGTATATAAGCCACATCTTCTTGATCTAATTATCTATTTTTGGGCATTTGGATTGTTTCCAGGTTTTACCTATTGTAAAGAGTGCTGCAGTAAACATAGGTGTACAGGTGTTCTTTTGAATCAATGTTTTTGTGTCCTTTGGGTAGATCCCTAGGAGTGGAATTGCCAGATCGTATGGTAGCTTCATTTTTAGTAGACTGAGGAACCTCCAGACAGCTTTCCAGGGTGGTTGGACCAGTTTGCACTCCCACCAGCAATATAGGAGAGTTCCTTTTTAACCACATCCTCACCAACATTTGTTGTTGTTTGTTTTTTTGATATGTGCCATTCTTACTGGTGTAAGGTGGTATCTCAATGTGGTTTTGATTTGCCTTTCCCTGATTATTTGGGATGTTGAACATTTTTTTCATATGCCTGTTAGCCATTTGCATTTCCTTTTTGGAGAAATGCCTTTTTGAGTATGAATTTAACTTTTAAAAATACTCATAGTCATTCATATATTATAGGGTACAGTGAAAATTGGTAGTTCTAGAAGGTATGTCAGAAACCTTACCTTTTTATTTGTGCACATTGATATATAATTCTACTGACAGGAATTTATTCTAATGAGCATTAGATGTATGCAAGGAATGTTTGTGGTATTATAGTAAAAATTTGGAAGAAATCCAAACAACAGTGAATTAAAAAGTAGATTTGGAACAACCACTCAGTTTGTACAAGGAGTCATTAATGCTTACTATTTTTCAAAACCTCTAATGAGGTAGAAAAAGTAGAAAAAGAGCAAAGTATTAAACGGCATGTGAAAAACTCCATAGATACACACACAAACACACACACACACACACACGAATGTATTTGAAAATGTAAAACATTTATTCCAAGGCAGTAGAATTGAGGACATTTTTATCTGTTTTTCTTTTAATGTTTGATAATATACTTTGAAGCAAGAAAAAATTTCAAAGAAGTGAGAGATTATAGATCCTTTACGCATGTGTCTGGTGATTAATGTGGGTGGCCAAATGGGTTTTGCTCAGTAATAAAAGTATTAAAGCCATTGTAAAATTATTTGAAATAATAACATCATTGAAGTAAGTGAAGACTTTCTCAGCAAGAGTAACTTGGAAAACAGCAGTAATTTGGATTTGGAAGTTTTGAAATTTTTTTGATAATGGTGGAGACTATACTTTAGATTGAAATGTAATTAATCTTTTTCTGTTGCTGTACTCCCTCCCCACCTTGGTCCTACATCTACTTCTCCCTTCCCCCGCAAGATCCCTCCATTCTTTAGTCACTTTTCCAGGGCTAGTTTTAAGTTTGGTGTTATCTGTTCCTGTGATTAGTTTCTTTATAGTCTCATTATAAATGATACCATCTGGTTTTTGTCTTCCTCCTTCTGATTTACTTCACTTATCATATAGATTGAAATATAATTGATACAGTAAAGTGCACTGATCATAAGTATATCATTCAATTAGTTTTTTAAAATTATATACTTTTGAATAACCAACACTTAAAATAGAGCTAGTATGTGTATGTAAATATATCATTGTTTTATTTAGATATTTCCATCCTCAAATAATTCCTTAAAGTAATTTAGAGTTTTCTGGGTGTTTTGCTAGTTCTTAGGGTCATATGTCTTGATGTCACTATTTCATGGTTTAGTCAGGAGCACCATTTGTGTACCGCCTCAACAGTAATGTCCAATTTGCTGTGTTGGTTTTTCAGTGCTCACTTTATGGAAGGCAGAGAATGCCTCCTGTCCTCACGTAAGAAGCAGCAGTTCCCAGATGCCTAGTAGTGATTCCAATGAAGTAGTTCTTTCTAGCAGGGCCAGAGGTACAGGCTTTATGAAATTCCTACCGAAGAGTGTAAAATTGGATCCATTTGTTACTTTCTACTTTCCTTCTTATTTATGGGGATGGATGAGAGCAGAAAAACTGTCTTTATTGTGACTGTTCCCCCTTTTTGAACAATTTCTGGGATACTGCTTTGTCAATATGTTGAATTGACTGGAGAAGGATTAGAAGGGTGATAAGTAAGAGATAACTTCTTTTTTGCCATAACCTCTGGTCTCGCAGCAATTTATGATCAAAGAGATTGCTGTAACATTGTAATGTGTTCCTGAAACTACCTCATATGACCATCTTTCACCAAGCCATCCTGAACTGCCTCTGTCAACACTTGTACAAAACTCAAGAAATGGGGGTTTCTTCCAGTATTGAGCCATGGGAAATATTCTTTTTTCAGATACTTCCAACCAAAATTAACTCTGAATGGCAGTTCTATATTATTACTGGGCTTTTATTTCTTAGTTCTTAGAACTAAAGATTCCTTTGAAAGACCTCCTGGCAGATTAGTTACTTATTCCAGTAGTTTCTGTAGCAAAAGAAGCCTTGTGAAACTTGAAATAATAGCTATCATATATTAGAGTTTCTTATGTTCCAGGTATAATGTTGAACACTTTCATGGTTCAGTTTATATTATGATTCTTATAACAAAACCCATTAAGTTGTAGAGATTATTTTGGCTACATTTTGCAGATGAATTCATTGAAACTAAGAAAGGATAAGTATTTAAGGAGGAAGCAATGGTGCCAATTCTCAAACCATAGGTTACCTGATTATGGGAACACTGCTTCTAGCCCCTGTATTTTCTCCCCAAGTTAATCCTCCAATCTCTTTGGACTTGAAATTATTGTGTATGATTGGTGGTGTCTTTTCTGTAAAGTGTCTAGTAGCTGGCTTTCTGCTTCTGTGTATACTTCTCAAGAAAGGTAAACCACTGAACCTAACCCTTCCAGTGTAAAAGGAATTCCCAGTTAAAAGGGCCATTTTTGATCTTGTGCAGTCAGTCCCAAGACTTTTGAGAATTGAGAATTGAGCATTACTATGGCCTTTAGCATTCCCACATTGCCAAGTAATTTCCATTTTTTCATTTCCATTTCCGGCGCACACACGACTCCAGGAGCCCCATCGCTTGTTAGAGAACCCCTGTGTCCCGAGAACAGTGCAGCATTCAGCCCATCACTGGTCTCTCCTCCTTCATTCAGCACTGCCAGATGCCTGAATGCTCATGCTGAAATAACTTGATAACTGCTGAATCAACCCTGATCTTGTTTAAAAGCAGGCTTCATTGTGTATGGCTTGGATATGGGCTTCCTGAAGACATGGAATATGTCTGTTTTGTTCTCTGTGGCATTTATAGCACCAAGTATTAGGTCCTGAGTGAGTTCTTGCTGAATTATCAGATTTAGCACTACCATTTGTTCATCCCTTATGGGGAAATGTGGGGCTCTAGTAATACCCTCAGGCCATTGCCACTAGACACCTGAGAACTGCCAGACAACTAAACAGTCCCATGTCCTGCTACTGACTCAGAAACAGCCATTATTCACCTGCTCCATGGGGAAGGTTTGGTTTTATGCTGCATCCCATAGAGCTCAGCTCTTGTCCGGACCAGAGGCAGGTACTTAACAAAAATCTGAGAATTATCAAATAATGGGAACCATACTTAAGAAGTGGTAGAGAAGAGAAACATCACATATAGAAGATTCTAAGCACTAGGCTAGAGTGAAAAATGTTTTCCTTGACAATTTAGTGAAGCTGTCACATTTCCATCTTCCATCACTTGATGTTCCTCTGAGGTCTTGAGTCCTGGAACATGAAACCCTTTCCTGCTAGGTTCTTGATGCTTTCAGTTATTTATGGAATTTATCTTGCTCCTAATTACAACACTACCTTCTAAATAATAAAAAGAATTCTGCATATTTATGCATATGTTTACAATATGCCTTCAGATTTTACTTTTATCTGGATATCATTTGTTCTGTGTATAGGATAACACAGACTTCTGGGCTATAATGTCTTTGACTGTGAGAGAGAGAGGGAGAGGGAAAGGGAGGGAGGGAATGTGAGAATTAGATTATTTCTGGGCATAATCTAAGTAAATGATGTGAAAGTAATTTTAAAAACCTTTGTAATATAACTCCTGCAATTTTATGATAAAACTGTTACTATAATTGTTAGCAAATAATGAATTCTTCATTCAGTTCAAACACAGGCAAATATGATAAATTTTTGTTTTCGTTTTTTGCAGGCAAGAAAACTGATCAGTGACTTTGCCATTATTTTGTCCATTCTCATCTTTTGTGTAATAGATGCTTTGGTAGGTGTGGATACTCCAAAACTAATAGTGCCAAGTGAGTTCAAGGTAAGTGAACTTCCTTCCATCTTTTGGACATTCCTGGAAGCATTTGATCCTTTCTTCTGTTCTAGTTTATCATCAGTCTCTCTTTGAGTTAGTTTTGTACAATTATCTATTTCTTTAATTTAAAAAAAATCCCTTGCTAGGCATATATATATATATATAATATATATATATTATTTTTATTGAATTTATATGCCTAAGATTAAATACACAGTTCCCATTATTATGATTTTTAGTAGAAATACCTTTAATAACATCACAAACTCTGATTTATATTTTTAGAGCCTTTTAAGATATTTAAAATATTTTCATACAGACTTCACCTTGATTCATATAATTATAGAATGCAATATAGCTATCATACTAATTATGAGCTTAAGATTGAAGTTCATTAAAATAAGATAAAATGCTGGAAGATTACAGAATGAACCCAATGCTCTTTGACTGCTACCAAACTATTTGCCATATTTATACACATGTATATTTGTTGTTTTATACATGCATTTACATATAATATGCATTTTAATTATTACCAAAGAGGGATAGTATTACTCATTTTATAAACCTGTTGGCATAAGCAGACCTAATATGTAAAATTTACATTTCAGCCATTCTTAGATATCCCTACTTAATTTTGTATTGTAAGTATTTCACTCATTTTCTGGACTAATTCTAACTCCCTCCATCACTGAGATTTGCACTTGATAAAAAAAAATTTCACTGCAAATTTCACATAATATCTTAATAAGGAAGGGATCTCTGTTATAGCAAACAATATTTTTGGCATTTTCTCTTCCATCATGTATTCATTAGCAAAGGTAAGTTCTCAGTCATCTAATTACTAATTCACTTAATTCAATATTTATTGAATTTCATGTGAGCCTGGACTTATAGTTTTTGAAATATGTTGATGAGAAAGACAAATTTCCTTCTCTTATGTACTAAACTTACAACCTAGTAAATATAGTTAAATGTGGATAAAGTCAGTGATGAAGTTATGAGCAAAGTGAGACCGAAAGAAGATGGAAATATCTTCATAAAAGGAGTGAGACTTGATGCATAGTGAATGTGTAGAAAATAAATCATTGTGGGCCTCCCCGGTGGCGCAGCGGTTGAGCGCTGGGTTGCGAAGCTGCCCGCGCCCGAGGCGCCGGTTCGATCCCCGGCTGCTCCCCGGCCACCGGAGGAGGGTCCCACATGGCGCGCAGACCTCTCCTGCCGCCCGCTGCTCCCCTCAGCAGTGTACTTCAGTCCTTCTGCCTGCTCTGCTCCCCTCTCTGGCTCTGGTGAATTCTCTCACCCTCCCGTGCTTCTGACTGTACCCAGTTCATGTATAAACAAACAAACAAACAAATAAATAAATAAAGCATGCCTCTATTAAAAAAAAAAATTACTAAAAAAAAAAAGAAAATAAATCATTGATAGAATTCTATTTTAGTTTATTTGCATTGTTTTCGGGAAATGATAAACAATGGTTTTTTTCTGTACTAAAGATGTATGACCTACTGACAGGATAGATGAAAAACTGAAAAAATGACCAGATTTTTCAATTTTCCGTGGTTTTAATCAGTTATTCAAGGTCATTTTTCATTTTTAAAATAGGAAGGACCAGAGTGTTTAAGTAAGTTCAACTGTAACATATAAAATATTTATAACTTTTTCTATATTATGGTATGAAACTATTAAAATTTGGCAGTAGAAATAACTTTGGTATAATTGCTGAAACCCATGAACAAAACACATGGTGATTTTGTGATATTTTGCCTGACTATTGACTGAACGTTGTGTTTGGGTTGTCCTTATGGCCGCCCCTTAAACTTAAATCACTTTCTTCCATCTTTAGTCCTTATTTGAGATCATTCTAACTGCTCAAAATGGCATTCACTTCTTTTCCATTAGCCGGTATTTTTAGTCTCTTTATGAAATGTTGCCTTAAAAATAACCTCCTTTAAGAAAGAAAAATACCAGATGGTTTCACTCATTATGGAACACAGAGAAACAAAACAGTCAGACAAAACTATACCAAAACATATCCTAGAAATCTGACTATAAAATTGAGGCTACCAAAGGGGGTGGGGAAATTGGAGAGCTAACAGCAGAACTATACAGAAGGACTGGGGGTGCCTGGGTAGTGGGTGTGATGTGGTAACATACATCTGAAGAGGTGAGAACCTTTATCTCTGAATCAGACCTACTGTGTTATAAAGAGTGTTACCGCAATTTTTTTTTTTAAAACCTCCTTTAGGAAATTTTTGGTGAATAATCTTTGTCCAACCTATAGGCAAAACTGCTTCTATTGTTTTATATGTTGGTTCTCTGAAGATAAAGTTGTGTCTCTCCCCACTGATTTTTCACCAAGTAGTATGTATGAATACCATTTTGAAAAATATTCTGTCTCTATTTCAAGCCAACAAGTCCCAACCGAGGTTGGTTTGTTCCACCGTTTGGAGGAAACCCCTGGTGGGTGTACCTGGCAGCTGCTATCCCTGCTTTGCTGGTCACCATTCTGATCTTCATGGACCAGCAAATCACAGCTGTGATTGTAAACAGGAAAGAACATAAACTCAAGGTAAATGTTCATAATCATAATTATCATTGCCTTCACCTTTCTTTGTAGGACTTGAAAGTACTAATTGGGACAGTTTGGGGGAGTTATATTATAGCTAATGTTCTTTGAGACCTGGCCGTCATCAGTCACCTTGTGTTAACACATTTCCTTAATGTATTACTTTAAGAAGACCTTATTTAAATCTGAAAAAGTTGTTTTAAATCATACTTCCTTAGCCACCCAAGAGGGCAAAACTGTTTACCGCTCAAGCTACATCCGACTTTAATGTAGTAACTGTCCTAAATGAAGACAACTGGAATGACTTAGTTAATGTATACTGGGTACCTACCATCTGTTAAATCAACTCAGATTTATTTTTAAAGATTATTCAGATAGTCATGGTTATAAGCTCTTGGTAAGCATTCCCATTTTTTTATCTTTAAGTTCTTATCTCAGTATACTAATAACTATAAAGTATAGAGAAAAATGTTTTATTTTGGATGCAGATCCTTAGATGGCCTTTTCCTTGTGAAAACCCTCCGGTACCCTCCTATTTTACTTTTCATTAAACCTGTGATGTAAAATTGCCCATAAAAAAATTGCCTATTGATTTTGCGTTGGTATTTCTTTCCAGAACTATTTTGCTCTCCAGGGAACATTTAACAATGTCTGGGGACATTTTTGGTTGTCACAACTTTGGGGGGAGGGTGCCACAGCATCTAGTGTCTACAGGCCAGAGATATAACTAAATAGGCTATAATACTCAGAGCAGCCACCACTAGCTAAGAATTATTTAAAATCTCAAGCGTTGATTCTGAGAATCTTGTTTTATGTGATCTGGACCCACTGTTTGAATTCTTGAATCATTAATTCCCCTTCAGTCCAGTCACACTAACCTACTATTTGTTCCTTAACACACCAAACTCCTTACCACGCTGGGCCTTTGCATTTCCCCATATTTCTCCTTGAAAAAATATGGTTTAATGAACAGTGATTCAACACCTGTTCTGTCCTAAGACTTCTGTTAAATTAAATAATAAATAAGGTGGAAGCCCCAAATGATTTACAGATTACTAGCTGAAGCCATATGTTGAAGCAAGTAATTTATTGTATCTGTAACATACAACACACAATGTCTAGGTCAAATCCTAGTCTTTGAGATGGAGATGATGGTAAAAATGGAAAAACCTCACCAAACTTCTTCAGGGTAAAGTCATAACTTTGAACCTTTTTTTTTTTTTTCTTACTTTGGGCATTTTTTTTTTATCTTCAACATCTAATACAAGTGTTCTGTACATAGCAGGGAGTCAGTATGCTCAAATGTTTGTGTGTCCTATAAAGTTTGAAAGAGTTTTATTTTCATGAATATAAACCAAGTGAATATTCTATTTTCTGAAACTGGAGTTTATTTTAGCTACAAAGATAGGAAGTAAAACTTTTCTTTCTTTTGCTATTATGTAGCTTTGTTAATACCGAAAAATATCATTTAGGGGTAAGTCCTTATTCCTAAGAGAAACAAAACCTATGGGAGAAAAAGTTTAACCTAACAGTCTGAAGTTTACATATACCACATAGTTGATAACAGAGGGAGCACAGGAGAAGACATACACATGTATTCAATGGCAACATAAACATTCACAGCAGGAACTTCCATGATCCAGACAACAAAGTGGTTTATGTGGACACTGAAAACTGTAATGGAATTCCTCTGTCTATGGGGTTTACATTCAGATGAGGAGATTCAGACTTGTAAATAAATTGTAATGCACTCTATTTTTTAAAAATTGATTTATGCATACAAGAGCTGGGGTATAGGCCAGAGATGCAGGGGGTGAGAGGATTCACCAGAGACAGAGTGGTGAACAGAACAGGCAGATCCACTGAAATACATTACTGATGGGAGCAGCGGGCAAGTTAGGAGAGATCCGCTGCACCATGTGGGTTGCTCCCTGGCCGGCCAGGGAATCAAACTCTTGCTGCAGTGGCTGGCGATAGCTTGATAGCACTGTCTTTAACCCCTGCGCCACCAGGGAGGCACCTGTAATGCACTCTACATAGACATTCAAAGAGGTTTGCAATAGACACCTAAAAGTGCAAGAGAGGAAGTGTGTATGTATGAATGAACCTACAAATACTCTATAGTGATGACATCTGCAGAGGACTTTGAAGAATAAAACACTAATTCAAGAATGGGAGATGAGTTGACATAATTTTCAGTTATCACGGATTTCATAGTGTAACAACTCTGAAAACCCTATCATCCAAGAAAACAAAATTCTTCAGTATATATTTATTGATTCTGTAAATATGGAAATTACTGTGATGGGCCAAATGAGAGTTGGAAAGAGGAAAAAAACATGGTCCTTTGTGCTTGTCTTGAAAATGTTTTCACCCGGAAAGGAAGATGAAAGAATTATACAAAATAACTACTGTGTAAGACATCATGTGACTGGTGCCACAGAGTAATACAAGTATGTCAAGAGCAAAACCAAGAACAACAGAAATCACATTAGGAGGAAACACTACACTGACAAGTATTTGCAGGATCTTAAAGTATGGGGAAGATTTTAATAAGTGGTGGTAATTGAAGAAGCAGAGATGACAATAGAATAACTAAAAAGAAACTTTTAGATTTGAGGAGAAACTAACAGTTCATTTGCTCAGAGCATTGGCTTGTCTGTGGAGAGAACCATTTTAAATTTAGATTAGCACATATCATATCACAAACAACCTTAAATTTCAGGTTATAAGGCAAATGGATGTTCTTCAAGGGGCAAAGGTTAAGGGACCAAGGTATAAAGGTTTAGAAATAGAACTGACATAAGAACAACACTTTGAAGAAATTACTGCTTTTGAATGAATCAAGAGATACTGGCTATTAACTCATGGTTACAGTATTGGAATAGTCTAGACTGAAATGATAACAAGAATAAGGTCGTGATAACAAGAATAAAAAAAAATAAAGAAAGGCAAGGTAGGGACTTTGGAATTACCCAAGAAAACACACTTGAAGTAAGGATTTTATCATATAAGATAACAGATAGATTAGTTGCTACAACCACTTATTATTTATTATTAGATACCTATTCCAGCCATTTCACTCTCCCACGCCCTATTTATAACACTCTTAAAATCACTTTCCTTGTGGGAAGTATGCCTGACTTGCAGGCTGAAGCTCAGCCTCTCTCCTACCTTCTGCTGATGACTCAGGGATGACCTTGGAGGAGCTGTGACCTTGCTGAACTTGGTTTGCTTTTGAGTGCTCTGCAGGAATAATGTGGGACATAACTAACCAAAATAAAGGCCAAAAAAAGCCAAGTGTCTTGGCCTTCCTACATCAATACAGAGCTGTTCAGCAGAGTGGAAAGGTGGATCCCATCCCAAACAGAGCAGTCAGCCAGCCAGTCACTTGAAATGGAGCCAAAGCAAATGCCACCCCAAAACATGCTGCTTTTAATATCACAATGCCTTCATCCTTCCACCATTTCAGGTTCTTTTTTGAATCGATTTCATAGCAGTTGGAGCTCTTTTTAACTTTAGACCGTATCTCTAATTTTCACATTCCACAGCCTGCTTTCCTAAAACAAATGTGAGCAAAACAGATTCCAGAGTGAAAAGCCTTTGATTCATGATGATATGTCCACTGGTATCATTCAATTTGTATCAAAAGACTGGCACTTATTCTGTAACCATTATCATTCAAAGAAATGGTTTCAAATAGGCAGTTCCAAAAGTGATGAAATCTTACTTGTTATAGACTTCACTTCTATTCTACTGAGAATAGAATTTAAAAATTGTGTGCCATTCTTAAATTTGCTACATTAGAAATTCTGACTTTTATTAGTAAGAACACTTAATGAACAAAAAAGGCATTGACTTTCAAAGACATAGAGCAAACTTGGCCAACTACATATCATAGCTAAGAATATTTTCCCAATTTTTTTCCAGAGTGAAATATATTAGTCAACATCCATTTCCAATAATTCAAACAAAATCAACACTGACGCCCCATCCCAGTATAGAATATCTAAAACTCCTCATATGTGGACTATAAAAAAACAAAACAAAGGAATAGATAAAACTAAACCAAAACGAACTCTAGAAATCCAGTTGTTTAATTGAGGCTACCAGAGGGGGGAGGATGGAAGTGGGGGAGCAAAGGGGATGAAGGGGTGCCCAATGACTGTAGTGGAGGATTGTGAATGTTTAGGTGGTAGGTGTGGTCACCTATGTCTAAAAGAGATATGAACCGATATCCCTAAATCATATACAGTTTTTAAACCAATGCTACCTCAACAATAAATGACAAGCCAGCAAACAAATAAAATGCTCAAACTAAATACAAAAAATATCTTATAAACCATGGCTTATCTGCTGGAAAGTAAAAGAAATAACTGGAGACAAAAAAAACAATGGCAAAATTGGGCCTCCCTGGTGGTGCAAGGGGTTAAGACGCAACCTATGAAGCTGTCCACAGCCTCTGCAGCATGTGTTCGATCCCTGGCCAGGGAGCTACCTACATGGAGCAGCAGACCTCTCCCATCTCACCTGCTGCTCCCCTCAGCAGTGTATTTCAGTTGATCTGCCTGTTCTGTCTCCCACTCTGTCTCTGGTGAATCCTCTCACCCCCCCACAGCTCTTACCTGTACTCCAGTTCTTGTGTGTATAAATAAGTAAATCTTAAAAACAAACAAACAAACAAACAATGGCAACAAAACGAGTAAGTCTACAGGGTCCCTAAGTCCAGAAGCCTGGACCTGCCCTGAGAGACTATGGTGGTCCTTGTGGGTTTAAGGCCTAGATTAGAATGACCATCTGAACTGCAGGGACAGAAGACCAAGCTCAGGGCTATGGGGGAAAAAGACAAATTCCATCCAAAATATAACTACAATGCTCTAAGACAGTGTCAACAGGTTTTTAATTGGTCAGCTATATTTTTAAAAGCCTACAAAGACAACAGCAATGCATGTCTTTCTTGATCTTGCCAAGAGAAAAGAAAATCTCCAAAGATATTCCTAACCATAAACCTGCAAGAAGGTTCGCAGCTGGAATTCATATTACCTCTGTGGTCTGGAAGACCTCAAGTAAAAAGTGGAGTGTAAAGTAATCTTGGCCGTCTATGAATTATTTTTTCCACTCCACCCTTAAAATCTATATATCTACTTATATATAGATATATCAATCAAAACTATACTTCATCAAGAGTTCAGACCCAGTGGCCAAGTTAAAGGAATTATAAAGTGCAAAAGAATATGCTAAATGACACACAGAAAAGCAGTCACCAAGAACTAGACTATGGCAAAGTCTTTAGTACTAATGTGGCAGACTTTTATTTTCCAAAAATGACTGGAAAATATGTCCTATCCCACATATTTTTCTGCAGTGTGCAGACTTGCTATTCCTCCACCAGACAGTGGCATCCTTCTTCACTCCTTGAAGAGAGGCTGACCTTGTGACTGCTTTAGCCAATTGAATATGGCAAATAAGGACATTATGCATTGTTGGTTGCAGCTGTAACCATAAAATGGCCTAGCAGTTTCTACTTTTTAATTCTTGGAAGTCAGTTGTCATGTGCAATGGTGAATAACTCAAAATTGTCATGCTATGAGAAGCCTAAGACACAGAGAAAGACCCTGGAGGATGAGATGCTAGTGTGTGTGTGTGTGTGTGTGTGTGTGTGTGTGTGTGTGTGTGTGTGTGTGTAGAACCCTTTGTAGATATCCATCTCAATCATGGCTTCAGGCTACATTAATCTCAGCCACTAATTACAGGAGAGACCTCAAGAAAGCAGTATCCATCCAAGCCCACTAATCCAAAGAAACACAAAAGATAAGTTGTTTTAAGTCACTAAGTTTCATTGGCTTGTTATCTGGCAAAAAATAGAAAAACAGATAACCTGGTTGCCCTCAACAAATAAATTACAAGGGAAAACAGCAGATTGATGGGGAAAATCTATGAACCAGAATTTAAAAAAAATATATATATATATATATATAATATTAAGATAATAATGTCTGAGCTTAATTTGGACCCTGACTTAAATAAATTTTATTTTTCAAGCTTATTATATTTGTGACACACTTGCAAATTTAAACATTAAGGGGAAAGATTTTTTGACAGGAGTGATGTCAAGATGCACAAAGTTAATTATATAATTGTCCCAAAACTTTTATTTATGTTGGTGGTTTTACATAGTTACCTTTGTATTCTTCTTTCTAAAATCCTCATTCCATCCACTTTGGTATTATGTAACACCTTTTTGCTAGCCTCCAAGATATCTAACTCAAACTCGTTTTAATTGACAGGGGCAAGAAAGCATGGCAGTGGCTAACGGTGGCATGCATGACTTTTTCTGCAAAAGCTATTCTTTTTGACCCATTGTTAAAGGCCTGAGTACATCCTTAGGTTATTATAGTTTCCTTGGCAACAGAATTTGAGGCTCCTGCCTATTAACTACCTTATTGGTTACCTCTAATATGGTCCTGAGTGATTTCGTCTAAATAGGGTTTTACATTACATGATATTTCCAGCTGTTGTTGATCTCCCCTTTTATTTTACCCCCCCCCACTATTTCACATTTCTGCCAATTAATGAAATTAATTTTTGAATGACTAAGTAAGAATTTGTATTTACTATTTAGGAGAATATTTACATGACTAGTTGCCACTCATTTTTCAGTAAACAATAATTGAGAATTGACCATGCATTGTGCTCTCAGCTAAGCTGTTCAGGATACAAAGAAAAATGGATGGATATAGTGCAGGTCTCATGTTACTTATGTCTGATGTCAAAGACAGATAAATACACATGCCATTTCAAAACAGTGTGATGAGCGCTGTGATAGAGCAGAGAATAAAGTAATAGACCAGGGAATATAAAGGAGGAGATATAACCAACTGCACTCGCATGTCTCAGACAAACTGAGGCAAGAAAAACTACCAGAAAGGGTGAAGACTGATTTAAATCTTAAGGACAAATGAAGACTGAGCCAAGGGAAGAATAAGGAAGAGTAGAGGTTATCCATTGTGGAGGATGCTGTATGAGCAAAGACACAAAGGGAATTAGTGTATAAGACATATTTGAAGAATTACATGTGGTTGAAAGTGGGGCCTCCCTGGTGGCGCAGGCGGTTGAGCGGCGCACTGTGAAGCTGTCCACAGCATCTGCAGCGCAGGTTCAATCCCAACCGGTGGGCAAGAATTCCACATGGTGCGGCAGACCTCTCCTGTCTTGCCCACTGCTTTCCTCAGCAGTGTGTTTCATCAGTCTGCCTGTTCTGTTCCTTGCTCTGTCTCTGGTAAATCCTCTCACCCTCCCATGCTTCTGGCCTGTACCCTGGTTCTCGCATAAATAAATAAATAAATAAATAAATAAATAAATAAATAAATTCATACATAAATAAATAAATCTTGTATAAATAAATCTTTTAAAAAAAGTGTCTATGACATTGGATCCAAGTAGAGGAGAGGTGAAAGATAATGCTACTGATGTGAAAAGAGGCTAGACCATGAATGGCCTACAGTAAAGTCATAAGGTGTATCCATAGCAGAGGGCAGCAAATCCAGGAGGCTCCATCTTAAGGAGTAGCCAGAATCCAACCATTTCTTGACATCTTCAAAGCAGTGAGTCACTCTGATTTGAGCCATCACTATCTCTTGCATGGATTATGGCAGCAGGGTCTTAACTGGTTTTACTGCCCTTGACCCTCTTTAGTGTGTTCTTGAAATGATAGCCATAGTGTTTAGTACATAAGCAAATCAAAGCACTCATACATTTAAGGCTTCCAGTGACCTCACGTTGGACTCAGTATACAAACCTAAGTTCTTAAAGTTCTCCTTAGTATATGTTACTATGTAAGATACTGCCTAATTTATTCCTATACGGCCTAGATCACTGTTGTCTCAGGTGACTGAAACCTCCAGAAGTATCTATGTTATTCACAAATATGTCTCCAACACCAACCTAATAGTAAATTGGCAATCAGTATTTGTGGAAAGGATGAATCAGTATTTTTGGAAAGGACAACAGTGATATCTACTTTCTTAGTCATTATTGGACAAGTTTATTTCAGCTCCCCCGCACCTTTACCTCCTTTCCCCTACCTTACCACACTCCCAGTTTTTACCCTTATGTCTTCAAAACAACTTATACTGAATGTCCTGGTTTTAAACTATTTGTCTGTCAAGGAGAGTTTCATTCATAGCCAATCCTGCACTGAGTAAATACATGCTTTCTTCCTTGTGTCAGCCACCCTTGACTGTGATGAGTTGAGAACATGGCTCGCCCATGTGTGCAAGTCAGGGACGAGGTTTTGGCATTTCATTGTAAAGAGAGCAGTGTTCTGACTAACTGTAACAGGATCTGAACCATAACAGTCACCAGGTTCCTAGTGTAAATCACATTCTCATTTTCAAAAATCAACTCTTCCATTTCCTCAAATTGGTCATACTCTGGCTTGCGGTGCTGCTGCTCCCATGCTGTGAAAATGGACTGCTCTGTTTTCTCCGTCTCCGTAGGGGTATTTCGCATTTGATTTCTTGACAAATAAAGCAGAGAAATATAACCATAGAATAACATTGTGGAACATTTAACAATATTTATTTAGTGAGTAAAAGAACTAGACCTTTTGTTACATTGTCTGCTCTGCTAGTCAGTAAATGTTATTGTGATAATGATAAATTGTTAAGCAATTATTTTCACATACTATGAAGGTGAGGATAATCTACATACTTTCTCTAGGTTGCTCTCAGGTGTGGCATTTATGGCCACAATACCTTTTCAAGCTAGACATCTATCTCTCCATCACTCTGGTCACAAAATACTGAAAGTATAACAAATTAAAAAAAAAACAATAATAAGGAAGCTGTGACTTAAATCTAACAATTATTTGAATCTAGAGGAGGTATCGTGTGGCAGATTTGTGCTTAATAGCTGGGGGGAATAATATAAGGATGATAAAGTGCCCTCCCATACCTTCTAGTTAATATTTTTACCAAACGGGGTAAGTTGAATTCTTTTCGTAACCTTAATTCCCATCTGGAAATACAATTAGATGGCAAATAAGAGTGTTTTCACCACATGGTTTTGTTATCCCTCTCTACAGAAAGGTGCTGGGTACCACCTGGACCTCTTTTGGGTGGCCATCCTCATGGTGATTTGCTCCTTCATGGCTCTTCCATGGTATGTGGCTGCGACTGTCATCTCCATTGCTCATATTGACAGTTTGAAGATGGAGACAGAGACTTCTGCCCCTGGAGAACAACCAAAATTTCTTGGAGTGAGGTATGTTAAATGGGAGGGGAGTGGCTTAACCAAACACATCAGGCTCATATGTTTGTGCCAGTGGCAAGTGTTGAGGAGAAAGGGCCTATGATGATTAATTTATTCCTATACTTGCTTTTCTGGAGGGGGCTAAATTTTTACCAGAAAGAGAGTGTTCTATAAGTTTTTTTAGTTCACTTCTCATGATACGTTAATTTCCTTTGATTAATGAAAGATGCAACATAAAAATGCAAATAAGCCATTTATTTCTTTAACATAGAGATCATCTTGATATTGTGGTTCTTACTCCATCACAGTCATATCTGAAGGCCAAACCCCTTAGTCCTTAAGCTTTATTGAGAATCTGTCTTATGATTTTTAAGATTCTGTGAAGGGAAATGAATTCTTATTTTCCAGTTCATTTTCTGTCCCCATTAGCTTTGAGAAACTGTGACCTCTGGTTGTTAAATTTGGGTAGCCATGAAAGGCACTAGATGTCCTTTATCCTCTACTGAGTACTTTTTGCAATCCCTGCTCCCGAGTACTAGGGTGAATAGCTCACACAGCAGAGCCATCGTTTCTCATGTTGTAACAGTGGATGATTCTTTCTTGGGGGTTGAATGGGAGTCATATTTGTTAAAAAGTGCTTTTAATGTTGTATATTTGGATATTAGACTGATGGGATTTATTGCACTGATGAAATTTCCTTGAGCTGTTCATTAATTAGAATGTGGGACAATGTAATATCTGTCTCCTGTGAAAGAAGGTGTAATTATACAACAGAACAAGTTATTCAAAAAATAAGGACTTCAAAGTGTCCAAAATTGATAGACCAAGAGCAAGTGATTTTTCTCTTTTGATTCTAAAATAAGCAAAGAATTTAGCTGAATCACTTTTATCTTTAGGAATTCAAGTTGCACTGCAATCATTAAGGGAATTTTATAACTATGTTGATCTTATTTATCCTTGAGGCATTAACTGCATATAATATCAATAGTTTTGCTATCTTAGTAAAAAAATTTTAGTCTTTTTGATGGTAAAAGAGAAAAATGTGATTAATGGAAATAAATGGTGCAGTGATAATCTTTTGATTTGGTTTCAGGGAACAACGAGTCACTGGAACCCTTGTGTTTATTCTGACGGGTCTTTCAGTCTTTATGGCTCCCATTTTGAAGGTAAATATGTGAAATGCACTTCCTCTTTCTCAGAACACTGATAGGTAATTGGATATGTGAAGAATAGAATCTCCTGTGAAATAACCTGAAGATTCTCAGCAATTCTATAACACACTGAAATGGGGCAGATAGAATGAGGCCTTAAAAAAATTTTATCTTGATTTCCTTCTCATTCTTCACCTCTGTTGTTTTTGTTATTAATGACATTAATTGGTTGAAACTTTAAATTATCAATATTCATACTTTTTGACCTATGAAATAACAGATTCATAAAGTTCAATCTGCCTGAGTGATCTCCTCTCCTATCACATTTTGTACTAATCTCCCTTCATCCTCGTGCCCTCCACCTTTCTTCCCATCTCTTCCTGTTTATTTGTCCCTAAATTTGCCGCCTTGTTTGCTACCACATTAGACTCTGAAATAACATGAGTAATTCAGGATAATCATTTTATAATTTTTTTCCTTTTCTTAATTATTGATTATGTTTCCATTTTCTTTAAATTAGAAGACTTAATACCAGAAAGGCAGACTAATGGAGATTTACTTATTGATTCATAATTTAAAAACTTTAGAAATGAACATTTGAAGAAGAAAAATGATATGGTACGTTATATAGAAAGTTATGAATCAATAGTTTGATTGATAGGGTTGACTATCTGCCTAGGTAGGTAAATATAAACTATCTGTGAAAGTTTATTAAGAAGTAGAAATAGGAAAAAAAAAAGAAGTAGAAATAGGATTTAAAATGCTAATATATGCCTGTCATGAAGCTTCCAATTTTTTATTGTGGTACAAACATTTATTTTTTTTCTATTATACAAACAATACAGATCAATTATTGATAATTTATGTCTGAAACTTTGCATGACAGTACGAGAATCACCTATAGACCTAATAAGCTATAAATAATTATTGTTAACAATATCCTCCCAAATTTTCTCTGAAATTTTTATTCTTAATTCCAGTTGGGCCTCCCTGGTGGCGCAGCGGTTGAGCGCTGGGTTGCGAAGCTGCCAGCGGCCTCTGCGGCGCTGGTTTGATCCCCGGCTGCTCCCCGGCCACCGGAGGAGGGTCCCACATGGCGCGCAGACCTCTCCTGCCGCCCGCTGCTCCCCTCAGCAGTGTACTTCGGTCCTTCTGCCTGCTCTGCTCTCCGCTCTGGCTCTGGTGAATTCTCTCACCCTCCCACGCTTCTGACTGTACCCAGTGCATGTATAAACAAAAACAAAGAAAGAAAGAATGAAAAAACATGCCTCTATATATAAAAAAAAAAATTAAAAAAAATTAAACAATTCCAGTTTTTAAAGGTTTTTTGAATGCTTAAGTAATTTCAAAAGTAATGGAGTCATACATGCTTACAAATAACTCAAAAGTTATTTCCTCAAAAGTATGAGGAAACAGTATGAGTCCACTAAATGGATAAAGAAAATGTGGTATATACGCACAGTGGAATATTATTCAGCCATAAAGCAAAATGAAATATTTCCATTTGCTACAACATAGATGGTCTTTGAGGGCATTATGCTAAGTGAAATAAGTCAGACAGAGAAAGACAAGTGCCATATGATCTCATTTATGGAATCTAAGAAAACAAACAAAACCCAGACTCATAGATACAGAAAATAGATTGGTTGTTGCCAAAGGTTGGGAAGGGAAATAGGAGAAATAGGTGAAAGGTGTCAAAAAGTATAAACTTCAGTTATAAAAATAAATAAGTAATGTACAACATGGTGACTTTAGTCAATACTTTATTGCACATTTGAAAATCTTTGAGTGTAGTTCTTAAATGTTATCGCAAAAAAGAATTTGTAACTGTGTGGTGATGGATGTTAACTAGACCTATTTTAGCGAGCATTTCACAATATCTATAAAATATTGAATTGTATTTTGTACCTAGAAGTAATAATGATATATTTCAATTTTACCTGAATTTAAAAAAAGTACAATGGTGAAAGGCAAAGCCCTCTGTTTCTCTCTTGTTAGCACATTTACATCTCAATCGCCAACCCTATGAATTTAAGGAAAGTGAAACAATAATTTCCTACCCTATGTAAAAGTCTAATTTAACCTTCAGAGTATTTGGATTAATGCATATATTAGCTATACACATGAAACTCTTGGAAAACAGAAGCTTTACATATTCATCTTTTGTTCTTGGTTTCCATGATGTCAATTAATTGGCTTAATTAACTTCCGACTAAAATCATGAATATATTAATCATGTAATACATAGGGAGTAAATTAAAAACAACCTTAGAGAACTCGTTTCTGGTTACATACTGAGGTCATTAAAATAGTAAAGATTGTATGTTCTGTTGGAATAGAGGGAAATCTGTTATCACTTTGATAATCCAAAGTTCATCTTTGGGTAGGTTGGAAGTTGTGGTGAGTTTTAGTTGCATAGCTCAAATCCTTTGTGCTTATCTGTCATCCCATAGACCCCAGCATTTGTGGGAAAGTAAAAAAACAGCTTTTTTTCCCCCAGCAATTAATTAATTTTTTTTCCTTACACTGTTGTAATCCCATAGTTCTCCTGCCACCCTATCACCCTTGAACCATCTCCATATTCCCTTGTGTTCTTCCCTCTCCTGTTTTGCCCCCCACTCTCCCTCTGCTGTATGCCTCAGTTCTATGTTCAGCTTGCTAGTTTTGACTTTTTTTGACCTTTTCTTTGGTTTATCTATATTCCACATATAAGTGAGACCATTTGGTGTTTATCTTTTTCCTTCTGACTTATGTTGGCTAGCACAATCCCTTCCATCTCCATCTATGTTGCCGCAAATGGCATAAGTCTGTCTTTTTTGATCTCTGAGTAGTATTATATTGTATAAATATACCAAAACTTTTTGATCCATTTGTCTATTGGGGGCATTTGGGTTGTTTCCATTTCTTAGCAATAAACATGGGAGTTCAGGTTTCCTTTCGAATTAGTTTGTGTGTCTTTGGGTAGATCCCTAGGAATGGAGTTGCTGGATCATATGGTAGCTCCATTTATAGTGTTCTGGGAAACCTCCACATAGCTTTCCACTAGTGGCTGGACTAGTTAACAACTTTCTACAGTAGTCTCCCCTTATCTTTGCTTTCACTTTCCAGTTTTGGTTACCTATGCTCCAACCACAGTCTGAAAAATAAGGTAATGAGAGAAAAAGAGACCACATTTTCATAACTTTTATTGCAGTACCTTTTTTATAATTATTCCATTTTATTAGCTATTTTTATTAATCTCTCACTGTCACTAATATATAAATTAAACTATCATAGATCTATCAAAGATAGTTTAATCTATCTATTAAACTATCAAAGGAAAAAAAGATGTTTTATGTACAATTCTGTACAATCTGCAATTTCAGGTTTCCACTGGAGATCTTGGAACATATCCCCATGAATAAGAGGAAACTGCCCTCGCACATAGGCAATGGGACCCATCTGGAGTAATCAGTGTGTAGAGAGGTCTTTGAAAGAAATTATGACCCCATGTTGTGAGAGACTCTGCTCCTGGGTCTCCAGAAAATGGGCTTACAAGACACAACTGCAGAATTTCTTTTTTGGGGTCTGCTTTGCCACAAATACGGGATAACTAGGCAGAAATCTTTTCATCAATTCAAATTAGCTTAGCACCCTCACCCATTTTTTTCTTTTTAAAAAAATCTTATTTCTTTTCATTTGTACAGTATAAAACCCTAATTCAAAAAAGTCAATTGTGTTTAGAAGTTCTTTTGTTGTTGTTATACCAAGTTAGCTTGAGTAATCATATATGATTCCAAAGGGACACAAAGATTACAGATATCGTCTAAATTGCTATTTTTAGGGAGAGATGCAACACTTGCATTTTCAGCAAAGCTTCTTGCTATTTGTTCACACTATACCTGAATATGACTGCAGGGGAGTAAAAGCTGAAAGTCCTTATGTTCTTTATTTTACAATAATTCTTTAGACCCCTAATATACAAAACACCTTGATATATAGAAACAAGTTAGAAAACAGATATAAAGGATCAAGGGGCATGAGGGTGCTTTGCTTTTGCCTTAAGTAATTCTTGGTTGGCTCACCTTTATTTAGTAGGTAGGGTCCACCTTCTTTCAGCTACTGATGGGGTATGGCCTGTGCACTGTCCATGGCCATACTAGGGGCTCTTCCAGTTCAGTTCACGAATGGATGACATGTTTGGGCTGAACCGTGATGTCATTTTTCTGAGCCTAGGGGGTGCCCAGCAGCCAAATCCAGACACCTTAGTCCCTAAGGATCAAGTTCAAATCTTGGCTCTACCGTTTAAAACTCTGTGACCTGATTAGTTATTCCAATTTTTTCTTATCTGTGAAATGAATGCAAATATTAGTATTTTTTGTAGGTGTTATTGGAGAATTAAATTTTTTTAATCTGTTCAGGGCCTCCTTGGTGGCCTAGGGGTTAAGTTTCAGCCCTATCCCTGCTGTGGCCTAAGTTTGATCCCTGGCCAGGGAGCTGACCCACTTATGGTGCAGCACACCTCTCTTGTCTCACCCACTGCTCCCTTTAGCAGTGTATTTCATTCTGTCTGCCTGTTCTGCTCCCCACTCTGTCTCTGGTGAATCCTCTCGCCCCCTACATCTCTAGCCTACACCCAGTTCTTCTCTGAAAAAATAAAATAGGAAAAATATCTGTTCAGAGACCTTAAGTCAAAAACGAAGCTCAATAGATGGGAACTATTACTACAATCATATCGTATCATTGTCATCCTTGTATCACTATCCTTTCTCTGTCTCCTGTTACTGAGCAGAGTATGTGGCTTATTGCAGAAGCTCAAGCAAAGTTTGCCAAATACAAATTAAATACTCTCCTCTAGAGTTTAAAACATTAAACAAGTCTGAAAAATAATTTTGGGCCACTCCTCACGTTAAAGATAAACTAACTCAAGCAAAGGCAGCAGAAGTAGCAGTGAACTTTTCTTGATCTCTATTTCTTTGGGCTTGCCAGAAAAATGGGAACAGTAAGCTCCAGGATCTGCCTTTCATCTTTTTGCTGTTCTTTACCGTTCTTAGTCTCCTGATAGAGAACTTTAGTTTCACAGGCGATATTTCCACTGCAGAAACACAGATCTAAACTGTCTGGCCAGCCCAGGAAGCCAGTTATTCCTACTTCCCAACAGTTCTGAAATCAGTGATGAGATTTGAAGCATGTACTGCTGTTATTAGCCAAGGTCAAGGGGTATCTTTCAGAATGAAAAGGTAGTGTACTAAAATTCCTTACATTTTCTCACATAAAAAGACAGATTTAGCAGAGATCTAAACATGTTCAAAGTCTCTGCATTAGTAGGCATGGGGGACAACTAAAATGGGAGAAAATTACTGCTTAATACTGGAAAAAAAACCTACTAGGATCATCTGAGGCCACTAAATTTATATGTGATGTAGGGAGAGGGGAGGAAATATGTTAAGCTAGTTCTTTTTTAAAAAGCAAAAGCCATACATTTCTCTTCACACAATTCATTTGATCTTCTTTTCAAAGTCAGTTCTTATGTAAAACCATTTTCTAAGTTGTCACCTGTTTCTTTAAAATATGCACAGTCATGGGGTAAAGGGGAAAAGGTTTCTTCCTCCAAGGGTAACCCCTGACACCATTTTCTGTGTGGTTAATTGTTAACCTTGGGTTTTACTCAGTCATAACTTTGGCTTCAGTTAAACTTGCCATGAACATCTGCTTCTTCCTATTGATATACTGACTTTTCAAATGTGCTTATTAGGGTTCTGTGGTGAAAGCACATAACTTACCAAACTTCAGTAGTAATAGGAGCACACGATCTAACATTAGCTGATGTGACTGATCCCTGAAGTAAGGAATAGCCTTAGTCACTGAAGTAAGAAATCAGAATAGCCAATGTTAGATTGTTGTTTTTGTTTTAAAATCTATGTTTCCCACAATATAGTAGAAACATTTTAGCAAAATGATTTCATTTTCCACATTTTGCGCAAACCCTTGCCTAATGAATGAGTTTGTTGAACCACCTTTTTCACTGATTTTTACAATGACTCTGGGTCAATCCAAAGTTGCCAGATGTAAATAGTCACAATTGTGGACACCAAAGCCTGATCTCAGGCTTCAGTTAACTGCCTCTTAAAACAAGGCTACACTGTGTTCAAAGAACTTATTCACTGTCATTTCCTATGAGATTATCTTCCCCCACTTCTCTGAGCTAATTTCCAGTTCTCTTGTGTAAAATGACCTTTTCTCCAACTCCTCACCATTCACAGTTTCTTCAGTGACTAAGGACCACATCAAAAGTCAGAGCTTCCTTATTGAGCAAATTGTTCAGGTTTAAGGGCACTAGTGTATTATTTTAATAACATGTTCCCGACATTGTTATAGGTCAATGTTATAGAGTTTAAGTAAAACCAAGACTTTGAGTCTGACCCTGTTGTCATCCCCCAGGCCTATCCTCCTACCACCCTTACCCCCACTGTGGAGGGCCAAAGAGAGTTTTGATTTGTAGCTGCAACCTTCTTAGCTCACTCATCAGTGAAGGTCCTGATGATAATAATGGCAGCAATGTCACCTTTTCTTTTATTGATTGTCTATTGAGAAGCCGGTGCTGAGCTAGATATTTTATGGTATGTATCTTTATATCTGAATCACTATATGACAATAATACTAATCGAAGTGGATCATTTTCTCTGGGTTTCACAACTGTGAGAGACAGACTTAGAAACCAGTTCTATCACACTTCTATGCCACAATCAACACCCCATTCTGTGTTTTACACACAGACACACACACACACATACGTACACATGATGACTCTTTTTCTTCTGAGAGACATCTCTTCTACACTGAAATCTGCTTTGTACAACTATAATCTACCATTATTAAATTCTTTCGTATTTTTTCTTTTGGGAATATTCTGGTATTATCAGAAGTCAAAGAGAGGAATAAGGAAAAAGTAGAATTTCATTCACCAGAATTTGAAAATTTTGGTGATATGATTTCACTATTAAATCTTCAAAGTAATATTTACATTTAAAATATTTAATTCATTTATTTACATTATATTAGATGTAATAATTAGATCTATTGTAATTGTATTTATCTATTCTTGCTTCATTAAAATGTGTCCACTATTAGTATGTGTATTACTAGTAGTTTAACTTAAAATGGGATCTCATCTTTTAAAAACAAATTCTTTCCTTTGGGAAATTTCTATTGTGATGAATGAGTCTATTGTGATGAGTTTTTAAGGATGACCTTCTGATGTGACTCATGAACCAAATCCAATAAAAAATATCTCTGACCCAGTAATTCTGTTAAATTTCACCAGGATTTTCAGACTGGAAGATTTTTATTGAGACACTGTAATGTTATAAAGAAAATGGTAAATTTCATAAGACCTCTCTAATACCTTGAAGTTGGCCAGAATCAAATTAATAGTCTTTCTTCTATGAATTAGTTCCTTTTCATCAAAGACTAGCTTTTTAAAGTTTTATCATATCTAAAGCTAGTTTCCTACGCCTGCCCATTATAATTTTGTTTGTGTGTGTGTGTGTAGGGAGGAGGTAGATTTGGAAATATGTATCAATATTAGTTCAGAGAGAACAAACAGGTTCTAAAGCATACTTTTCTTTCACACTGGCATTAGAACTACATTGTAGAAAATATTTAGCAAATCTGAAGTGAGCCATGGGGATAAGGCCTCAGATCACTTCTGTGATCATTTTCTTTCAAGTCTTTTAGAAAAACACTTTACTCGCATTAAATAGTAACTAATGCAGAACTTCTAACTAGTTTCCCATGAACTCTATGTCTCTCTTTGCACCTGTCTTTTCTCCCAAGAATTTAGAAATAAAATAAGAAGTCATCATATTTTAAGGAAAAAACGAAGTGCCCCTATCTGCAGAAGATATTTTAAAAACAATGCTAAGCAAAATAAGTGAGGAGGAAAAAGACAAGTATCAGCTGGTTTCATTTATTTGTGGAGTATAGAGAAAATCAGACCAATAACAATCCTAGAAATCTGTCTGTAGAATTAAGCCTACCAAACGAGAAGGAGAGAGTACAGAGCTCAGTGTGAAGGGAGCCGGAGGGACTGTGGTGGACTGTGGGTTCCTTGGTGGTGGGTGGGGGTGATGACAGACATCTGAAGAAGGGTGATCCCATGTCTATCAATCATAGTGTTAAAGCCAACGATTCCTCAATAAAATTAAAAGATACATTTATTAAGAAATGAGTCAAAGCTATAAAATGGCTCCTTTGTTACTTTCAGTTTTAATTTTTGGTAACTGTGTACAGAGGACTAAGACAGAATAGAAACATACAGGTGCTGAAAGATATACCAGCACTTGTCAGTGCTGCAGGGCTTGAACATGATGCGCTCACCTCTTTGCGGTGGCTATTGCAGACTTGCTCCACACGCACACATTCCATATTGCTTTTTTTTATTTCAAGCTCAAATTAATTATGTTAATATTGTTATTCTTTGTAAGAAGATGTTTTTTACAAATAAAAAATATTCCATATATATTTAACAATTCCTATAACCAATAACAATTGGAGATATTCATGACACATTTTGGAATTTACTATTTCACCAGGGCTGGCCAAAATTTTGGTCTCGGCTCAGAACTGTTTATGTGCTCACAAGAAGAGGATGATAGAAATTGTGCTTCACTTAATACATGTAATAAGTTCTTTAGCCATCACTCTAAAGCCGTAGTTTTCTGACTATATTAGCCCCCTTTTGTAAATTTGGTAAGATTGGATTTAATTGATTGCAGTTTTAGTACTTGAGCTCCGAAAACCCTGAAATAACTTGAATTTTTTTTCAAAGTCCAACTTTGAAAACTTTTTGTTGTCCAGAAAGTAGACCTCCCAAGAGCAGAATCACCTTGATTTACTTAGCTTCCTCAGTACGGGGGACATTTCCAAGGTCTAGGATAGATACAACTGATAAACATCACATTGAAACTTCCCATTGTTAAAACACTTTGTATTAATGTATTAGACTCTTGCTAATTAATGTATGAGAATGTATTAATTCAGTTTTAAAAGATGTGTATTAATCCATGTGTGTAATTAATTGCTTCCAGATGCTCCATGCTCCTTTCAAGCAGAGTTCTCATTAGTTAGTCCTCTTAATATTCCTGAGAGGAAGAAAGAGGAGGGGGCAGTCGTTTGATGTTTACTTAATTGAAAGAGTCATTTATACACCAAGCTTATAGAATACTTGGTGAAAATTTTTAAGGAAAAAAAAATCAACATACTTTTGGAAAAGGAACTTGGTCTCAGGGGCAAAGCAACCTCTATTTCTATTTCTTCCTTACAATCCATGCAAGCATCTGGTTTACATAGTCGTTCCTTTTAAGGGCAAAGGGAAACAGTAACTTTTTTATTATTAAAAATAGTTATTAAAGTCATGCATGCTCATTTTGGAAAAAAATGCAAGTTAAGTATCAAACAAAAATTGAAAGTCTCCTTCATTCTCCATTTAGTTCTAGTACAAAGGTTTTAGAAATTTATCAGTGATGAATAAAGTACATTAATCAGAGGTTACTACAATATTTATATCCTGCCTTTTAGTTTCAGATTTAGCCTCTATTTAAACTACCCCTCTCCATTACTGTTTATATAAATTATTATTATTATTATTATTATTATTATTATTTTCTGATTTTTTTCCTTTCTAGTTTATTCCTATGCCTGTACTTTATGGTGTGTTCCTGTATATGGGGGTAGCCTCCCTTAATGGTGTGCAGGTAAGCTTTCCATTACAATCTAAATATAGTCATGTTTTTCTAGCAGTAATATTTCAGTAATAGATATTTGAAGAAAAGTTTTAATCACTAACTGCTGAGTTTCTTAAATTTATTGATTTTCTATTTTCTCTACCATTCACCTGTTTCATACCATTATTTTTAAATTTTTTTTTATTTAAATTTTATATTTCCCTTACAATTACAACCCCCTTATTTTGACCCCAAGCCTTCCTTTCACCGCCCTCCACTGCCCATAGAGTATCTCTGGTTCATAGTTGTTTGTTGATTTGGATATTTTCTTTCTCATAGTTATTCTTTTTCCTGGTCCCTTATTTAAATTTTCTAGATTCCTGCTATGAGTAAGACCATCCAGTATTTTTCTTTTTCTTTCTGGCTTATTTCGCTGAGCATGATCCCTTCCAGCTCCATCCATGTTGCTGCAAATTGCATGTGTTTATCTTTTTTGAATGCTGAGTAATATTCCATGGTGTATATGTACCACATCTTCTTGATCCAGTCATCTATTTTGGGGCATTTGGGTTGTTTCCAAAGCTTAGCTATTGTAAATAGTGCTGCTATAAACATAGGGGTGCAGGTGCTCTTTGGAATTGATGTTTCTGTGTCCTTGTTTCATACCATTCTTGAGAGTAAAAGGTCATTTGACTTGGAATTCATTTCCTTCCTCTCTCCTTCCTTCCTCCTCTCCCCTCCTCCCTTTTTCTCTGTTTCCCTTCCTTCCCTCCTCCCCTTTTTCTTATTTTTTTTTCTTCTCAAGAAGGAAATCTCTTTCAATATGCTCCTCAAGATGTTTATTCATTTGCCTTTACCCTATACCAAGAATAGGCTATTTTATTTGATTTGCTTTTCACATGACTGAGATCAATGATCAAATGTTTTGCACCAATAAAAGAATAAAGTCAGTCTGGTGTAAGTGCTACTTTGGTAGAGAACTTCCAACTACTCACAAGTTGGGTAAAACCTGCCCCCCTGTTAAAAAATCATTAGGGAAAACTTTGTAAGGGACTTTGTCTTTCAACTGAGGTTTAATTTAATTGGCACCAGGAAACTGGAAGTACTTCTGCTGTTTTTTGGCACCTTGTTAATTGTAGCCTTATTTAGCACTTAGTAATGTTTTAAAGGGAAAAGACTGCATGTTCTGTGACCATCATAAGAATTTATTTGAGCTCCTTCATAATAGTTCTTGCTTTCATTTGTTGAACTCAGATTAATTGGTTTTAGAGTCAGATAGAGCTGGGAAAAGGGCCAGACCTCCAAAAAGAAAAAAGGCTATTTTATTTCTCCTTGTTTAGGTCAATTGGGTAGAGGTCTTCACCTTTTGGATATTTGTTGCAAAATTTAAGGTGATTCATCATAGATTTGACTAGGTGTATGTGAATGTGTATTATTTGTGCCCAAGAAATTGTGATACGGGGTAGTATAATGTGTAAAATATATTTTATCTTTACCTGGCGTTGTAAATATTCTTTATTTCCCTAAGTGGAAACATAGGCAACTTAATCTGGCCTCCAAACTAATAATTTTTATGTTTTATTTTGCCTTAATAAGTCAGTCTAAATCAGAAGTTTGCTTTTATGACTTCTAGGTGCTTAATCAATGGTTGGAACTCAGTACATGTTTATTAAATTAAAGAAAAATAAAGTGATTTTATGATGGGAAAAAATCCTTTGTTAAAGGGACAGTTACATGATTTCATAATTCAGCAGTGCTGTTTTTTCTTTTCTTGAGTCTTTCTCTTTTAGATCTTTTGGCAAGATTTGATTTAGCTAGAAATTTTGTAACCCAATCTTTATGAATGGGAAGCCCCACATCAGTCAAAAATAACTCTGGAGAAATGAAACTTTTTACAACACTTGAGGGAAAAATGTCTGTTTTACTTTTATACTTCTCCCTTCACTCCAAAATAAAGTAGTTACTACTTCAGAGTTATATAGTTATTCTCTTCAACAGCTATTTAGTGAACATTTTCCATCTGAAAATCCTGTGATAGGTACTTAAATATCATCCATATCATTATCATCAGTGTAAACTCAGCAGTTACTCTTTGAAGTATAGCACCTGCCACATGGGTGCTCATGGTCATTTCAATACCTGTTCAGACCTGACAGTGTGATAACCTCTTCTAGTTTCATGTATTTACTTGTTAACCCTCTGAAACTTGCTCTAACATTCATATAGCTTTTCTTTTCTTTTTTTCTGAAAAGAAATGATGTGTTACTGAATGTATTTATTACATTATGCCATAGATAAAGAGTGTGAATTGTATGAAAATCCCAAGTGCGTTCCCATTTTCTTGTTGGATACATCCTGTATATCCTTGAAACATCCCTAAAATGTATATGATAGCATGGGTATCCCCTTTTCTTTCATACAAGATAACTGAGACAGATAAGATATATGAACTAAATGTCTTCCCTCAGCATATCATTAGTAAAACAGGCATAAGATCTTCTCTCCTGAGACTCAGATGGTAAAAACACAATCTAGGAGATGAGAATCTAGAATGTATATTTTACTTTGTGATGCTATTCTTTGGTGGGCACTTTGTCTCATATCTCTGAATTTGATTTCTGCAATGCAATATAAAAATTGGAAGACTCATATTATGTCTTATAGTGCTAGACTCAATTTCTGCATGTCCTGGTTAGTGTCCTCTTAATATGACACTGCTTGCCTCAGTTACAGAATATAAATCACTAGTGGCTAGTTAGGTATAATGAATATGACTTTGGTGTCAGCTCTGAATGTATTTACTTATATTCTCTTTCTCCTTCTTCCCTAGTTCATGGATCGCCTAAAACTGCTTCTGATGCCCCTGAAGCATCAGCCTGACTTTATCTACCTGCGCCATGTCCCCTTGCGCAGAGTCCACCTGTTCACTTTCTTGCAGGTGTTGTGTTTAGCCCTGCTTTGGATCCTCAAGTCAACTGTGGCTGCTATCATTTTCCCAGTCATGGTAGGGATTTCTGCAATTGAATGTACTTGTAAAGTCATACTGATATCACATGGTTATCGTGATATGGAAAGAACACGTGTCTTATGGGTAGTTCCAGTTTTTATCCAACTTTGACCTATCACTTTGATCATTGTAATGTAAGGTACCTATGCGTGTGGTTGTCTAGGCTGGACCTTGCAGTCAAACTCTGCTGAGTTCAGATATTGGCTCTGCTTGGTCTTGGTCAGTACCTGCCTTGGAACTGTGATTGACTCATCAGCAAAATGAGAGTAGCGTCATTATTGTTATTCTGAGCTTCGATAATGATTATCAAGTATACAGCACAATGCCTGACACATGCTAACTTTTTAAAATACTATTGTAGAATCAAATCAATCTAAGTAACAAAATACAACACATTTCAGTTCAAACAATAGAGAACAAGTTCAGCAACTTTTGAAAGGTCATCTGGTAAATTAGAAGTGGAGTGAGAAGTTCAACTTTTGAAGTTCTTGCTAGTTTGTGTCATTCTAAGTTTAAGGCTGGCTCTGTCCTTGCCATGATGTGATGCAAAGCAAGGCAAAACAACCAACATTCTACTCTGAATCACAAGTAAAAGGGGAAAAAGAAATTCTAGCTCTGTGTTTTGCTTTATAGTTGCATTTTATACTTTCCCATCATTTTCAGTTTCTTGTAATAAAATGCACATTTATACACTTGAAACAGGTCATGGAACCAAACTCAGCTCTGCTCTGTCTCCCCCACTTCCTTGGAAACAGAATTTTCACACACAAAGCACATTTTATCTTTTATAAAACTTTTCTTACCCTTAGTCACGATGATTATTTTACTTTATGTATATTATCAACTATAATTATTTTTTTCTCTATGGAAGCAAAGATGCTATAAAGTACTAGTGATATTTGCAGAGTCAGATTTTTTTCTTGATTATTCCTTATATATCACTCTTTTTTAAAAAAGCTGTTAATTTACTAGAAAATACATTGTCTGAGAAGTGATTCCCATTTGCTTATTGGTATAGTCTATCTCTTTATTACTTTTGTAGAACGAGAAAAATCATAGTTAGACTTTCATAGATTTGAAATATATCCAGTAACTCACTAATTGTTTATGCTAAAGTATTAAAAAATGTTTTATCATCATTAAGTATTTTCTGTTTTTCAGCACTTTTATTTGACCGCAAAACCCATGTGATATTATTAAGGCAGATGAAATTATTTGTCTAAGATAAGTATGTAGAAATTGACAGGATAGAGAGCATGATGTGGATAAAGACAACTGTTTAAGGCAGTCAGGACTCCTTTCTCCTCATTCTAAGTTTACTGTAGAGTGAAGACATCTTTATTGTGCCTTGAAAAGTTATTCTTCAATAGCAATTTATAGAATCAAATACACAGAGCTAAAGAATATTAATTTTAAACCCAGACAGCTGGAATCCTTTGTATCATTCCCTTACCTAATACAAGGGTTACATATTTAGGTCTCTAAGCTTCTGTTTTCTTAGTTATAAGATGGAGATAATATCTATTTTTTGGGTTTGTCATGGGAATAGATGTAAAAATATTACCTAATGGTTTGGTATGACAGCCAGTGAAAGGTAATGTAGTGGTTAATGGTAGTGATTGAAGTAGTCCCATAAATTACATGGTGTATACATACTCAAATACTACCTCATTTATTACTTTGAAAATGTTTTAGTCTGCTATGTGTCATACAGAATTTCTTGATTTTTAAAAAAACTGTAATGTTTTGAAAACCTGTATAATTTTGAATGACAAGATTTCATGTGCTGGATGTTTTCTCTTTAAACTTTGCGTTATTTTATTTAAAAATCTTATGTGAAAAAATAGTTCAGAAAATAATCCTTTTGCATTAAAGTTCTAGTTAAATGTGATCTTGTGTTTCCTTGAACAAAACAAGTGAATTTCAACTAAGACTTTAAAAGCCAACTTTCAAAATGAAGAAAATGTTTATGGTCCACTTTAATGTAAATCTATACAAGCAAGATGAGTTCTGTCATACCCTGGCCTCATATAAATAGGTTTTTACTGACTATGATGGACAGTAGTAATGCTCACTATGACTTCACCTGACAGAGTTTCTTGCATACTTTTTTCTTTATCTTCCCAGATATTGGCACTTGTAGCTGTCAGAAAAGGCATGGACTACCTCTTCTCCCAGCATGACCTCAGCTTCCTCGATGATGTCATTCCAGAAAAGGACAAGAAAAAGAAGGAGGATGAGAAGAAAAAGAAAAAGAAGAAAGGAAGTCTAGACAGTGATAATGATGATGTAAGGAACTTTCTAAAATTCCAAATTAAGGCTAGTAAAAGAAACAAATGTGAACATGTAATTTTTTTATCCCCTATATGAGATGTTTGAATTCCAGAATTTATACCTGGCCATGTTATGTTACTCTTCACCTTCCTTTCCCCTTTATATTTTTCTTTGGTTTTTATATTTTTTTCTGAAATCTTTCTGTATCCATTAACTTACTAATAGTGATATTTATAGTGACCACGTACAAAATGTTCCTACCACATATAAAGAACTCCAGTCTTCAGTCTCACAGATAAAAAGGCTTTATAATGCTTTTTAAATGCTTTAAATATATTTGCTTTATAATGCTTTAAAATATATTTGGTTTGCTCTTGATAATCCAGGGTTTAAATTTAAGATAACTCAGTTTTATATAATGTTATACCTGATGTGCCCAAATGCTGATGACCTCACCTCCTATTATCTATGTATCTACTTGAGATGGTTTTCAGCCAATTTTCTGCTCTTATAGTCAACCTTACATTGGATTTTGACAGGATTTGGGATTATTTCTCTACAAACCATCAAAAAAAAAAAAACACAAAAGGGAGTTGGAGTCTGGGATATTTTTTACATAATTATAATAGTGTCATCGTCTAGATGTTCTTCCTGTAGTTGGATTAAAAAAATCATTGTTTTTTTTTTCTTTTAGAGACTCATAGAAATATAGAAATATATCTCATAGAAATACAGGTACTCCAGTAGGTATCTATAATCAGTGGTACCAAAGTGTGAAGATTTATTCTGGATTTTACACAGCACAACATCCCCATTCTAATGGGATCCCCAGTATCCTATTCTTAATTGGGAATATAGTTAATTTTTGGCATCTACTTGTTGATTTTTGTTGATTATGCATACCTTGTCCTTCATTGACATACTTGCTCTTTAAAGTATATCTTTTATCCCCATTTTACAAAAGAGGAAATATAGAGAGAAAAAACTATAACAAGAAAAGTTAAGTCATTTTTCTAGGTGTACACAGCCTTAATTAGCAAAATCAAAAAAGTCTATTGCAGGCCTATTTGATTATTTACAATTCGTCAGATTGCATTCTTTGTGGAGAACTTGGAAATCTTATGGTGAAATAAATCAACAGATAAAATTGGATTCCAAATAAGTTGATTCAATAAGAAAAGGCTAAATATACGGAGGCACATTTAACTAAAGAGAAAACAAGTATGAGGATGCGTTTGAGATTGTTATCATCCATCTTCAATGAAAACAGGCCTATAGATTTTCTGTTTCCAATGAGGACAATAAGAAAAAGAATGTGTTTCAACTACAGCAGAGACTAAAATACACTATTAAAAAGAATGATGTGTTCACATATTGATTAGAAATCAAACTTTGAAATAAATTTCTAGACCACTCAAGGGCAAAAGAAAAGATTGCCTGAAATACTGAGATAATTAAAACAGCATTTCATCTTGAATTTTCAAAACAAGTATCTCGGTTTATGTACATCGACACCAAATTTAAATTCATTACACATTACAAATGTATGAAGTAATATTATGGAGTCCTCTATTAAGAAAAATAATAAAATTTTGACTTTCAGGAATGTTTTAAATTTAATACTCTCTAGTGTCAAAAGTTGGATCAAATGAGCTCCTAAGAAGTTCTTCCAATTCTTCAACTTTCAACAAATCATATTTTATATAAGCAATATTAATCTTTTATTAATAATGTTTATCATTTCAACTTCTTGTTTCCAGCAGACTTTATGAAGATAATGTGTAATACTTTTTTCTTTTCCTCTTTCTCTTCTCCCCCATAACCTTCCCAAAAAAAACAAGTTTATGTATTTGTCTCAGACAGTGAATCCAACTAAGCAATTTAAAGCACATCTATGCATTAAATCTCTGTGTCAAGCTCATTATTTGGGGTCTCTGCATTTGCAAGGAGGTTCTTCTGGTCTTTGCCTGGTAAATGTGGGGTGGGATGCAAGAACATCAGAAGCCTCTTGTGGGGGTGAAAATTATAGCTTTAATATTTGTGAAGACAAATCATGAAAATTTTGGCTTGCCAAACATTTTGAACCACTCAGTCATTTTTGTACTTGCCAGGCAGGCTATGATTAAGAGTTCGCTGCCACCCTGATCACCTACAACCACTATTATTGGGGAAATAGTTGAAATACTTAGTAAGACATCCTTCTTGACAAAGGTAGATACCTATGGCATCTTCATTATTTTCTTTTTTGCTCAATTTAGCTGTAATGTCTTAGTCATTTAAAAAAAAAGTTGTGACATATTTTTCTCTTTAAATTCATCATAAAGGAATTTTCAATATATATAGCGAGCTTTTTGCTAAGATTTATTTTTTTCTTTATTTTCTCTAAGCCCTGGCTCCCATATTTTTGCTTTCAGCTAAAGGTTATCTGCTTGGTGCTTTCAGCTGAAATGAATTCGATCTTTTCAGTACAGACATAGACTTAAATTCAGTATAATGATTTAAAAATAAAGTGGTAATCCCTGGAATTTCTATTATGTTTTGGCTTAGGTGACCTTATCTTTAAGCAGCCTAATGATTATCTTCCTGGTTTTATCATTTTATCTTGGTTATGAATCCTTTCTATTTATTTCACCATTATCGGTACCTTCTTTTGGATTTCATTTCTTCATGTTTTGTTAAGTGTACAAATATTTTTGTTACAGCAAGTTTAAATGAACCTTTAAGTATTAGATAACTTTTGGTAGAGTATTAGAGTAAAAGCAAAGGATTTATTTTCATGTATATATAAAGGATTCCTTTATAGTGAATATTAGAAAAAGTTCTCCACCTGTTTGGAAGGAAAGATGAGTCTTCATTTTCTGAAGATGGAATCAGAAAACATAAACAAAACAAGAATTTGAAGGCCATATTATTGTTTAGGAAGAATCCTTATGTGTCATCTGGTTTTATGTTGAGGTTATTTATTTCACACATAGAACAAACCCATAAATTTTTGCTGACTGAAAAACTTGACATTTTTTTTACTTGTGGTGATTCCATTTGATGTGGTTCTAGTTCTAATTGACTCAATCCACTAACTCAGAAGAGGCAAAAACAAAAGTGGAGGAGAGAGACATAACAAAGTGGAAATGATTATATCTAAGGTTTTCTCCTTAGTACAGTGTGAATAATAACATGGTAGGCTTGATCAATTTGAGGAGGTAGGGAGAAATCTGTAGAAAAACTTTCTAAAAATTGTTGTAAATTTCTTTCACAGTCTGACTGCCCATACTCAGAAAAAGTTCCAAGTATTAAAATTCCAATGGACATCATGGAACAGCAGCCTTTCCTAAGTGATAGCAAACCTTCTGACAGTGAGTAGAACTAACCTCTTGCATGCCTGCTTGAATATGATTTGCACTTACAGAGAAAATGCTTTAGCATTGTCATCTACATTAATTTTCTTTCTATTTTCTTTCCTTTTTACTATGTGAAGATTTACAATTAATTATAAAACTCCACTTTTACTTTCCCTGAGGTTCACTCTTAACTTCTTCCTTTTATTCATAACTATTAAAGGGGTTTTTTTGGTAATCTCTCTGATTCAAGTAATGACCAATTTCAAATTTCCATTGCTAAACTCATAACCATGATTTAATTGATTTTTCTTTTTTCCACTGTTACTTAGAAATGCAGCTTATAGTACTACATCACTGTCTGTTACTGTTTGTCTTCCTTAGGCTTCAATAAAATCATTGCCAAAGGGAAATTGCTTCAAGGGTCTCTCAATGATCAATGAATCAATTATAAATATTGAGAATGTGCAATAATTGTTAGTTTTGATTAAATTGGCAATTATAAAATAGTAATACAACTTTTTAAGTATAGCCTGTATAATATATGCATTTTCTTTTAAGGAGGTTTCTTCATCCTCCTCTTCTTGTATTAAAATCACCTTTGCAGCTACACTAGTCTTTCTAGAGTAATAGCCTGACAGCTAAGGTATAATGACTTCTGACATGTCACCTTTTCTTTTGTAATTGTGTTAACTGGCCACTTGAAAGGGGAAACCTCTGTAGTAATATTAGTGAATTTCTCAAGCTTTTTCATTAACAAGTAGCAATTGCCTTCAAACTGCTTTCACTTTGAGATCTCACTGGAAGAAAATATTTTTTTAGATTCAGGTGCATTTCCAGGAATTCTGATCTGCTGTAGGAGAAGAAGACAATCAAGACACTCTCTATAAGAAGTTACCAAAATTTGAGATCAATGACTATTTATGAAAAATGGGTTTATTAGTTACCTATTGCTGTATAACAAATTATCACAAAACTTAGCAACTTAAACCAACAGGCATGTCTTTTCGCACATATTCAAGGAATTTAGGAGCAGTAGATTTGGGTGGTTCTGGCTAAGGATTTCTTCCAAGATTGTCACTGAGCTCTCAGCTGGGGTTGAGTCTAAAGATTTGGCTGGATCCAGGGATCTTCTTCTGAGCTTGGATAGGAGGCCATTAGCAGGAGGATTCAGTCCTTAACTTAGAGGCATCTCCATGAGGCTGCCCATGATAGGATTTCCCTGTCATTGATAACAAAGAGAGAAACAAAAACAGAAAGTGCATTCTTTCATCATGGAATCTCAAAAGTCACACACCACCACCTCTGCCATATTATATAGGTCAACAAACTAACCTCGGTCCAGTGTAAGGAGGTGTACAATTCCATGAATACCAGCAGGCAGAGAGCATTGGGGCAACCTTGGAAACCAGCTACCACACGGTTTAAAAAACAAAGAATTAAAGAATTCTTTACAGAATTTGTGTCTAATCTGTAACCTCTACTTTTTAACTGAAGCTGGTTTTTTTTTAATCCTTTCTATAGGATTTAGTTAATATTTTCTTTATTATTTCAAGCTCTCCGAACCATATATATTTTTTTAATCTAAAGTATTATTAGCAAAAGGACAGTATAAAGGGAGCACAGCATGTATGTGTTCTGCTGACATCATAACCTGGCACAGCCCTTCTAATACAGTTTAAAGGCTATTAAAAAAAAAATCACCAGGCATTTTTTTTGCAAAAAGTTTAGACAGATTGATTATTTAGTGCTGGTTAGTCTTTGTTCTCTCAAACACCCTTTAAAAGGATACTTGGATAGATTCCTAGGAGTGGAATAGCTGGGTCACATGGAAGATCCATTTTTAATGTTTTAAGGAACATTTCCATAGTGGCTGGACTAGTTTATATTCCCACCAGCAATGTACATCCTCACCAGCATTTCTTGTGTCTAATTCTTTTAATATGGACCCTTTTCACAGGTGTGAAGTGGTATCTCATTGTAGTTTGGATTTGCATTTCCTCCAAAAGCCACTAATTCTAAATGAAACCTGCACCCTATGTTTATTGCAGCATTATTTACAATAGCCAATATATGGAAACAACCTAAATGCCCCAGAACATGAGTGATTCAAGAAGATGTGGTACATATACACAATGAAATACTACTCAACAATCCAAATAAGATAAGCTCATGCCATTTGCAGCAACATGGATGGAGCTGGAAGGGATTATGCTAAGTGAAATAGGTCAGAAGGAAAAAAGATAAATATCAGATGGTTTCAATACATGTGTAACACAGAGAAGCCAGACAAAGAATAAGACAAAGATAAACCTTAAAAGCTGACCATAGATGTGATGCACCCAGGAGGAGACTGGGAGGGGTGAAAATAGGGTGGGGGAAGAGCACAAGAGACTATGGTGATGGACTATGGGACTATGGATGCCTTGGTGATGGGAGAATTATGGTGACCACATCTGAGTGTAATCATATATTGTCCAAAAATTAACATAATAGTAGATTAGACATTTACTTAAGCAAAATACACATGATCATTCTAACTGTAATATTTTCTGATGTCATTAAACATTTATAACCCATGAAAAAAAAAATTGATAGTAGAGTAGCAGTATAAGTAAGTTCCTCAGCCTCCCCCACCCCAATAACAGCAAGACAAACTAGTAAAAGGGGAAATCTAAGGGCAAGCTTTCGATATTAAATTGATGGTATCACCCTCTAAAAATAATTTGCCTCCTTCCTCCTCACTAAATACGACAATGGTTGTTCATGCCAGAAATCCTAGAGTAAAGGAAACTAAGTCAGGCTTCATTGCACTACTTAGATTCTTAGTTTGATATGATGTTTATTGAAATCATTTAAACTTGTCTTTCTTAACTCTTTCCAGTTGTGAAAGATTCTTCAATGTTTGCAATGATTTTTGTTTTCACTTTAACTTTATCGCTTACCAAAGACTACCAATTATAATTTAAAACAATTATTTTTTTTTCCAGGAGAAAGATCACCAACATTCCTCGAACGCCACACATCATGCTGATAAAATTCCTTTCCTTCAGTCACTCGGTTTGCCAAGGTAAAGGATAGCCCAGCATTTTACCTAGTTCTGTGGTCTGATTGACCCACAGAAATGTAATCAATGGTAGGTTGCCGCGGACCAGCACAGCAGTAGACGATGAGGCCACCTCAGGGTTGAGAGAAGCGTGCAGGGTGGTCAGGGCGTCGGTGAAAGAAATGACAAACAGACACACTTCAAGAGTGAAAATCTGAGTGTAATTTTCTTTGAGTTTGTGACCAGTATATATATGTTTTCCAAAAGCACAGGAATGAATATCAAAGAAATTAGCTAAAGACACCTTGTTCTCCTTCCTCGCTACAATTTCTCTTAAATAAATTACCCAGTGGCCAAACCTGGTCCCAGCTGTCACTGGTGGAACCTATTCTAAGACCTGCTTTACTTATTCTTAGAAATATTTCTGTATTACTAATGTAAAATCCAGAATCCATGGATTCCATTTCAGTATTATCTCTGATTTAAGGGGTGACTGGCATTTCCTAGAAAGTCTTCTACAGTTGTTTCTTTCCCTTTTAACGAGGCACTAGAAATTTCAGATCTTACTTGATTTTCAAAACAGTAGAATCTCTGAATATTTTCTTCATGTCTTTTTGTCCTTCAGTTTATGACAGTGTTGCCCACTTGCAGTCCTCTTCTTTCTGTTTTTTTTTTAATCTAGATATGAAAACGTTATGAAATTTTTATTTGAATTTCTTGACTGTTGGTATCATCATCTCATTTAAAAATACTTTAAATACAGAAGGAAAAGGGCCTACCCTGGTGGCGCAGCAGTTGAGCACTGGGTGGCGAAGCTGCCCACAGCCTCTGCAGCACTGGTTCAGTCCCCAGCCGACCGCAAGGGTCCCACATGGAGTGACAGACCCCTCCTGCCATGCCCGCTGCTCCCCTTAGCAGTGTATTTTGTCAGTCTGCCTGTTCTGTTCCCCGCTCTGGCTCTGGGGAATTCTCTCACCCTCCACACTTCTGACTGTACCTAGTGCTTGTATTAATAAATAAATAAATCTTAAAAAAAAAAAAAAACTTCGCATTTAAAAAAAATACAGGAGGAAATAACTATTTACAGAGAACAAATAATGACACATTGGCTTCTTCACAATGCATAAATATTAGACAGATGATAAAGAAAATTTGACTTACTTACCATTTCTTTTTTTCTTTTCTCTAGTCCTCCTAGAACTCCAGTAAAAGTTGTGCCTCAAATTAGAATAGAACTTGAGCCTGAAGACAATGATTATTTCTGGAGGAGCAAGGGAACAGAAACTACATTGTAACCTGTCTTTCTTAAAAACTGATAATTTGTTAACGTTCTTGTTTTTTGTCTGGTTGTTTATTTTTTAATTTTTGTTTTGTTTTGATTTTTGGTCATTGGCCAAATACTACAGCGCTCTCTCTGCTTCTCTCTTGCATAGGTAAAATCAAGACAATAGTGCATCGCTCCTTAAAAACATCTGAAGAATCCCCTTTTGTTCATATATTTTCTGATGTGTACTCCGACATCCAAATTCCTTGTCACTCAAGACACCACGCACAGACCCTGTCCTTTTCCTTTATTAAGCAGAGGGCAAAAGTATTAAGGATTTTATAACACCTTTTATTAAAATGCTGAAGGAACTTACAACTTTAGCTTTGGAGCTGTGCTTACTGGCTTATCTTTCTGTCCGGTAGAACAAACCTTGACCTCCAGACAGAGTCCCTTCCCGCTTATAGATCTCTCCAGGACTGGAAAAGTGCTGCTATTCTTACTTGCTCTGCTTATGAACCCCAATCTTAGAGTTATTAAAACAAGAAAAACTAAAGGTACTTTACTCCCTGTAGAGAAACTATTGCCATCATTGTAGCAAGTGCTGGAATGTCCCTTTTTCCTATGCAACTTTTTTTAACCCTTTAATGAACTTATCTGTTCAGTACATCGAGGAATATTTTTCTTCCTAGATTTTGTTGTTTAAATTATGGGGCCTAACCTGCAACTTATTTTTTGTCAATTTTTTAAACTTTTTTTTAATTACTGTAAAGAAAATGAATTTTTTCCTGCAGCAGGAAACATAGTTTTGAGTAGTTCTACCTCTTATTTGTAGCTGCCAGGCTTTCTGTAAAAATTGTATTGTATATAATGTGATTTTTACACACATGTACACACACACAATCTCTAGGATAAGCCACAGGGCTGGATCAGATTATAAACACCATGTTTCTAAGCATCCATTTTTCCCTTTCTTTAAAAGAAATTTAACTGTTCTATGAAGGAGGTTGGGGGAGCAGGGAGAAGAAGCTCCTGTGTCATGGGGATAACTGATGTTTCGATAGTAGTATCTGGGCACAGATGCTGATGTATTACCATACCCATGTGCTATACAGTATTGTTAGATTTTTTTTCATTTTGAAATATGTGTGTGTTTATGTATGTACTCTGTGTGTGGCTGGTGCACAAATGTGCAAAGTTAGAAAAAAGAGTGATGGTAGGGAAAGGGCAAAGTTATCAGCCTCTTGTACTGTTTTTCATGAAACCCAAACCACATATGAAAAACCCACCAGACATCCAAGAGACTTATAATTATGCAAATGAAGGTAAATATCTTTTGTTATCCAGATATCAGTTACCATCACTGAGACAATAGCCCATATTTACGATATGAAATCCCATAGAAATATTAATAGACTATTTGCACATCTATTATGTGTTCATGAAAATGCAGATAGATCTGCAGAGGTCTAAGAGTAACCATTTTAACAATACTCACACATATATTTTAGGCTGGAAAGGCAGTTATTACTATGATTGGACATTTACAATATATATGTGTACATATATGTGTGTATGTGTGTTTCGGTACCATATCAAAGGTTAGAAAGCAAAATTAGATCTTCATTAACTAAATTTAGCATGTTATTTAAATGTAATATTTTTAATAGGATGCATTATATATTGTGAATGTGCATTAAACATTAGCCTTTTGAGTGTTGGATCCATAACGCCGGGTTCATATAACCACATTTGGAATATCCTAACGAAAACTGATTGGTGGAGCACTAGAGGCAGATCGAAGCCACTTTCTTTTGGTTTCATAATATGCACTCATTCTTATATTAATTAAGTTATGATTCTTTCCTCTTGCAATTTTGATTATAACAAACTTTATCCTGAATAGCTATTACTTTTGTGGTATCTGATACTCTTAAAACTTTTTATTTTATGCTGTGCAAATCAGGCATAAATGAACTATAATTTTTTCATTAAAATGAAAGTGGCAATTTACATGTTATTTGTTAAAACTCCACATGCTAGATTTTGATATCAGGGTTATTTTAGAGCTGTCCTTAAAATGATTATTCTATATGATCTAATATTTTATTGCCTTAATATAAAACTGCATAAGAAGCTTTTCCTTACTGATGGAAGCATCAATAAAATGTCTAAAAGTCATACATAATTAAGTTCAGCCTAACCTATGATCTTCATAGACACTTTTATTTGCTTTTCTAAAAACTCTAGATATATATTTTTTCTTATCATGAATCAAGTATTTGAGGATTCATGACTCTCTCTGTCCCTTTCAAAGAACTCCTGAAGCAACTTAACTCAGTATTTCAGTCTTTGAGTAGATCTAAAAGCCGCCTGCACCTCTACAATTTGTATTATATGAGAGAAGGTTGATATTCATGATATGAATGCAGAGGAGTACTTTGTTTTTGCTAAAAGGAATAGTTAATATCAAATTCTTCCAATATTTTGGAACCCAGGGAAGTTTTTAAAACATCACTATTTTCACAACTAATCAGATTTGGGGGTGGTTTGTTTCTGTGTCAAAATACACAAAATCCAATGGTCAGTTTTTCAAAAAATGTTTCTAATGTGAATACAGAGACCAAAATTCAGTTTGTTAGAAATGAAAGAGTTGGTGCAGATTCAGAGTTATCTTCCGGAGGTTGCAAGATTGTACAAATTTATCATTGGAAGGAAAGAGATCACTAGGCCTAGAATTTGCCATTATCGGAGCATAAAAGTCTCTGGTTTTGCATATGAGAAATAAGGTGTTGGAGGCACTATTTTCCTTGATAAAAGTCAGTTTTCTCTAATATGTAAAACAATGGTTTGGAAACATAATTATTGTGTGTGCCAAAGGTCATAGTGTTTTCGTCTCTTCTTCCAGTCAAGCAGTGCAGTGGGCTTGGGTGCGTTTGGACTCTTGAAGTAGGAAAAAAAATACCCTCTCTAATCAGTCCCCCACCTCAAAGAGTGGAGGGGGGGAGCAATTGTTTGCCATCAGTAATTAAGTTTGTGTATATTTTATGCACATGCACCAACACACACAGAGTAAATTCTTTTATCTCTATTTAGTGATGTTTAATACAGAAAATGAATGTCTTCCGAGTTTTTGGTTCTTTTATTTTTTAAAACTGTGTTAAAGTACTTGAACTGTATGACTGCTGACTCTCTTTAAAAAAAAAAAAAAAAAACAAGACAAAACCATTTGAGTTGTTTTATAGAGGTTGACATTGTTCGGGGATGGGACAAAGCTTTCTTCAATCCTTTCATACCACTTAATGATTTTGGTGCAAGAACTTGAATTTTTTTCTTTATTCCATAATATTTGACATCTGCTCTTCACAACTTGAGTATGAAGCCCAGTGGCACCAGTGGCTGAATACAATTAAATGCTATTTTATAGCACTTGACTCTGAAGAGTTTGGGGAGTTTTCAGATGATGACTTTATTGAGCTCCATTGCAGCCTAAAATAAAAAAAAAAAAAAAAAAAGGTTTGTGGTGTATGCTAACCAGCCAAGTTGTGTTTCAACCAGAAATTTGGATATGTACTATTTATTTCTTGGCTCCTTTTTTTGTGCTCTATGGGTACATACAAAAATCCTGAATTCTGTTTCCTAGGCAAATATTGCAACTCAGGGCTAAAGTCATCCAGTGAAACTTTTTAGAGCCAGAAGTAACTTTGTCCCAGTCCTACAATGTGAAAAGAGTGAATAGTTGCCTCTTTTTAGCCATTTTCATGGCTGGTACATATCCATTCACATTACTTTTCAGAATCAATACGCACTTTCTGATATTCTTATTTTTATTCTCTTAAGTCTTTATTAACTTTGGAGAAATGATGCATCTTTTTATTTTAAATGAAGTAGATCAACATGGTGGAACAAAATGATAAAGAACAGAAAACATTTCAATATATTACTAATAATTTTTTCCAATATAAAACCTAAAATTCCTATAACATTATAGTATTTTACAGTTTTATGAAGCTTTCTATTGTGACTTTTATGGAATTAAGAGATGAAGAAGATGAGATATTTTAGCATTTATATTTTTCAAAATTAAATGTATACTTAAAATAAAGTAACTTTATGCATTTATGAGTGTCAGTTGCTTCTGTTCAACTCTTCAAATAATTATTAAGTGCCTCCTGTTTTACTCCTTTGGGTGCCATGGGGGTTACAAAGATGAGTCAGTCTGAGTCCCTGATCTCCAATTGCTTTTAATCACTCCAGTCAGGAGGATAAAATGCATCCAAATTGCATAATATCAGATTATAAAATTTAATCAAGTCTTAATGAAGTGCTATCATGCTTGGTTCAAAGCAAGGAAAAATATGTCCAACTAATAGCAATAGGAATGGATTTATTGAGATGGTATTGTTATTCTTTTACAATGTTAGTGAAATGTAAATGACAGTTTCTTGAATTCAAGATAGCATATATAGTAAATTCTCAAAGTAAAAGAATTTGCTAAGCACGAGCCTCTAAAAAATAACAATTGAAATGATACAGAGAAACCAAACAAAGGATCAGGAAAAACACGAAACTTGCAAACTGATCATAGATCTGAGGCATACAGCAGGGAAGAGGGAGGAGCACAAAGGGACTGTGGTGCTGGATCACAGATGCTATGGTTGTGGAAGAACTACAGGGACTACACCTGATAGGAAAATCAAATACTGTCCAAAAATTAATAATGTAAGAAAATAAAAAGTGTTCAAACAAACAAAATCTGGAATGGTTCTCCTTATAAGAATTTGACACGAATTTCCTGTGGGGCCTATCCAGGCTTCCATGTGATACTTACAGTTCCCTAGAAATCTTCATTTGAGCCCTAAATTATAATCAGAAAATGGTGATGGAGAGGGGACAGAGGGAGAGGAATAAATAGAAGGAATGAGAAAGAGCCATTGGTAACAGAAGTTATGCTGGAAAAAACATAATGAGGCAGTGATATTGGCTATAACAATCTTTTTTGATTAGGAAACTATAGAAAAGTTTATGAGCATCTTGGTGGTGGTGATGATATTGGAGGATCAGGAAGAGGATTTAATTTTTTTTACCGAGCTGGGAGCAGAAATTGCACTCAAAATAGATCATTATATGAGAAAATTTGATTCTTCAATATCACACAAGGGATTCATTAAATATAGACATGTGTAATGATAGCTTAGTAAAGAAATTAGGAACAAGTTATATTTAGCAGATTATGGAAAGAAAGTGTGCACTTTAGCAATTCTTCATTATGCTACTTAATCTGCCTGAGAACAGGGAAATAAAACAGAAACTTCTGATTTCTTAAAATATTAAAAATAGATGTACATGATTCTGCAGTCCCTCTCCTATGTGTCTACCCAGAGGATACAAAAGCACTAATTCAAAGGTATATATGCACTCTTATGTTCATTTCATCACTATTTACAATAACCAAGCTGTGGAGACAAATTAAGTGCCCCAAAACAGATGAGTGGATAAATATGTAATATAATTCTACGATGGAATACTACCCTGCTATAAAAAAGACAAATTCTTGCCATTTGCAGCAACATGGGTGGAACTGGAGGGATTATGCTAAGTAAAATAAGTCTGAAGGAGAAAGACAAACACTTGATGATTTTACTTATATGTGGAATAGAAAAAATAAAGCAAAGAAATAGACCAAATTATATGACTACAAAATAGGCTACAAGAAGTGGAGGGTGGGGATGGGAGAAAAACAAGGGAGGGGTCTAATGGGCTGGTGGAGGATTATGGACATAAAGGGCATATGGCTAAGAAGGCATAAATTTATTTTCCCAAAAAGAAAACAAGCAAACTTCAGTGGAAGAAAATTACTGTATGAGAAGTAAATACTCCAACTATGTAGTTGTCTTAAAATTTTGAAATATTGGTGAAGTATAAGGAAAGAGAATTTACTTGAATTTGACATTCTCCATTGAGTAACTCAGGTGTACTTTGTGATTATAGCCAGATTCTACCTGATTCTACTAGAATCTCAACATAACCATAATAATGGAAACACTTTTCATTGGTTTCAACATTTGGCACTAGCCCATAAACATAGCACAGAAAAATCAAAGTGTCAGAGGAGCAAATGCAAGTGAGGTTACACTTGACAGTGTTCTGTTTTGAAAACAAACGTTCTCCATTGACAAGAATGTGGTTGATTTCTTTTACCCTGTTTAACCTGATGTTGCATGTCAGCCTGACCTGATAAAAATTTAGCTTAGGATATTTCAAACATTGAGATTGCAGTGAAAAGAAATGTCAAGGGGATAGGTCAGCTAAACATTAGCCATTGTGGCGCTTCAATTATTGATTAGATTCAAAATTAGCAGTCAATTGCTGACTTTGGGTAAAACTATAAGTAACTATAAATTAGTAGATTAGTAACTATATATGAACTGTTTTTAAAAGATCAGCTTTTTAAAGGGTGAGACTGTGATTAGATGCTATGATTAGAAAAGTGCTGAGTATATTTTTGATGACATGATACACACAGCTCATACTAAAGATGTAATTTAATATAAAATGTATCTTTTTATGTAGTGGTTCCAGAATGCTATACAAGCTGACATTTTCATTATGAAAACAAGTTAGGTTTACACTTCAATATCTTAATTATTATCTGAGATGGGAGTCTTGATTCTTCCATTTTGAAGCTGCACAATGATGCTGTTTGGTTATTTATGAACTTTTGTGAGCCATCGCTCTGGTAGGCAACATTTTCTTTGAATGGAATGCTTTAAAAATCAAATATTCCAGAGGTGGAACAGGTGAGTGGGAGGGTGACTTAAATGAAAGGAAGTAGGGAGCAGAGGTTAATCATTGAGGCTTTGGTGTAAGTTTTGAATCCCAGCCTTGCAAAACCTTCAAAGTCTGTATCTGTGCACAGTGGTATAGATATAGTGTAGTTTCTTTCTGTTTTGGTGATTATAAAGAGATACAAGAAAATGAATCCAAAATATTTAATACAACACCTGTCAAAAATGATTCCCCACTTATAAAATTTATATATTTATAATAAATTATGTATTTATTTAAAATAAATAATTATTTGAATAAAGCCTGAGAAAGATTTTATAATTGCATGATTGCTAAAAAGTGGTTTTATAAAAAATTAATATTAAGATTTTCATGAAGGACATCGAAGATACTGGATAACTGCATTCAGATATTTAAAAACATTTTCAGACTATCCATATAAAAACAATTAATAGACTAATTATAAAACTCTTCTATTTTTTTAAAGTATATTCCCTAAAAACCTCCTTAGGACAATGGTTAAATATCACTTAATTAGTCTCAACAAGTGGTCGACAATATTCTGGACACTTTACAAATACTACCTTATCTTCATAACAATACAAGGTGAGAGTATCTTTCCCCCATTTGATAGATGAAGAAACCATGGTTAAAGATGTCAAGAAAATTGCTCATGGAAAAAGTACTGCTCTCCCTTAGGACAAGGCTTTCATGCCATGTGTGTTGGCTGCTCACAGTCATAGGTCATTTCCTCCCCTCAAATTTCCTCTGGCCACAGGAAGCTGCTTTTCTCAAAAGTTCTTTCACTCCCTCCGGGGTGACCCACAGCCAGACCCCTTTCCTCAATTCAGGTCATGTCTGCAACACCATTCCCCCTCCATACTTCCTGAGGGATCACCTGAAACCTCCATGCCAACTACGTTACAGTCCAACTTTTCCTTCCACTCACCCTGATCACCTTACTCCCTAAATGTTGATCCCTACAACATCCAATAAGCCTCCTACAGGGAAAATCTCTGCCTTATCCTAGACTGTTTCCCAGGAACCCAGTCTAAGACAAGCACCCCAACGGTAGTGATCTGCTCTGGGCTCTCTCCCCTTCGCCACTGAGCTTTAACAATTCACTTTAATAATACACTTTGTGAAGGAAAAATATCCCCTCACATTTTGAAAGATACATGTTATCTGATTTAGCTTTAACAGAAGACCTACATTAATACCCCTTTTCACTACCTGAAGGATTTTTGCCTTACAGCAAAAGTTGAAAAGCAAAACTAGCTTCAAGTTTGTTTTGCAACTGCCATTTTGGAGGCAGTGCACACCCTGAGCAGCTAGGGAGTCACCACCGAGCTCCTTCTCAAGGAAACACTGTTCCGCAGATGTGTATTTATCATATCATTCCAGCTTTTACTATATGTGAGTGTTATTTTAGGTTCTGTGTGTTATTTGGTATGGTTTGTTAGGTTATTTTTTGGATCTGGGAATGCTCCAGAATTTTCCCATATGAATTAATGTAATTGTTTCTTTGCTTTACACCATTTCTGCTTAAGAAAGTTGTCATAGGGACTGCTGTACTTTCAGATACCCAGCTAAATCTATAAAAGATTTTTTTTGAAATACTACATAAGCCATGTTTTTCCGTAAACCAGCCCTCCTCCTCATTTGCCCAGACTACCAAGGTTGTTGCCTTTTTCTGGATAACTGTTCTGAGATCTTTTAGATCCATTACACCCACTATAAGGACAAGTCAATGGGCTCAACAAAGGGCTATCTGGCTGACATGGCAAATATATACTTCTAATGCCAATGTCGACTAAGTCAGTAAATGGAGAGCTAACTCTACAATAAAGGTTTCCTTAAATCCTCTTAGCTACTCAAGCCCTTTTAGTTTCTCTGACAAGTTGAGAGTAACTTCAGTTGTTCAAAACAAACACAGGTATTATGCTAATCTCTTAAAGTAGGTTTTTCACTTGTGCAGTTCCCAAGGAATACATCCTGATGGAAATCTGCTGAGCTAAGCTGCCACAGGTCTCTTTTCTTTTTCCTCGGTGATGTTATGAGAACACAAGGAAGCAAGCCATGCTCCCCCAGCACCACATTTAAGCCCTATTTCTTGCACCACAATGGCATGACTCATGCCCCCAAACAAAATTTAAAGCATCGTTTGGGTGGAGGTGAGAATATATCAGAAACTCACATTTCATATAAGTACCATAGGGCTCTAAGTTCAGTATGTTTAGAAAAGCTCCTAAATGCAAAGAAAAGCCATTATCGGTCATCAGATCTCATTATGATGAAGCAACAAAGGCTTCAAAAATTCATAGGCCAAAGACAGCTAAGATTTATTTATGGCTTCTGCAACAAGGCCATTGCTTGGGGGCTGAAGCTCTGATCCCTGTTATCATTGTCCCAAGATCCTGGTTAATAGAATATTCCCAGCTGGACAAAGCTGAATTCATGGCAGAGGGAAAGAATAAATAACTACTGAAGACCACTAACACTTCTGCTCATGTTTCATTGTCCCAAGCAAATCACATGACCAACCTTGGTCAGCAAGGAGAGATGTTTAATTCTCCTTAATTTAGGAAGCAAGTGAAGAAAAGTACAAAACAAAATCCAGCAGGCTCCAATCTTTTTCACAAATATTTGCTTCCTTTCCTTCTTCACACAGAATATACTCATTTCCCTCTCCAGAGAATAATCCAAATCCAGGAATAACATCAGGTTTCTAGTAGGTAGGGATAGATTCATGCCTTTGTCTCTTATACTAAAGCTATTCTATCCAACTGACAGTATTACACAGGCTTCCTATTAATTAATTCAAAAGTTTTAACATGAGATACTATGACTCCGTCTCTGGTGATCCTCTCAAACACCTCCCCCCTCATCACCCCCCCCCACCCTGCCACATACACACACCTCTGGCCCAGACCCCAATTCTTGTATGCATAAATAAATAAAAAAATTCTTAACAAAAAAGAGTAAATGATAGTAGCACTATACATCAACTTGATAGAAAAATACGACAATAAAACTTATTGGAAGTATGAAATTAGAAGGTGTGAAGCCAGATTGCATACTCTATAGCTATATCACCTGTCTAGGCAAATAGATAGGATGCACATTTATAACTGAACTTTGTATTGTGTTTTGAAAGTCCTCTATACTATGGTTTGTTCTTGGCATATTATCACATGTCTATTGACAGATGTTCAAAACTCTGCAGGAAATGTGGATTCCACTCCGTGCCATTGAGTCTATGACCCTTGGTCTCCTTCTCCAATGTGGTGTTTCAAAAAAAGAAATTAACTCTTGGGAGGAATTACTGTCTTCTATCGGTTTGATGGGGAAAATTGTCTTCTATTTGTTTGATAAAGCCTTCAATTACCTTGCAAACTTGGAGCTGAAAGTTCAGAATCCTGGTAAAGTCTTTATATTTCCCAACTCAGGTGGATGGTCATTGCCTGTGAATATCTCCTCCAGCTTCCCTAGACACAGGGTTTCATAGTACCTTATACTTAGCTCCTTTTAATAGCATTTATCACAGTGTCTTCTCAGTGCAATGGACAATCTCATGTCTAAGGACCAGGATCTAATCATTTCTTTGTGTTTGGTATTTGTCAAAGCATGTATGTATGCCTCCAGAAGGCATATATGACTTTCATAAATGAATACATGTGTGTTTCAGCCAAGTTGGCTATGAGTCAAGCACAAGAAAGGTGTAAGAAATGAAATGAAGAGAGGACACCAATTACTGTGTAATCTCCAGCCCTCCTAATTCTCGGGAATATTGTCTTGGTATCCAGAGTTTCTGCTTGTCAGCTAGGTGTAGGGTCATGCATGGGGCCTCTCTACCTAGGGCAAAAATCCTGGTTTGAGGAACATACTGGGAATCAAGTATCTGCTAATAATGGCAGGCAGATATTAGAATAGAGATAATATGCTTAGACTGGCAGGAATAATGGAGGCCCCAGGCAATAGCCCCTGGTCACTCCACCCTAGTTTACATGCCTAATGACATCATCCAAGCATGCACACTTCCTATGGACTTGCCCTACCTTTGTACTCAATTCCAGTGAATACGAGACTGCCTTTGGTTTGGGGCTACCCATTACTCCAGTGCAGCCCCTCTAGACTTCTCATTGCTCTACATGGCGTCTGAGTAATCTTTCCCTCATCTTGTGCTGTGTCCAACACTGCTTCCTGCAAGGCAACAAATTACCACTTCCTTAAGCTCAAGAACTGGAATTTTCCTTTCTGCTTACTGTTTGCCCTAAAACATCCTATATTTCTTTTTTTTTGGGGGGAAGGGAGCGGGGGTCAGGTGGGATTATTTATTTATTTATTTATTTATTTATTTATTTATTTATTTTTTCATCCTTTATTTTTGTACAATGAATGATTTCCCATGAAATCCCACCACCAATTCTCCAGTGCACCATCACCATAGTCCCTTGTGCTCTTCCCTCCCCTATCCTGATCACTCTCCCACTTCCTCCCTTACAGAATGTCTCTGGTTGCCTGTTGATTTTTTATAACTCCTATATTTCTTTGAAAGTACAATATTAGCCCAAGACCATTGCTTCAAATCATAGGGAACTCTAGTAACCCAAACTAGACTGATGAAGAGCAAAGGTTTAAGTAGTCTCATTTCAGTGATATTTTTCCTTATGTTAGGGGGAAATGATGTCCTGAGTTAATCCCATACAGGCTTTGTGGACTCCACCCCCACTCCAGACTAAAGCCATCAAGACATTGGGAAAGACAAATCCCATCACCACCAAAGGGACGGTGGCTGGGACCTGAGGGTGGAGTTGGGCAGCCAGGTTGGATATAAAAACCAAACACGTGGGCCTTGGGGTCTCTGGCTCGCGATCGCTCGCCTCCTGGCTTCACCGCTCCTGGCTGGCAGCCAGCTCTGAGAGCGCCATTTTGGGATTCCTGATCGGCGGATCGGGTAGGACTCATTTAAAACTTTGTCTCCCACTTTTCTCCCTGAGCTGTACATTTCCTCATTTCCCCTTCCCTTGTAAATAAACCTTTTATTAACCTTTCACGTGTGCCTGCAGTAGAGCATTGTAAGTCCTTTTAAGCGCGCGGGTGAGGACCCACAGTCAGGCACCCCGTTTTGTATCGGGGTTGCTCTACAACACTTATAATAAACTATGCACACTGATAACAATCTCACTCCTAATTATTAGGGGAATTATGCCTTTGAAGGTAAAACCTAAACAGATGATGTTTAATGGGCCAGAGAAGCAAGGAAATATTTGACATTGGTAGCCTCTTGGTGTGGTATTTTTCTTCTATCTTTGCTGATTTCTCTTCCACTAAATGATCAGAAAATTACTGTGACTTTATTCCCATAGGCTGGAAATTAGCCTGCTTAGCTTGAGCCTAAATCAGATTCTGATGACTAAGAATTAATCTATTTTAGAGGAAGCATGCCTAACGGAAATAAGTACAGCTCTTCTCTGTCACAGTATAGTAGCTGCTGTCACCTGTGATTGATAGTCAGTAGCCAAATGTGGAAATGGTTCAGGTCTGAATCCCTTTATTCTCTAGTCAATACTGATGAAATTTTGTCTTTCCAGAATACATCTGTTCACATGCACAGCTCTCACAAGTTTAACAAAACCTTCATTTTGAAGGTTAAAAAGAAATGTTTTAAAAGAGTATTTAAATCCTTTTGGTATAACTAACTGTTGCAGAGATCTCCCAATCCTGATTTTGTGATTCTGGCTTACTTCAATTATTTTGAGAGATAGAAGAAGATTGTTGTTATTTTTAAATTCAAGATTTAAAATCATTTAAATTTCTATTTTAATAAATCACAGGAAAATTGTAAATGATACAACAGTATGATAAGGAGGTATGATAAGTAAAAGCTATACATGGGGAATTTATTAAAAAAATATTCAGCATTTATTATTGGATACCTAATATTGTCAGATATTGTGCTTTAAAATTTGGGGGGGCGGATAAAAGAGCTGCTGCACTTGTTCTCATAAGGATTCCAATGTGGTCACATTGTTTTACCACATTTTTTAAAGATTTATTTATTTATACAAGAACCGGGGTACAGGCCAGATGCGCGGGAGGGTGAGAGGATTCACCAGAGACAGAGCAGGGAACAGAACAGGCAGACTGACTGAAATACACTGCTGAGGGGAGCAGCGGGCGAGGCAGAAGTGCTCTGCCACGCCATGTGGGACCCTCCCCAGCCAGCGGAGATCGCACCGGCACTGCAGAGGCTGCTGACAGCTTCACAGTGCTGCGCTCAACCGCCTGTGCCACCAGGGGAGGCCCTTACCACATGTTTACCACAAGTTCATCCATGTTGTCACAAAAGGCAAGATTTTTTTTGGCTGCTGAGTAGTATTCCACTATGACATACACTACATCTTGTTAATCCACTCATCTGCGCTGCAATGAATATAGGAGGACATCTCTCCCTCCCAATTAGTGTTTGTACATTCTTAGAGTAAATACTTGGGAGGGGAATTCTGGATCATGTGGCAGGTCTATTTTTAATATTTTAAGAAACCTTCATACTGGTTTCCATTAGGGCTGTATCAGTCTAGATTTCCATCAATAGTTTATGAGGGTTCCTTTCTCCCCATCCTTCCCAACACGTGAGTTTCTAGTCTTTTAGCTGTGAGCTATTCTCAAGTGTGAGGTGGTATTACATTGTGGTTTTGATGTGTATTTCTTTGGTGATAAAATATGATGAGCAGTTTTTCATGTACCTATTGGACCACATGACCAATTAGTGCTTACCAGAAGGGGTGAATAAATCTGGGAAAAGGAGACAATGGTATGGTGAAGGATAGAATTGGATTTTTACTGGTAAACTTAACATAGCATAAACATATGCTGATTCTCAATTATAAATACCTGAAATGCATATAATGTCATTATGCAATGTTACTTCAATTAAAAAATAAAGGCATGATATTGTTTTTGACAAAGTAAGATTCAACAAGGTTATTTTTCCCTAGAAAAACTGATGTGGTCTCAACAAGGTTATTTTTCTCATGGAAAACTGATGTGAAATACTGCGAGAGAAATACCGTGGAATACAAGTAATGTTTTTACAGAATTATCTGAATGTAAAAGATATTTTTCTTCTTTTCTTGGAGTGTGTGGATCTGACTTCCCTCTATTCGAGGTGAGGAGATGCTATGTGAAAACAATTCCAAAATCCTGCTTTGAATGGTCTGGAACAGGCAGAAGTTTAGAAAGACCTCTTAGTCTGTTAATGTTAATAACATTAATGCAAAAGTTAATAAATCTGTTAATTTTATAAATGCTATGTACTAGTCACACTCATAGATAAGAAATGGGCTGGTATTAGCATATTCATGTCTTTACCCAATACCCTGTTCCTCTAAACCCAGTCCTATGGAAAAATGCTCCCATCCAGAAATTTCTGGTAAATATTTAACAACCTGCTTTCTGGAAAATAAAAAAAGTCCTAGTTTGCAGTGCATGTTGATTTCTTTTGTATAAATATTCAGGCCATAGCTGATTTCAAGTTATCCATCTAGAGATGGGAAGAAATGCACACAGTCAGCTCCAGCATTCTGCTGCTGACTCCAGACAGCCACTCTCCTGTCGCTCACCCTGCATTGACTCTAGTGGAGTTGACACTAGCAGGACTCCAATCTACAGGGTGGACACATGAATGTGAGGCTGCCAATCCACAGCAGGTATTGGTTCAAGGATCCACATGTGATTCAGTTTGGGTTAATCAGGTCTCTTTTAAATAATCTGATATTTTAAACGCTGAGAGTGTTAAAGGTATCTCTTGTTATGTTAATTAGGACTTGTAGGGAAGCACTTGATGGGGGCTGACTGCCAGGACAGCCAGTTATGTGATTAGAGGGTTGGAACTTCCAGTCCCACCCACAGACTCCTGGGAGGGGAAAGGAACTGGAGCTTGAGTTAAATTACCAATGTTCAATGATTTAATCAATCGTGGGTCAGTAATAAAACCTCCAAAAAAATATCCAAGAGGAGGGAATTTGGAGAACTTCCAGTTTGGTGAGTGTGTGGAAATTTGGGGAGAACAGCTTTCCCTGAGAGAGCACTGGAGCTTTTTGCATCCTTTCCCCATGCTGTGCATCTTATTCACCTAGCCGTTTCTGAGTTGTATCCTTAGAAATAAATTGGTGATCTAAGGATTTAACAAGTTTCCTGAGTTCTAGGAGCTGTTCTAGCAAGTTAATTGAACCTGAGGATGGAGTCTTGGGAAACTCTGATTTATAATGAGTTGGTCAGAGGCACAGGTAGTACGTGGACTTGGGACTAAAGTGGAATGAAATCTTTGGAGATTGAGCTTGAACCTATGGAATTTCATGCTGTTTCTGAGAAAGTGAATTATATTGCCATATTTTCAATATCTTTTGCAGCTATAGGGGCCAAAATTTTGATTAGTTGCTGTAAAGCAACCAACCCATTCTGAGCAGGTTTATGAACGGTTCTAGCAGCCACATGCTCTTCGCCGTGGTTTGTAGTCGCTCCAACACTCCTCCGTACACTCCACTCCTCCACCCTTAACACCGCACTACCACCACACCGCACTCTGCTGCACCACCCTTATATTATCAGTCTTTTAGCGCAGGTGTACCCACTTCAGGTGCCCGCCATCAGGCATGCACCCAGGATCACAGGGCTCTCTCATCTATCCTGATGGCGGACGGGCAGAAAAGCCTGATACCTTTTACCTTACCCTACAGTTGCCTAAGAAACTTGAACTCAAATCTAACTTGCCACTTAGTACATATCTGGTATATTCAAATAGTAGAGTATTAGGAAACTATTAAAATTATTTAGTAGCACAAGATTCACACTGGAAGATTTTTATGCAATTACTATGAAATTTATTTAAGATTAAGAAAAGTTTTTTAAAGAATATAGTATTTCCAAAACAGTGGGTTGTAGGGTAAGGTAAAAGGTATCAGGCTTTTCTGCCCTCCCGCCATCAGGATAGATGAGGGAACCCTGTGATCCTGGGTTCATGCCTGATGGTGGGCACCTGAAGTGGGAACACCTGGGCTGAGAGACTGATTTATAAGGGTGGTGCAGCAGAGTGTGGTGTGGTGGTAGTGCGGTGACGAGGGTGGAGGAGTGGAGTGTAAGGAGGCGTGCAGCTACTACAAACAACGGCGAAGAGCGTGTGGCTGCTAGAACCGTTCATAAACCTGCCCAGAATGGGTTGGTTGCTTTACAACTGGCGTAGACGGCAGGACGGTTCGAGGCAGGACAGCTCTACGCAGACGAAACCCTTTGAAACCTGGAGAGGGATCCCTGGATGGCCGGCCACGAGCAGATGGTACTCGGTGGCCAACCTTCTCGCCCAGTGGGCACCTCCCCAGGAATGGCCAGAGGTAGATGGATCCCCGGGGCGGTTGGAACAGGCCCTGTATGAAATAGAAGAAACCCTGAGTGGATGCAGTGCCCGCGAGGCGGCAGGAGCCGTGGGATGGGTGTTTCTCACAGCTCTGCGAGAGTCCAGGCGGAAAGAGCAATCTAGGATCCAGCAAGTACGGGATGAGATGCGAAAAGAGATGCGAGAAGAGATGCGGATACTGCAACAACATTTGAAGATTCTAGAGGAAGAAGTTCGGAGAAACCGACCCACCCCTCTGGAGATGCCAGACTCCGTCTCAGGAAGGAAGGAGAGGGAGGCTGGCCCTTTGCCCGAATCGCAGCCGGTGGTGGCAAACCAGCCTGCGACTCCAGAGATGCCAGACCCCTGCTCAGGAGAGGGGGAGAGGGAGGCTGACCTTTTGCCTTAGTCCCAACCGGCGATGGCAAACCAACCCGCGACCCCGGAGATGCCGGACTCCTCTGGAGAGGAGGAAGAGGCTGGGCCCATGCTCCGGGCCCGCCCGGTGGTGACTCAGAAAATGAAGTGGCAGCGACCCATGGCCCGGGGGTTCTGGCTGCGGGACCACCAAAGATGACGGAATTTACCACCTACCGACCATACACCCAGGCGGAACGGGTGGACTTGGGCAAACGGTTCCGCCAGAAACCCTTGGCAGCCTGGCTGCTACATTTGTGGGACCTGGGGGTGGATGGGATTATTTGCACGGCTCAAGAGATGGAGAGACTGGCCTCCATGACTTCACACCCATCCTTGTGACAGAGGCTGCAGAACAGCCGGCGGTATGGCCAGGGCGACCACACCCTCCTGGAGTGGATAATGGCTGCCATATGGACAGTCTGGGCTGATGCGGGAGACGTGCCGGAGACAGTAAGCGGATGGCAGACGTACGCCAAGCTGGTGCAGGTACTTCGGGAATTGGGGATGCGGCAGGCCATGTTTAATGTGAATACGCGTGGTCCTGACGATGAGCGTGTCACAGCAGGGATGAGAGACTTGGTATTAAAGAGTGCCCCCTCATCCTCATTTGGATCCTTTATGGCAGTTCTAGCGCCCTATGTGGGACGTCAGATACATGATGTCACCACAATGATAGCCAGCTTGGGCGAAGTTGAGAGCCGGCGCTCTCAGAAAGGAATACGGGTAGTTTCTGAAAGATCAAAAGGAATGCCAAGGAGGGCAAGGAAGCCTCCTGGCATCACAGAACCTATAAAAGTCATCCGTAACCAAATGTAGATGGATTTAATAAGAGCGGGGGTAGATGGCACTAAAATAGACGCACAGCCCAATCTATATTTATTGGAATTATGGCAGCAGCTGCGAGAAGACCAGAGGTTCACACCCATGAGAAGGACTGCTGCTCAGGGGGAGCCTGGAAGCCCCAGGCCTCAGGTGAGCGCTCTGCGCCTGGAAGACCACTTGCTGCCAGCCCCGTCCTCGGGTGATGGCCTGATATCTTTTGAATAGGTGAGGGCCAAGGAACCCGTCCACAGGGGACGGGCGGGGACCGGAGGCCACATGTGGAGCTTGCCATCCACTGGTCCCCGACTAACGTACAAAGGGTTTTAGCTCTAGTAGACACAGGAGCAGAATGTACTCTGCTCTACGGAAATCCAGAAAGATTTCATGGGTCTTCTTGTTATATTGATGGCTGTGGAGGCCAGAGTATCAAGGTTACAGCAGTGAGACTATCTCTGGGGATTGGGCCATTACCCCCGAAAGAGTATAAAGTATATGTATCGCCCATCCCGGAGTACATCCTGGGGGTGGATGTACTACGTGGCTTATGGCTAGAAACCACAGTCGGAGAGTTTCGCCTTAGAGTGCGAGTGGTAAAGGCAGTGGTGAGAGGACACGCTAAGCATCCGCCCCTACAACTACCAGTCCCTGGGCGAGTGACTAATACCAAGCAATATCGGTTGCCCAGAGGCTACAAAGAAATTACAGGCACAATATCAGAGCTGGAGAAAGTGGGCATTGTGCATACTGCCCACAGCCCCTACAATTCGCCAGTGTGGCCGGTGAAGAAGCCCGATGGCTCTTGGCGCATGACAGTAGATTATCGTGAATTGAATAAGGTAGTTCCCCCCTTGCATGCTGCAGTGCCTTCAGTGGCAGATTTGATGGATCGTCTGAGCCACGAGCTGGGAATGTACCATTTTGTAGCCGATCTGGCAAATGCTTTTTTTTCGATAGATATAGCCCCAGGAAGTCAAGACCAATTCGCCTTCACCTGGGAAGGCCGGCAGTGGACATTCATTGTGCTGCCACAGGGATACCTGCACAGCCCTACTCTGTGTCACGGGCTGGTGGCAACAGATTTGGCCCGGTGGGAAAGGCCATCTTCAGTGCGTTTATACCATTATATTGATGATATTTTACTGACAAGTGACTCTCTTACAGATCTGGAAAAGGCAGTACCTCTCTTATTAACACACCTGAAAACATGCGGCTGGGCAATCAACGAAAGCAAACTGCAGGGGCCTGGACTGTCAGTTAAGTTCCTGAGGGTTGTTTGGTCGGGTAAGACAAAGGTTATCCCTGAAGCTGTGATAGATAAAGTTCAAGCTTACCCCACTCCAACCACAGTGAGGCAGCTGCAAGCCTTTCTGGGTCTGCTGGGTTACTGGAGGGCATTTACACCTCACATGGCCCAGCTCCTATGACCCTTGTATATGTTAACACGTAAGGGAGCCAGGTGGGATTGGTCAGCTGAGGCAGACACAGCATTTGCCACGGCCAAACGAACTATAAAGAATGCTCAGGCCTTGCAGATTTTCGACCCAGCCTGACCTTGTGAGCTCGATGTGCATGTTACTCAGGAAGGGTTTGGGTGGGGACTCTGGCAGAAATCAGAGAGGCTACAACAGCCTATTGGGTTCTGGTCCCAACTCTGGAAGGGTGCTGAGGTTAGGTATTCCTTAATTGAGAAACAGTTAGCTGTGGTATATGCAGCCTTACTAGCCACAGAAAGTATAACTGCCACAGCCCCTGTCTCAGTGAGAACCACTTACCCAATAGCTGGATGGGTATGGGACTGGACAACAAAGCCCCATAGTGGTACTGCTCAGACACCCACTTTGGCAAAGTGAGGGGCATACTTAGAACAGTGCTGCACCCTGTCAGCTAGCCCCTTAAGGGTGGAGTTGCAGGTGGTTCTTGGTCCTGTGACATATATTAGTATGGAACCAACTTCAGAAGCCTGTATAGAAGCCGAACCTGAAGCTAGTCCCTACAAGGAGGGTCGAGCACCGATTCCAGCAGAGACCTGGTATACGGACCGCTTCAGCCGGGGCCAGCCAGCCTCTTGGACAGCGGTGGCTGTACACCCAGAAACAGACGCCATTTGGTTTGAAACTGGGACAGGACAGAGCAACCAATGGGCTGAACTGCGAGCAGTATGGATGGTGGTGGCCCATGAGCCTTCCCCTCTAGTAATCTGTACTGACAGTCGGGCTGTGTACAGGGGTCTGATACTGTGGATTTCCACGTGGAATCTAAATGACTGGACAGTCATGCATCGGCCATTGTGGGTCCAGGCCCTATGGAAAGATCTATGGGATCTAGGGCATCAGAAGCAGGTGATTGTTTATCATGTCACAGGACATGCCCCATTAGCCTCACCAGGCAACGATGAGGCAGATACCCTAGCCCGGGTTCGATGGCTTGAAACTGCTCTGGGGCGGGATGTTGTGCAGTAGCTACACAGATGCTTGCTCCACACAGGGCAGAAGACAATGTGGGCCACTGTGCGTGCCTGGGGTCTACCTGTAACTTTAAAAGAAATTCAGACTGTATGTGAAACATGTAGTATGTTCCAGGACTTACCCCTGGAGACCTTTTGCATCTACAGGCCAGGTGTTGTGGGGGCAGGTACCCCTGACACACTGGCAGATTGACATCATTGGACAACTACCTCGCTCAGATGGACAATATGCAGTCACCTGTGTGGACACTGCGACCGGGTTATTGGCAGCTTACCCTGCTCCATATGCAGACCAAAAGGCAGTTTTGGCAGCACTGGCACGCCTATGTGCTGCATATGGACGTCTGCTGGTAGTGGAGAGCGATCAAGGGACTCATTTTACAGGAGCCCGGGTGCAGCAGTGGGCCCAGAACATGGGTGTTGAATGGAAGTTTCACACTCTCTATAATCCCAAAGCTGCAGGGATTATAAAGAGGTATAATGGCCTGCTGAAACAAGGACTAAGAGCTACTGTCCCCACTCAGATGCTGGCCGGGTGGAACCCACATCTATGGGAGGTGTTGCAGACATTAAATGAGAGGAGCATGAAAGGCAGCCTGGCTCCAGTGGAGGCATTGCTACATCGTGCCGCTGCTCCCATCCAAATACAAATAAAGACGTCAGACATCGTATTAAAACCAGGACTTGGACAGCAGGGCAACATCCTATTGCCAGCCCCAACTGGAGTGGAGCCAGGGCAGACTGTGCACTGGGAATGGCCCTGGACAGTGAACGCTCCCCACATGCGCTGGGTGGCTCTGATAGCCCCTTGGGGTCATGGCCTGGAGGCCGATTTACAGATAATACCATGGGTAACTGTGCAGTGGCCGCCACAGGTGCGTGTTACCCACCCTGGGGTGGCAGATCAATGGGCAATCCTCAAGGGGACATTTGTAATAACTCTGTGGCCCATTATGAGCTCTCCACTCCTGCTGCATGTAGAACCCACTGATGCCTCTTCACTGGCAAAGCGAGTGTGGTACTCACGACCCGGAAGGCCATTGATGCCAGCGACAATATTGTCCTCAGATGCCAAATTATCATGTATATTGCCCAATGGGAGGGATCTCCCATTGCTGGTACCGGTAACTTCTCTGTCTTTCCGCCCCTAGGAAAATTGAGTTTAGTCATCTTGTGATGTATTTGCTTTTATGGGCCATGGCTGCACTGTTTATGTTTACTAAGAGACAAAATTGTATATATGAAGACCATATCGCAGAAAACCCTGAGGAGGTGGACTGTAGGGTAAGGTAAAAGGTATCAGGCTTTTCTGCCCTCCGGCCATTAGGATAGATGAGGGAACCCTGTGATCCTGAATGCATGCCTGATGGCGGGTACCTAGAGTGGGAACACCTGGGCTGAGAGACTGATTTATAAGGGTGGTGCAGCAGAGTGCGGGGTGGTGGTAGCGCGGTGTCGAGGGTGGAGGAGTGGAGTGTACGGAGGCGTGCGGCGACTACAAACAACGGCGAAGAGCATGTGGCTGCTAGAACTGTTCATAAACCTGCCCAGAATGGGTTGGTTGCTTTACAAGGGTGAAGGTATTATAGAGAGGAAGACATTTGAACTGGATCTTAAAAGGTGTCTAGTGGTTAACTACAGCATCAAGGACAGGGCCCAAGCATATCGGATCTTGAATATTCGATTTATAAGTCTAAGCATCTTTCAGGGACCTGTAGGGTAAGGTAAAAGGTATCAGGCTTTTCTGCCCTCCTGCCATTAGGACAGATGATGGAACCCTGCGGTCCTGAGTGCATGCCTGACGGCAGGCACCTGGAGCAGGGTGTGGGCAGGCGTAGGTGGGTACACCTGAGCTAAGAGACTGGTTGATAAGGGTGGCGCAGCAGAGTGCGGTGTGCTGGTGGTGCGGTGTCGAGGATGGAGGAGTGCAGTGGAGTGTACGGAGGAGTGTGACGACTACAAACAACGGCGAAGAGCATGTGGCTGCTACAACCGTTAATAAACCTACCCGGAATGGGTTGGTTGCGTTACAGGAGCCATTACCATTTCTAAGCAGGGAAATAACAAGACTGCAGCTGTGATTTAGGAAGACCAATTCATTTGTAGCATGTGCAACATATTATTGTAGTAGGAACCTTTATACAGAAAAAACAGCTGAGATGTTAAAAAAAAAAAAAAGGCTGCTGGTAAAAGGTGACGAAGGACCACACCTTCTCCCTTCGTAAAGGAGATGTATAGTTATAGTAAAGTGATTCCCAAAATTAATTTGTGTAAAATGATAGCCCGTTAACATATTCAATGATATTGCTTGAGATATGTCTACCAGATAGCATTATTTAAAAGAATAGAAATCCTAAACTGAATACCTACCATACGACATCTCACTTTTTGCTACAGTAACTTCTCCAGTCATGTATCTCAAAGCTTCCTCTCCCTCAATAGCAATTATTGGAAACTTCTTAGCTTAAGGGCTTAGGGTTGCTGTCAGAACTTGAACTCCTGTGATAATAAAGACATTCAGCATTCTAAGTTTCTGACTTCTAACTACTGAAATAAATGATAACAACCTTAAAAATCAAGAACCTTCCTCTTCTTTATTATTTCAAAGGCCTAAAAGCTATGGATCCATCTTCATTAGACAGAAATTTAAGTTAAAAAAAGGAAAAACATTTTAACGGAATAGACTAAAGTCACATTTTCTATGACTTTGATCCCCACTATCTCTTGAAATTGGCATTCTAATTGGACCAAATGATCCATGTTATGTATATATTATTTTTTTTTTTACCAAAATGGAAACATACAGACAAAAAATATTCCACAAAAAATAGTCTTAAAGCTCAACCTGCATTTAAGATGTTCTGCTCTAAAGGAATATTGGATAAAGATAATTATATTTTTCATTAAAAAGCAAAAAACATTTCCTTCTAATACTATACATAATATCTTAGAACCAGCTGTTTCCAAGGCTGCTTAGACAGCTATCTGGTTCCCATGGTGCCTGAAGTTAGAATTTTATTCCATTAAGTTTTTACAAATGCCTCTTGAAGATTTTTATTAAGAGCATAAGAATCTCTTAATGCCACAATGATCTGAATGTTGAGGCCTTGCTGCATTATGCTTCAGAGCATTGGCTAAATCTGCATTGTGGCTCAGCCATGCCCAGCCATAACCATATCAGCTTAGATAAGTACTTTATCAGACTTGGTTGCCTACTGTGTCAAATGACAATATTTACATTCTAAGACATTCCAATTTATACATGTGCCCTGATATCTATGCCAGTACTTTTTCAAAAGTTTTCCCTTTCCTTCTTTGTCTTCTCCTTGACTTTTCTGGAAATTGCCAAGATGGTGAAATAGGGGTGAGTTTTCCTACTCTTTACCTTACCCAGATACTGGTGCTAAACAAGGCTCTGGGCAGAGGTATACTCATACTGGATAATGCACTACTAAGGTGGAGGCAGCTAGTAATGGTCACCATTTTCTGCCCAAAGATAGTCTGTAAGTACAAAGATAAGTACAAAGATAGTCTGTTGACCTGACTTTTCTGTAAATACAAAGATAGTCTGTTGACGTGACTTCCACTCTGCTTCCTAGAACTGGACACTTAATGATGATCAGAAATAATTCCACGCAGATTCTTCCCTCTCCTCGCTAACTCTCCTATGATCCTTCCAATATGGAGATTCGGCCTCCTCTGAGTTCTTGGCCCCGCCATTCACTTTCCTCTTTCCCTAACCCAGATAACCCTCAACTATCTTCCTTCCAAGTACAAGTGTTAGAGGCATTTCCTTCTCTATCATTTGCTTTTTAAATGGTTTTTTTTTTTTTGGTATAAATTTGTTAACCCAATATTCTTTTTAAAAAATATGTATACAAAAACTGGGGTGCAGACCAAAGGTATGGGGGGTGAGAGGATTTACCAGAGACAGAGTGGGGAGCAGAGCAGGTGGATCTACTGAAATACACTGCTGAGGGGAGCAGCGGGCAAGGCAGGAGAGGTCTGCTGTTCCATGTGGGGTGCTCCTGTCCAGGGGGGAGTTGAACTCATGCTGCAGTGGCTGGAAATAGCATGATAGTGCTGTCTTTAACCCCTCTGCCACCAGGGAGATTCTGTTAATCCAGTTTTCTTAGGGACTTTCTTTTGAGTCTCAAGAGATGAGTTAGCAACCAAAATAACAAAACAGAACATAATCCAACCCACCAAAAACAATCAAATCAAACTTACAAATGAATGTAAATACATTTTTCTTACTTTCCTGTGGAAAAATGTTAATGCTTCTAGATTCCTCTGATGAATTGTAGGAAAAGAGTAAAATCAGAAAGACTGACATTTCAAGATCTTATTATCATAATATAATAGATATGACCTACTGAACACTGTTATTCTGGTATTGGGTATCTGAATAAACTCTGACAAATCATGATCATTTTCCAGGAACATGAGAATTATGATTCAGAATGAATAGCCTTTAGTTGGGTTTAAAATTTGAGATGTAAAACTTGAGAGTTACTCATGGCCTTAATTTCTGTCATATGGACATTACAGAGAACTAGATGTGAGACAAATAGACATAGACATGTAGAACTAGACATGAGGATTAAAAGAAATCTGTCTACAGATCAAGAAATAGTGAGGGAGACAGACTAGAGACATTTAAAGAGAAGAAATGACTCACAGAGTAAGGAACATAATAACATTTCTTCTAGAACTTGGTGCCAATGGATTTAGAGTTCTAATATTCTTCCTAATGTGAGCTGGATTTCTGTCACTTGTGACCCAGTTCTATTAAAAATACCTACCTACATTAATCTAAAAATCTTTTGTACCTCAAAAAAAATCACAAAAACACAAAGATAACCTACAGAGTTGGGAAAATATTTGCATATCACACTTCTGACAAGGAGCTAATGCCCAAAATGTATGAAGTATTTATACAATCCAACAACAAAAAAGCCAATCCAAGCAAAAATGGGCAAAATATCCAAATAGACTTTTTTTAAAAGAAGACATCCTGTTGACCTACAGACACATGAAAAATTGCTCAATATCTCTTTGCTTAAGAGAAATGCAAATCAAAGCCAAAATGAGATATCACTTCATCCCTGAGAGAATGGCCTGTGTAAAAAAGAATGGAAACAACAAATATCATCCAGGCTGTGAAAAAAAAGGAACCCTCATCCACTGGTGAAAGTTGGTAGAGCCATTATGGAAATTGGTATGGAGATTTTTTAAGAAAATAATAATGGAGGGCCTCCCCGGTGGCACAGCGGTTGAGCGCTGGGTTGCGAAGCTGCCCGCAGCCTCTGCAGCACCGGTTCGATCCCCAGCTGCTCCCCCGCCACCGAAGGAGGGTCCCACATGGCGCGCAGACCTCTCCTGCCGCCCTCTGCTCCCCTCAGCAGTGTACTTGGGTCCTTCTGCCTGCTCTGCTCCCCGCTCTGGCTCTGGTGAATGCTCTCACCCTCCTGTGCTTCTGACTGTACCCAGTGCTTGTATAAATAAATAAATAAATCTTTAAAAAAAAGAAAATAATAATGAAAATCTAATATGATCCATCAATACCTCTGCTATGTATTTATCCCCCAAATATGAAAACTAATATAAGAACACTTATATATTCCTATGTTTATAGCAGAAATTTCCACAACTGCCAGGTCATGGACTCTACCTTAATGTCCGTTAACAGTCAACTGGATAAAGAAATTGTGAAATATTTACTGAAGGGAATATTACTCAGCTATTTAAAAAGATGAAATACAGTCTTCGAGTAAAAATGAATCTCGAGATGATCGAGTAAAAATGAATCTCGAGATGATCATTCTAATTGAAATAGTCAGAAAGGGAATAGTCAGAAAGGGAAAGACAAAAATTTCAACTTGCCTGTGGACTATAAATCAGAAAAAACATACACTGACAAAATGCAGCAGAAACAAATCTTGGATGTAGTGTAAAAATTTACTGGCTACCAGAGGGGATGTGGGCAAGGATGAGAGAGGGAAGCAGGCAGGCATTGGCATGGGTGTTTGGTGGAGGGTGAGTGGAATATGTCTACATGTGGAGAATACGTAACCACAAGACGATAAAATGAAAATAACAGCAAAAACAAATACCTGTCTAAGGTTTCTGTGTACTTTAGATACTTCTACAATATCTTATTATAATATCTTGCACTTAATAAGCATACAGAATCTTGCTGTTATTATTTAAAGTAATATATTTTTTGATATCTACCTTGTGGCCATCAAGATTTCTTAATGACTAGAGATGCTTGCCTAAGGTAACATTATTTATTCATTTATCATCCATTCTGTCCATGTTTATACTAAGAAATCATTCATGTTCTTCCTCTTCTTTTTTATTTTTTGGTATTACATACCTCCCTTTGGTATCTTTACTGAGGGCAATGTCGGACACATAGTAAGTATTAAGTATTTATCTATTCAATAACTGCTTCTGGGTTATAATGTAGTAATAATTGATTAATTTCTTTGACTTAAGAACTAGCAAAGCAAAATGTCACTCTTAATTATTGTCATATATAGAAATCAGAGCACAGAGTTAATGAAAATATCCCAATATTTTCTTGAAAATGACTTACAAAACTCTGTGGTACAAAGGATACTGTGGTTCTGTATTCATTCTGAAAACTGGCTTACTCTTGCAGGTTTGTTTTTTTGTTTTTTTAATAAGGCTAATAATGTTCTGAACTTACCTGACCTAACGGAGGAGAAGCTACTTCACTTGGGGCCAAAAGGTGCAGTTTCATTTTAGCAAACTTATTATATCTTTTACATTATGTTTTTATATTTCTTAGCAGATTTCAACTGATATTCTAAAAATGACCTCTGTTGTGCATTTGTTGTGTGACCTACGGTAAGGAAATGATCATTTTCTAGGAAAGCATGTTAATATTAACTTCTGCTATTTGAGGAAAATATTGATTTAACAAAGGTAGTTTCCTAATAACTTAACTGGCTTGACATTTGGCTTAGTACTATAGAAATTACACATTATTAATCAGCAAGCTTTGTACTTTATTTCACTGTTTCTGAGTGGACAAAAACATTTCTAAACAGGCTTTAACTTTGGCCTCTTTATTTCCTTTAAGACCATTCCCCTCAAGTTCTATTCTTTCCACTAAAACTTTGTCTCTCTTCTGGAGAGGAGAGTGTGAGATGTTAGCTAGTGAAAACTTTCAGAAATAAATTGTACAACTATGAGGAAAACTGTGCTCCGTCTTATCTGAAGGCAGATAGAGGTCCAGAGTTTAAATTATGAAGTGAAAGAATTAAAATTGACTTCAAAGCAATAAAGATTTGTTTTGTGATGTTTTCATTAGTTATGATGACTTCAAGAAAGTGCTGAAAGTTGTAAACCCACTCCCTAGAGAAATCTATACATCAATATATGCAGAATTCTTCATAACATTTCAGAGAATTCTCAAACTCTCATAACATTTCAGAGAATGCTGAAACTCTTCTATGAATTCCATGTTTAAAACACTTGCTCTAAGATCCCTTTCCCAATGATAAAGAATATTTAATGCTCAACCAAGTTGTTTTCAATGGAGATTTGTTCAAATGAGAAGTGTATAGTGTCACTTTACTTCTGAACTGATTTAATATCTGTTTTATAGTGAGGTAATAAAGCCACTTTTTGCTCTGTGAGTCTTTGAAAGATAGATTTTTGGGAAAAGCATGTGCATTCATATTATAAATACTGAAGCTGACAGTCACATCTGCTCTGTCTGAAATTGTACCTGCTAAGTAGGACATGCATCATAATTTGGGAAAAAGAGTCAATTTACAAAGATTTGACTATATAGGATTGTATGGAAAATTAATTGCAGGTCAGTTCACCATAAAGAATTAGTGCACTGAAATGGTCTAGGCATTATCTTCTAATATCATAACTAAAATTGGGATGAGTTATTCTTTTACATAAAATAATAAGTCAGGAACATAGAAATGACGTGAGAAAACTTACTTCTACTTTGTTCCAAACATCTCAGCAGGATATGACCAGAAACCTTCTGCTTGTGGTAGAGTTTGTACATGGCTTACCAGAGTGTTTAATCCATGAGGATAAACAGCCCCTCCAAATGTTTATTTAAAAAAAAAAATTGGTCACCATGGTAAACAAATGATATTTAAGACTTTCCTTTCTTTACTAGTGTATGTTTAAAACAAAAGCACATGATTTATTTTATATATATATGAAAGATTATATATGGAACTCTATTTATATTAAGTAAGCTACATAAAAAACACATTTTATATATTTATATTTATTAAGTCATATATTTATATGTATAAAACCTCTGGCATGGATACCAGCAATAAATACTTGCCTTTGATGATATTCACTAAAATTTGAGAAGCATTGAATGACTTTTTTATGAGCTTATTATTTCCAACTTCTTCCACTTCTATTACCATTGTAAAACACCATTATGTTTCTCACCATCATTTTCTAATCAATGCTTTCATTAAAACACACTCATTCTGCTCAAGGGAATGAACTCTGCTGTTTCCTACTTTGAGTTGATAAGCACAAAGTACCTGCCCTTTAGATTCTTGCCAGAAAAAAACTTCATGCAAATATTTGCTTTTAATTCTCAGATAGACCAGAGAAGACTAATATTTTCAGAGAATTTTTGAAGGATCTGAAGTCAATGTGTACCTCTTATCAGAGTTTAAAAAAAAATTTTTTAATAAAGCCCAGTGTAAGATATATGGGTGACATACTGTACAGTATACATAAAGTCAAAAAGTTTAAAAAATAAACTTATGCTTACCACCTATATTTAAATATGTATTTATTAAAGTGCAAAACACTTTATCATTTCATTATTTACATTTTATTTTCATCTATTTCATTAAAAAAACACTGTCTTCCTAAATTGATTTCATAGCCTCTGAATAATGAAAACTTTAAAAATTCCTCCTCAGGGCCTCCCCAGGTGGCGCAGGCGGTTGAGCGCCGTGCTGTGAAGCTGGCCACAGCCTCAGCAGCACCAGTTTGATCCCGGCCAGCCAGGGCGGGTCCCACATGGCACAGCAGACCTCTCCTGTCGTGCCCGTTGCTCCCCTCAGCAGTGTGTTTCGTCAGTCTGCCTATTCTGTTCCCCGCTCTGTCTCTGGTGAATCCTCTCAACCTCCCATGCATCTGGCCTGTACCCCGGTTCTTGTATAAATAAAAAAAAAAAAAATCTTTAAAAAAAAGAAAAAAGAAAAAAAATTCCTCCTCAAAGCTAATGGTTTGCAAAATTTGGTATAAAAAGGAAAAACCCAAGGAGCACTTCCAACATGCAGATCACCTGAGCTAACTTCAGAGATTCTGAGTGACTAGGATAGTGCGCAGTCCAAAAATTTATAATATTCTCAAACTTCTGCAAATCTGATGCAGCTTTTGTGAGATGGTTTCTATCTATCTAGTAATCCTTGGATTAAATTGGGTCAGCTAAAAATTACACATTTGTATTACACTGTTGTGTCTTTTGGCAGGCTTGCTTTTTATTTATTTGTTTGTTTGTTTGTTTGTTTATATGAGCACTGGGTACAGTCAGAAGCGAGGGAGGGTGAGAGAATTCACCAGAGCCAGAGAGGGGAACAGAACAGGCAGACTGATGAAATACACTGCTGAGGGGAGCAGCAGGCATGACAGGAGAGGTCTGCTGCACCATGCAGGACTCTCCCCGGCGGCCGGGGATCAAACCGGTGTTGCAGAGGCTGTGGGTGGCTTTGCAGCCCAGCACTCAACCACTGTGCCACCAGGGGAGGCCCATCGGCAGGCTTGCTTTTATTGAGACAAGTTTTGGGTTTTGTTCTCAGCTTTCAGTGAGTGAGGTAAGAAGAAATTTAATATTGCACTTCTGTAGGCATGTCATCTAGGCAAGCTTCTATAGCATGGTAGAGTGCACACATGAAGTTGCAAATGAAATTGCTTTCAGTCCTATACACTGGGATTAACTCTTCCTTAAAGAGTTGGCATTTTTTTTCTCATTATCAAAAAGAATCATATAACTGATTCTTTTGTGCCACAACTGTCAAGACTTTTTTCTGTTTTAGCTATTGTATTCTATTGCCTAGAACAATGGTTGAGTCACAACAGACACTCTTAAAATAAATAATTGTTGAATTGAATTATTTCACTTCACTTTGCTGCAAAAGAAACTATCACTAAAACAAAAAGACACCCACTGAATGGAGAAAATATTTGCACAGCATTCATCTGACAAAGTGCTGATATCTAAGATTTACAAAGAACTTATACAACTCAACAAAAAGAAAACAAGTAACTCACTTGAAAAATGGGCAAAGAGCTACCAGACACATCCCAAAAAGATGGCCAACAGGAACACGAAAAATGTTCATCATCACTTCTGACCAGGGAATTCAAATCAAAACCACAATGCAAAGCTATCTCACACTTGTGAGAATGGCCCAAATACATGAAAAAAACTATAAACAACTAAGGTTGGTGAGGGTGAGAAGAAAGGGGAACCCTCTTACACTGTTAGTTGGAAGGTAGACTGACCTGACTCCTATAGAAAACAATATGGAAAAATATTAAAAATAGAATGAAGGAATGGTATACACATGCACACACACACACACACAATGAATACTAGTCAGCTGTTAAAAAAATGAACTGTGATTTGCAACAATATGAATAGAACTGGAGGGGATTATGTTAAGTGAAATAAGTCTGAATGAAACAGACAAATACTGGATGACTTTGCTCATATGTGGAATATAGAGAAAACAAACAAAACACAAAGGAAGTTACAAAAATAAAATAAACCCTAGAAGTATATCTGGAATTGAAGTTACTGTGGAGCGGAAGCAAGGAAGTGCAGGGTCACGGGGACACAACGATCTATGGTAAAGGACTATGGTGCTTGGGTGGGAGTGGAGTGGTGGCAAGTATCTGAGGACATATGAACCTAGTCCCCTAAATCCTATGAAGTGGTGTAAATCAATGTTACCTCAGTAAAGAAAAACATAAATTGCAAATAAGAAAATAAATCCTCACCCTCTCCAATGTCTGTTTTCACCAGAATACACGTAAATACATATTCACAAGGAAGTCTGGAAAGGCATCTCTGCTTACTCTGAAAACAATTGTAGTAATAACATAACCGGGTTGCTGTCATGCACGAAGGATATTATCCAAAATGGTGTATTTTCTCCTTTTTAGAGAGATTCTATTACTGATTCTGACTCTTGTTCTGTACTGATACGAGGAGAGTTTGTTGTTGTATGCTCCCTTTTTTTAGTAATAATAAATTACTTCCCCATTAAAGCCCTACATATACATTGTATTGCTTATTTATTTTTATGCATTAGCCATTCTAGGACTTTTTATTGTATCTAGTTCCTGTTCCCACCAATTGGTTGGGATAAGTATATAAATTTTCAAGATAAGCTCTTCTTACTTCTTCACAGAATATCAGGCCAAAACTTTAGTCCATTGCTTTAGATGTAAGCCTCTGAGTTTCCTTTTTTATTCTATCTAGTCAGCGTTCTTGACAGATTGTCTATAACATAAAGTATAACCCAGGTCTCATTCTCCTTCAGAGTGCAAGAAGGAAATCATGAGATCAAGAAAAGATAAAAGAAATTGTTCAATGGCAGAATACAAAAAAAAGCACAAATTGCAGCAAGAAGAAACAAATCTGTATTTCAGAATAGTTGACTATACCAGAAGACTCGTTATTACTGAACTCAGCATGAGGTTTCTTTCTTTTTATCATCCAAGGTAATGATTAAGATAACCCTAATAATCACCTCTTTTTCTGTGGGTGGTTTGTCTCCCTTATCTGTGTTAATTAAATATGCCATTTGAGTAAATCTGTCAAATGAGATTAAAAATTGTTGACTAAAGAAAGTCATCCAGGACCTGAATGATCATTAACCAGAAATCTCATTACTTTTCTGGAATAAATCATGTAATTTTTTGACATTACATGTGGCTCCAACCAACAGAGCCCAGGATAATTCACATTCTCAAATATGCTCTTTAAAAGAATGGCCTCCAAATTGTAATAAACACATCAAACAAATTAACTAGTGGGAGGCCGAAAATTTATTCATTGTGAACAGGTGAAAGTTCCACAATCCTTTAGGAGAAGCTGTTTGCTTTTTGTTACTGTCCTTTTCAGAATCACATAGACAGTGGGCTTGTGTGTCTTTAACAAATGCTTTCTCGGTCAGGTCTGTTAATTGAGGCCATGTCATATCATTTCTGCTAAAGTCACTTTTCTATCTGTACCTGTTATCACAGAATTCCCCAGTAGTATGTTTCCATGGTAGATACTTCATTTGATTAAATAAGGTTTAGGCAATCTACCTAAACTTGACTGTAATGCTCCTTAAAACATCTTTTTCTAGAAGATATATATTTTGACTCTGAAAAATTTAAGGCTGAATTTTGGAAAATGTGATCAGTGAGTGCTGTTTTAATGTGAAGAAGCAGTTACTCAGATGCTTAAGAGAGTTCATATGTATCCCAGCCTCTTAATAGTTTTGGATAAAATTTCTACATATGATGTCAGTGATGACCCTTTAATATTTTCTAGTAATCCTTCTATGGTAATTTAACTGTGGGTTATGGGAGAAAGCATTAAGTTAATCTCCTTTGGAGATTCTCTTGCTTTTCATTCATTTTGGCTCCTCACCATATTGGTCTCAGCCTTATTCCTACTTTTTCCAAGTCTTTCTTCTTCCTGCTGGAGCAACAATGGTCCATCTATTTGCACAACTGGTTGGAAAGAGATCAAAAGAAAGGAGGAAAGAAGACTGTTTAGCAGTGTGTTCTGAGAACTTTTCCTAGTTCAGAAGAAGCAACGTGGCATTACATCAATGCAGAAAAGAACTGACTATAAGTTACCCTCACTCTTTAGTCCACAATCTGAAATACTTTGTAAACATTTTCCAGGATTTATCAATGTTTATTGTAATATTTAGTCATGCTTCTCTCTGTGAGCTTGAGAAAAGCACACTTCCTCCAAACCTGAAGTAGAAGTCTGCCAGGGTAGAGAAATATAATTTATATAGCATAATATGGAAATGCTTCATTTCTGATAAAGTGTAGTCCAGATAAGAGAGGTTTACGTCATTAAACCCCAAAACCTTAGAAAAGATATTGGTGTCACTTAGAAAGAATTCTAGAAGTAATGCTTTCTTGCTGATTCAGCACCATCATTCTGAACATTAACTCCCTGTACTTTTCTTATTCTCTGTTCATTGTTCAGAAGGTTGGTCTATGCTAGGAAAAGGTAAAAAAAAAAAAAAAAATACTAGTTTCCAATAATATACTAAATTACTTTGTTAGGACTAACATAAAAAATACCACAGGCTGGATGACTTAAATAAATAACAGATTTGATTTCAACCAGTCCTGGAAGCTAGAAGACTAAGATCAACATATTGTCAGAATTTTGTTTCTTCTGAGGTCTCGCCCCTTGGTTTGTAAATGGTGCTTTCTCACTGACTTCACAAGGCACATGGGCTGTGTAGACAGCCCTAGTGTCCCTCCTACAAGAACACTGGCCAGACTGAATTATGACCCAGAATCAGGCCCACTTTAGCGTAACCACCTCCCTGAAAATCTTTGAGATAATAGAAAAAAATGTGTACTGTTCTGGGGCCCCAGCTCCTGACACAGGCTTGCTGAAACACTTATCATTTCCCGAGTGATAGAAATGTCTTTTGTTTGAATGAAGGCATTTATGTTGACCTTCAAATCATCCCTGAACTGGCCTGTGTGATCCCTTCAATTTGACTTTTGTGATTTTGACAAGTCTATATTCTTCTTCTTGTACTTCCTCACTTTCAGTCACAAAAAAATTTTCTAGGCTTGTCAGGTACATTTTTTCCCCAACCCTAAAATCACCTGTTTTTTCAAAAAGCCCTGTTTCCAGTGTGTAAAATTCTTTGGAAACAAGGGTTTGGGTGCAGATGTCCATATCATTTTTTACCTGTTTTATCTTTCAGTGAATTGAGCTAGGAAATACATGTACACACGTGCATGTCCATTCACACACACACACACACACACACATTTATATTTATTCCTTTATCATACAGGTAATTTGTAACCTTCCCCTTCCTCACAAGTTGACACTGAAGCCTTCAATTCCAATCCACCTAGAGTTCCATTCCACAAGGATAACCCTGTTCATGTCAGTGAAAAATCTGCACCCTTCATACACTTACTTATTGATCATTTCCTCAAGTATCTCCTCTCCCTCCACTCAGATTTAAAGTTCTCATGCCACGCGGCTGCCTGTCCTGTGTGAGGGCACCTCCTTACTCTAATTGTGACATTTGCCCTCCACATTGGACCCTTCTTCCACATGGGGACCCTCTTATTCCTCGTGGACTCAAATATTCAACACTGAATCACCTCTGAACCCCAAGGTTCTCCTCACATGATTTAGGCTCCAGTTCCCCACACCAGGCCACCCTCCCAACATGGATACTTACTTGCATTATTCTGCTTGGAAAATGGCACCTTGTACAAGGTACCCTACTTCATGGGGGTCTTACTTACCCGCCTCAGCTGTGACTACACTGGACTAGGTTTCTGTGGATATGCTCAGGTTCCAACCCCTTATACCAGGTGGCCCTCAATCTGGCAGTTTTTTCACCTTATTCTTGCTCCAAAATTCCACTCCTTTATGGGGGGACACCTACCACATTCAGAGTCAATGTCTGGAAAGCAAGAGAAGAGAAGAGAGGTGAAGAGAAGAGAAAGAGTTATTTATTTGTTTTCAATTAGGAATTTCTAAGTTTATGCTGTTAACTAGCCATGTGTTTCAATAAGTCAATGCTTGATTTTCTGTGGTAGAATCTAAGGATTTAGCATTTTAAAATATAGACGTTATCTGGGATATTGTAACTTTTGTTAGGCCAAAACTCATTGGTTTTCCATTCTCAGATTTGATTTTGGAAAGGCCATTTCCATCCTGGTTCCAAGTTTTCTCTTACCTCTTTTCCTCCACTTTCAGCCTTTTGATACAGCACTTCACTGCCTCTGAACTTGGTGCTTTGTCACAAATATGCCTTGCGTGTTCACTCATTTGCATATTTTTTTCTTCGTCCTGGCATGCCCTTTTGTCTTATTCTACCTGGAAACTGCAGGCTCGTTCCATGAGATCCACAGCAAATGTCACTTCTCAATAAAATCTTTCCTGACTCCCCCAGGATAATTCCTGCTTTCTCTGTAGAAAGTGTTTAAAGCACATGCTGTGACATTTCTACCACAAATGGGTGTGGGACCTTGGATAAATTGCTTAACTTTGCTATGTCTCAGTTTCCTCATCTGTTAAATGGGGATAACAATACAATTGTATCAACTTCATAGGCATCTTGTGTGGCAAAGTTTATTCTGCTCATTGACTAGAAAAATTAAAATAGTTGATTGTAAAAAATAAGAACCACAGCTCAATTTTCAAAATATACACATACATATTATTTATTTCCATCATAAATTGAGTCTGAGCTTAGTAAAACTGAGTTTAGTCACACACAAGCACATGCACACACACATTCACAACACACATATACCACAGCAGTGGAAAATTATGACTAATTAAGCATTTTCCTTGGGCCAGAAATTCTGATAGATACGTTTACATATTTTATCTAGTAGTCATGGTTAGTATAAGCTCAAAAATCAGAAATAATTTATGTTAATCAAAAATTTATCCTTAACCTGAAGTATTAGAAGGAATTGGCCAGACCTAGAGAGCTGATATTAGATTTGAGATCACTGTTTTTTAATTTTTCTTTATTGAGTCAACGTCCATTTACAACCCTGTATATAATTTAGGGGAGTAGGTTCACACCTCTTCAGGTCTATATTACCACTCTATCCCCACCACAGGATGACTGTTTTTTTTCAAAAGAGTGGAGAGTGTATCCATAACCTTTCATAGAATGGATGACCTATTAGCAGATGCAGCTTTTTGATTGTACTGTTGAGGATTTATCTGTCTTGCATCTACTATTGTGTATTTGCATAAGGAATCCATCAGGAGCATCCTGGAACTTGAAGGACATTGTTGTGAATTGTTCATTTAAATGCAAACTAGATTCACCAGCTGTTGTTGCTGCTAGTATTAGCAAACTTAAGGAAATATTTTATCCTAGCAACCAGAGAGGATATAGATAACACATTTCACTTTTACAAGAAAAAAAATGATCAGAAAGCATAGGAGAAATATTTTATTCAAATGAATCTATTTTAACAGCCAAAAAAATCTCTTAAACAGAGGATGTGAAGACCAGAATCAGTTGCCTCAAAAGATTTTGGCAAAATAACTATCATCACCAAGATGAATGAGGTCAGCAGTTGACATCAATAAGTGGTAGGTTGTTTTCTAGGCAATAATTTTATTTCATCAGTTTTCAATAACCATTTTGAGTAGAGTCAATAATTTAACTCTCCAACTTAACATCATCAGTGCTGATAAAGCTAAATTTGCATGGATCATCTCAAAATTGACCAAAGATGTTTTTAGATTATTAATTTGCTCTGTTTCACGCGGTAATTTTTTATTTTAGGGTCAATGTTCCTTTTGGAAAAATGATTGTCACTATATTTTAAAACATTTCAGCTTCTGATGGACTTGAACTCTTTTTTTTAATTGAAGTAACATCATATTATAGCATTATGTAAATTTCAGGTGTGCATCTTTGAAAATCAACATGTGTGTATACAATGTTAAGTTCACCACTAAAATCTCAATTCTATTTTTTACCATACTTGTGACCCCTTTACAAGATTTACCCACCCTGCCTTTGCCTCCCTTTCTGGTAATCACTAATTGGTCTTAAAGTTTAAACATTTAAACATTTTTGGTTTATATTTAATTAATCCAGTTATTTGTTTTCTCTATATATCATATATGAGTGAAATCACATGGTGCTTGTCTTTCTCATCTAATATTTCATTAAGTATAATACCCTCTCGGTCTATTCATACTGTTGCAAATGGCAGGGTTTTGCCTTTTTAATAGCTGAATAGTGTTCCATAGTATATACATACCCCACATCTTCTGTCCATCTTTTCATGGGCACCTAGGTTGTTTCTAGCTCCTGGCTTTTGTAAATAATGCTGCAATAGATACAGGGAAGCATATATCTCTTCAAATTAGTGTTTCTGTATTTTTTCAGGTAAATACCCAGAACTGGAATAAGTAATCATAGGGATTTCTAATTTTAAGTCTTTGAAGAATCTCTATACTGTTTTTCATAACATCTGCATCAATTTACGTTTCTATCAACCACGCACAAACGTTCCCTTCTCTCCAAACCTAATTATTTCTTGGTTTGTTTTTTTTACTATGGATAATAGTCATTTTCACATATATGAATTGATGTTTCAGTGTTGTTTTGATTTGCCGGATAAGATATGGTGAACATTTTTTCATGTTCCGATTACCTATATGTATATATGTCTTCTTTGGAGAAGTGTCCTTTAGATCCTCGGTTCATTTTGTAACTTTTTATTGTTGAGTTGTAAGAGTTCTTTATATATTTTGGATATTCTTTATTGATGTATGATTGGCCAAAATCTCCCATTTCATAGAATATCCTTTTGTTTTAATGCAAATTTCTTTCTCTATATAGAAGTTTTTTAGCTTAATATAGTCCCATTTACTCATATTTGCTTTACTTTTCCTTGCTGTTGGAGTTGAGTCCTCCGTCATGCCTCTGAGGCTGGTGACAAGAGTATTTCACCAAAGTTCTCTACTACGTATTTTAGGATTTCAGGTTTTATATACAAGTCTTAATTAATTGTGAATTAATATTTTTGTATATTATAAGGTAGTTATTTAGTTTCATTCTTTTGCATGTGGTTGTCCATTTTCTCCAACATTATATATTGAAAAGGATTTTCTTGCTCCGTTATAAACTCTTGACTCCTTAGACATAAATTAATTGTCTATATGTTTGTGGTTTCATTTCTGGGCTTTCAATTATGTTCTGTTAATTGGCATGTCTGTTTTTATCCCAATACCATGCTGTTTTAATCACTATCACTTTGTAGAATAATTTAAATTTGGGTATCATGATACTTACATTTTTGTTCTTTTTTTGCAAGTGTTTTTTCTATTTTGGTTATTTAGTAGTTTCAAATAAATTTCATTATTTTATGTCCTTTTTCTGTGAAGAATGTCAGTGGGATTTTGAAAGGGATTCCAGTGAATTGGTATATTGCATTAGGCAATATAGCCATTTCAACTATACTAATTCTTCCAATTCATGAACATGAAAATATCTTTCCATTTAATTGTGCCTTCTATTTATTTAAAAAATGTCTTACAATTTTCCATGTATAGGTCTTTCACTTTTGGGGTCAAATTGATTCTAAGACAATTAATAGAATTTCACAGAATTAAGAATTTCATAGAATTAAGAATTTCATTAATTCTTATTGATGAGATATAAATGGGATGGTTTTCTTAATTTCCTTTCTGTTATTCATTATTTGTATATAGAAATACAGCAGGATTTTGTATATTAATATTGTAACCTGCCACATTACTTATATTCATCTACTATTTCTAATAGCATTTTACTGGAATCTTTGGGAGTTTCTATATGTATTATGTCTTCTGCAAGTAGTGACAGCTTTTCTTCTTTCTTTTCAATTTGTATAACTTCACGTTCTTTTTTTTCTTTTTTTGATCTAATTGCTCTTGCTCCTGTTTCTAACAGTGTATTGAATACTAGTTGTATGAATGGCTATCTTTGTCCTTTTCCTCATCTTATAAGAAAAGCTTTCAGCTTTTCACTATTGCATATGGGTCTGTCATATTTGACCTTTATTATATTGAGATACTTTCTCTCAGATGATCATATAATTTTTGTCTTTCCACTTGTTGCTGTGTTGTATTGCATTTATTGATTGTGTATGTTGAAATATCCTTGCATCCCTGAAACAAATCCCTCTTGATAATGGTGTGTGGTTTTTAAATGTATTGTTAAATTTGACTTATTGAGGATTTTTTCACCTATATTCATCAGAAATACCAATCTATAGTTTCTACTTCCTTTTTCCCTCCCTCTTTCTTTCTTTCTTTCTTTCTTTATTTTGTGATGTCCTTATCTGTTTTTGGAGTCATGTTATCCCTGGCTTTATAGAATGTATTTGGACATTTTCCTTTCTTTTAAAATTTATGGAAGAGTGATAAAAATAGGTGCTAATTCATTTTTTTTTTTTAAGTTTGGTAGAATTCACTAGTAAAACCATCTGATCCTGGGGCCTCCCCGGTGGCGCAGAGGTTGAGCGCTGGGATACAAAGTTGCCCGTGGCCTCTGCAGTGCCGGTTTGATCCCCGGCTGCCAGGCGAGGGTCCCACATGGCGCACAGACCTCTCCTGCTTCTCCCGCTGCTCCCCTCAGCAGTGTATTTCATCAGTCTGCCTGTTCTGTTCCCTGTTCTGCCTCTGGTGAATTCTCTCACCCGCCCGTGCTTCTGACTGTACCCAGTGCTTGTATTAAAAAAAAAAAAAAAATCTGATCCTGGGTTTTTGCTTTTGGGGAGACTTTTTATTACTGTTTCAATTACCTTACTTATGATAAGTCAGGTTCAGCTTTTTCCCAATTCAGTCTTGGAATATTGTATGTGTCTAAGAATTTGTCCATTTCTTCTTAAATGTTCAACTTGTTGCAATATAATTATTTATCATACTCTCATGATATTTTGTGTTTCTGTACTATGTTTTAACTTTTCCACTTTTGGTTCTGATTTCATTTATTTGTGTGTTTTTCTCTCTTTTGTGGGGGCTGGCTAATGGTTTGCCTATTTATTTAATCTTTGCAAAGAACCAACTCGGGTTTGTTGATCATTGGAATTGTGTTTTTTATCTCTATTTGTTAATTTCTGCTTTAATTTTTATTATTTTCTTCTTTATACTGACTTGGCTTTACTTTTTCTTCCTTTTTAAATTTCTGTTTTTTATTAAGCAGGTTTCATAGATTTTTGATTTTTGATTCTTTTTGTTTCCAGAGGTGGCCTTTTTTGTTATAAACTTTCCTCTTACTGCTGTTTTTGCTGCATCCCATAAGTTCTGATGGATCACTTTTTAAGTTTTCATTCATCTGTAGGTACTTTTAAATTTCACCTTCGATTTCCTCATTGACTCAATAGTTGAACTTTTGACATGTAGTAATTGATTCTTTTTTGTCATACATACGGCCTCTTTTGTAGCATGTTCTTAGTAAAACTTTACTGAATTAAATACAAATGTCAGTTTATTTAGTGTCAAGTTTTATAATTTATTCAGGCTGTTCTTGAAACTTTACTTTCTGGAGTTCAAGTCTGAATCATTACAATTATCATAAATTATATTTATCACAATTTTCTAAAGAGAACAAATATATGAAAAAATCCTTTCTGTTATGCAAAACAAAAATAAACAAGCAACTATAAATCAGAGACATTCTGTAGGAGAGAGGGAGTGAGAGGGATCAAAAAAAGGGTGGGATGAGCATAAGGGACTATGATGATGGTGCATTAGTGAACTGGCTGTGGGAATTTTATGGGGATTACACCTGAGAGGAGAAAGCACATTGTACAAAAATGAACAAAGATGCAAAACATATATAAATAAATAAATAAATAAATAAATAAATAAATAAATAAATAATTTCTTTCTGTTTTACAATATCTAGAATATTTTTATTAGTATGTTTCAGTGTATAGTGTCTTTTAGTGGTTTGATTTTATAGTAAAGCTCAGATAGTAATAGATAAATAGATCTTTTTTTCAAGAGGGTCTTACCACTTTGGAAATTTCTTAAAATCTCAAAAGGGAAATTTCATTATTAGTTAGAATATGGGTTTTCAAAATTATATATATTCAAAACCTGCAACTCAAAATCACTACTAGGTATTTTTATTTTTTTAAAGATTTATTTTATTTATAAAAGAACCAGGGTACAGGCCAGATGCATGGGAGGGTGGGAGGATTCACCAGAGACAGAGCAGGGAACAGAACAGGCAGACTGACAAAATACACTGCTGAGGGGAGCAGCAGGTGAGACAGGAGAGGTCTGCTCGCCAAGTGTGTTGCTCCAAGGCCGGTGGGGATCAAACTGGCACTGCAGAGGCTGCGGAGAGCTTCAGAGCGCTGCTCTCAACCGCCTGCGCCACCAGAGAGGCCCCTACTAGGTATTTTTAAATTTAGTTCACTGCTCTGGGTTTCAGTTTTAAAAATATGAATAAAAAAATCAGTGCTCAATTATCTCTATAATTTTTATATAAAAGCTTAAGTGGTTTATCATAATGTCTCAGTAATCTGTGCTGTTTTGAATAAAATGCCAGATTATTGATTTAATCACATTGTTTTAATTACTATTTCTAAAACCATTATTGTTGTTATTATAAAATAAAATTACTAGCTTAGTGTTAATTTTTGTAAATATGCCCAGCCTTAAAAGGACTATCAACAAAGAGTTCAGGAGAAGGAAATAAAAGACATATGTAATTCACAAAACGTGATACAATTTCACCATTCCCTGACTGACTAAGAAATAGATGTACAGGGCCTCTCCTGGTGGCACAGGCGGTTGAGCGCAGTGCTCTGAAGCTCTTCACAGTCTCTGCAGAGCTGGTTTGATCCTGGCCAGCCCAAGAGGGTCCCACATGGCACAGCAGACCTCTCCTGTCTCACCCACTGCTCCCCTCAGCAGTGTATTTCGTCAGTCTACCTGCTCTGTTCCCCCTCTCTGTCTCTGGTGAATCCTCTCACCCTCCCGCGCATCTGGCCTGTACCCCAGTTCTTGTATAAATAAATGAATAAACCTTAAAAAAAAAAAAAGAAATAGATGTGTAAATGGTGATTAAAATGAGTGTTGGTGACCAGCACCAAATGATACCTGGGACAGGTATCTCTATATGTTTAGAGGCTATAATGTCTTTGGTAAATGTTGCCATTTTGTTGTTTTAAGGTGTACCTGCCTCTGCCAGTCTCGAGAATTTTGAGATCCTAACATTTAAGCCCTTCAAATTAAGAAGAAGCACCAACTTTACAACAATTCAGGGGTTGACTGCATAGTTTAAGAATTAGCCAGGGGGCCTCCCTGATGGCCTAGGGATTAAGTCTCAGTGCTATCACTGATATAGCCAGAATTGGATCCTTGGCTAGGGAGCTTACCCACATATGGTGCAACAGACCTCTCCTGTCTCACCTGCTGCTCCCCTCAGCAGTGTATTTCAGTAGATCTACCTTTTCTGCTCCCCACTTTGGTGAATCCTCTCACCATCACCATCTTTGGCCTACACCCCATTTCTTCTATGCATTAATAAATAAATTAATAAATCTTAAAAAAAAAGAATTAGCCAGACTGGCAAGATAATTTTGAGGTCAAATCATTTTGAGAGACACTGGATGTATAATTCTAAGTAAGTCTTTACTGTAGTTCTCCTTATAGGGTTAATGTATTTGGTGAACCTCTATAGAAGGATAGAGTGTGTAATTAATGAGTACAGTGTTTCTCAAAACTTGTATCTCGGCCTCCCCGGTGGTGCAGCGGGTTGAGCACAGCACTGTGAAGCTGTCTGCAGCCTCTGTAGTGCCGGTTCAATTCCCAGCCGGCCAGGGAGATTCCCACATGGTGTGGCAGACCTCTCCTGTCTCACCTGCTGCTCCCCTCAGCAGTTTACTTCCGCAGTCCTTCTGCTTGTTCCGCTCCCTGCTCTGTCTTTGGTGAATTCTCTCACTCTCCTGCGCCTCTGGCCTATACCCCAGTGCCTGTATAAACAAATAAATCTTAAAAAAAAAAAAAAACCTTATATCTCTACATAATGCAATGATTCCTTTTTTTGACAGCTCTTTTGAGAGTGCTTTAGAGAGTGCTGGTGCTGGCTCCTCCGATTTCATTAAAGCTGAACTTTCCAGCTCCTAAATGATGTCATGTAGGTAACTTAAAATTGGCCATGGTGTGGATATTTACATTACAGGAATCAGTGAAGTCTGCAAATTATGGCCATTCCCCCTGAAAACCGGGTCATTAAATATTTACTCTCTTATAGTTCCTAAGGTACACTTAGTCTTATTCATTGCACTATCCTCAGCGTGTGTAGGAAGTGACAGTCAAATATGAAATTGACATTCCACATGTGTTTGTGTCTCTCTGTGTGTGTTTCTTTTGAATGAATTAAGGCTATACTAAATCATTTAGAAATGAACATTTGTTTTTATTTTATTTGAGGGTCTTTTTAGGATGTATATTTTAACATCATTTTCCCTAAAATGTCAGTAATTTTTCTCATACCAGACATATACTATTTTTCCTGCTTAAATTTAAAGATATTTTTAACCTTTCCAATTACTAAGAAGCTGGACAAAACCAGGCATCTTTTTGTTACAAATTATTTGTTACAAGAATTCCTCATACAAAGTTGGACTAGATGCAATCTCCTATTGAATGTGCGGCACATTAAATCAGTCTCTCAAGTGGAAAGAATGTGTCACAGCTGGTTTGTGTTAGTGACCTGGCAACCAGGTTGTACCATATTGTGAGTTTAATATGGAGCAATTAATAAGTTTGAGTGGCCTATCATAAATCCATCCTGTTTCATCCTAGAATTGCCTCAGTTGATATTCTTTTAGTGCTCACTAGAAGCAAAGCAGGAAACCCATATTTTGGCATTAATGTAATATTTCTCTAGATTCGCCTCCCTTTGCTGGAAAGTTCTGCTCAGAATGGTGTCTGACAATGGTTAACATGACATTTGGCTTTTTGCCAAGGTAGTTACTGAAAGATTGATGGATGAACAGTTAAATTTTTGGTTAATGTTAATCTGATTTTATGAATTTCCAAATGGAAACTTTGAACATCCACAATGGATGGTTTTGTGGGAATTGTTACCTTAGGACTATTGATGGCACTCAAATCTCATAAGAAGGAGTTCTGCCAGTATCATATTAGGCAATGGTTACCAAAATTTGGAGAGTATCAAACTCCTATGTGGAGTTAGTTTAAAATTCAGTATCATGGATTTCTTCTAGATTTTTCTGAAGATATCTATAATTTCATTTATTTGACTGTTAAATATTTTACTTGATTATCTAAAAGAAGGATAAAATTTAAATATATTTTGGAATCTTCTGCTCCTCTAAACTCCATTTTCTAGCAGTTAACATGTCCCATAAATTTCCTCTCATTATATGATTAAGAGCTCTCAAAACTGTCCCCTTCTCCATTATTCTCACAATTATTACCTTTGTGAATATTCTGGAAATTTAATATCATCCCTACTGATTATCATGGTTATACATATAGTCTTTCTTCCTTTCAATTCATCATTTCTATAGCAGTTATTATAAACACACACACATACATTTACATGACATACATAACTATGTGTATATATATACACATCTTAGTATGGAAGGAGCATTTTCTGTTCACTAAAGACAGAAAGTCCTTTTCAATTTTTTGTAACATTTCTCTAACCCATATACTGAGGTGGGTTATGATATTCCAAAAATTCAGGTGAGATAAGGAGCTAGTATTTTATGTATATCTGAGCATTTGTGTAACCATAACTCATGTTTTTACATTCCCTTATTAATTTTTAGGCTATATTCTCTGATTTCAAAGGGAAAATCTCTGAGAAGTGATAAGGTCATTGGCACTTTTGTACAAGTTATAAATATATGAGGAATACTGAATATCTATAAAATCATTGAGAAAGAGACATTTATGGTTGAAGGACCTCAGAAATCACTTAGCTCAGCCACTCGAGATTACAGATGAAGTGAAGGAGAGTTAGAGAGATTGAGTAACACTAAATGTCGTATTTCCTTTAACCTACGTTGTGATGGTAAGCAAGTCACTTCACTTCTCTCTGTTCTCATCTAATTGATGGGATCAATTTTGATTCTTAGATATAAGTCTGAGTATTTTAAATTTTCATTGAATAGACACTATCTTTGTACCATTGAATAATTTTGGTGAGTATTCTGATTCTATTTCTATGGAGGAAATATTTGAACATTACACAAGCTAGTAATTTGCCAGATGCAGTGCTTGATTCATATGCTATTTAAAGACTCACAGATAAGTAATTTAGAAACAAAAAATAGGTGTGTAGGGTTTTTTTGTGAGAAGAAGCAGAAATATATATCATTTTAAAAATATGACATTATGTATATTTATTTTCCCAGTGCCTCTACAGCAAGAAATAACTGGTGCATGAGAACCCAAAGGTAAATTGGATTAAAAATCAATATGGAACTGTCAGTGATATATTTCTTTTAAAATTCAGTGACTTATAAATATGCCAGAATTTACTAGCACTTCAGCCAGATTAGGATATAGTCAATCATAACATTAAATCTAAAAAAGAAAAAAAAATTGAGAGAGCTTTTGCACTTGATGCACCATTTTATGCAACAATAAATCTGTACAGTTAAGTGTCATGTTACAAAATCAACTGTCTCCTACATGCAGATAACAGTCTAGAAGACAAAGAAAATAATCCTATTTACAATTGCATCAAAAAGAATTAAATACAATGGACTATGGTGGGGGAGGACTATGAGTGCCTTGGTGGTGGGTGTGGGTTGGTGACATACCTGAGGAGGTGTGATCCTGTACCTCTAAATCTTATACAGTGTCATAAACAAATGCTACCTCAATCAAAAAACAAAAAACAAAAAACTGGGAGAAAATTTGTTTTACATTTATTTTTTTGATTTTTTAAATTTTATTTATTTATTTATTTATTTATTTTTAGTGGGACCCTTGCAGGTGGTTGGGGATCGAACCGGCGCTGCAGAGGCTGCGGGCAGCCTCGCAACCCAGCGCTCAACAGCTGTGCCACTAGGGGAGGCCCTGTTTTACATTTATTAATAATACTTCTCTCCTGAAATGGCAGCTAATATTCACCTGATATTTTTACAAAATCATTGGGATATCAATTGATATTCAGATTTATTTTCTTCTCACCCTTTTTAGCCAAAGGTCAGTACAAGATGTATGACTAATTCACTGAGGATCTTTTTCACTGAGTAGGTCAGCATTATGTGATCCCTGCTTTCAGGAAAAAAACAAAACAAAACCGAATGATAACCAGCAATTAAACTTAATTTAAGAACAAAAAACCTGGAAACAACCCAAATGCCCAAAAATATGAGACTGGATCAAGAAGATGTGGCACATATACGCAATGGAATATTATTCAGCAATCAAAACAGGTAAACTCATGCCATTCACAGCAATGTGGATGGAACTAGAAGGAATTATGCTCAGTGAAATAAGCCAGAAGGAAAAAGAAAAATATTGGGTGGTTTCACTTATAGCAAGAATATAGGGAAACCCAATAAGACATCAGTGTTAAAAAAATAATAACAGTCAAAACGCAGCAAAACAAAAACAGCCAATTATAAATCAGAGACATACTGCAGGGGAAGAGGCAGGAGAGGGATCAGAGGGAGGGAGGGAGGAGCACAGGGGACTGAGGTGATGGTGCAAGGGTGCATTGGTGATGGAAACTATGGGGACTACACCTGAGGAGGTGGGGGAAAGCAAATATTGTTTAAAAATGAACAATGATGTAAAAAATAAATATATATATATATTTTTAAAAAGAACAAAACAGTCAATTAAAGGACTGAAGGTGTGATATCCATAGAAAGAGGAGTTTTCAGGTTCCCTACCCCACCCAAGGAAGGGTAGAGCTGAGCTGGGAGAAGCCAGAGAAGATTGAAAAAAGGATTTGGAAATGAGTTGAAGGAGTCTAAGTAGAGACCTAAAGAAGCTACATGGAGCAAAGAAACGTGTGCAGAAGCTGTGCTTGCTGATCAATCTTGGACCAATCTCGGTATAAACCAAGGGGGCATGGAGGGGAAACTTAAAAAAGACAGAGACATGGGTGAGAGACCCATGAGGAGGCCTTTATTTTGACTTGCATTTGATTTTTCTCTTTTTTTTCTAGAATTGTCTGGCCCCTTCTGCCCCTTTCCTATGGCTCCCAATCAGAAGGTGCTGTGGACTGTGGCAAGCTTTTTGGCCCCTCTTTGGACCTACCCTGTTTGACTGGTCATTTACCCACAAGGGGATGGGTAACTTTGGGTGTTTAATTGGAGACCGTTTTAACTATATTCTTTCTTTTCTCTATTGCACACTAATTGTATTAAAGTTCTTTTCTATTGAAGGTTTTACCCACTAAGAGTGTGGTTTGTCTTTAAGTAATGGATGGTAGAACCCACTTAGTGTGTGCAGGTTTGGGGGTCCCTAGGTGCCCCTCAGTATGCCCCTTAACAAAAGTAGATGTTCTCTTTGTGAGGGCAGGTATTGCGGTAGTTTGGTGGCATTTCCTTTAACTTGGATGTGATTGCAGTCTTCAGACTTCTAGTGGGGTCAGAGAGTATGCTAATTATAAAAGGGAGTTCACTTCTCTTTGCCTCATCCCCAGATTAATTTTCTTCACTTCTCTGCTCTTCTCTTTTGTGTGTACATTTGATGGCAGTGACCCTTTGAATTGCAATTTCTGGATCCCTTGCTCTCTGGCTTCTAGGTGGGCTCAGGGAGCCTGAGTGGGGAAAAAAGAGTTTGTGATATTTCTTCACCTGCCCATTTTCCAACAATGGTTGCTATCAAGCTGCTCTCAGCGGACTCCAGTTCCTGTCCTTGGATTAAGGTAGTTTCGTTAGTTCTTTGCCGCAAGCATTTTTCACTGCAAAGATTTTTGCGGCATAACTAATTGGCCGCAAGGTAATTCTGCCATAAAAGATAAAAGAACTGGATGACAGTTGTTTTGACAGTTTAGTTTCAAGTTTGGTTTCTCAACTGACGCAGCACTCCCATTTTTATATTATAAAAATATGGTGATAAAACTTACTAGAAGTGTGAAATGAGAGAGTGTAAAGCCAGATTGCATACCATACTAGAAAAAGACAACATATCAGTTTGCAAATCTTTAAGTGAATACTCTTCACTCCTACCCATCAAAACTAAAGTTTACCGAGCTATGGCATATACACAAGAGTCAGCTAGCAGTCATTCACAATATTGTTTGAGACCACTAAGGATCAACCCTTCAAAAAAAAAAAAAAAAAAAGATCAGGCCTCCCTGGTGGTACAAGCGGTTAAGATGCAACCAATGAAGCTGTCTGCAACCACGAGTTAGATCCCTGGTCAGGGAGCTGCCCACCTGGTGCAGCAGACCTCTCCTGACTCGCTCGCTGCTCCCCTCAGCATTGTGTTTCAGTTGATCTGCCTGTTCTGTTCCCCACTCTGTCTCTGGAGAATCCTCTCACCCCCCACACCTCTGGCCGGTACCCCAGCTCTTGTATGCATAAATAAATAAAAATCGTTTAAAAAAAAGATCAACTTTTGAGCTAATTTAGATATAAAGGTTTGTTCTCTAATGCTGTCTTTACCAAATTTATCACGCAGCATTAGATATTGCGGGCAAAAGAAGAATCAATATCTTTCTATGCTCTGCTCTCTCCTCACCCTCCACAAATGGTTACATGATTCCTGATGAGTATGTTTCTTGAAAACAGTAGAAACTATCTTCTTTCGGACTTTGGAATGCAGTTCTATACTCAGACCTGGGCCAGAGGGCCCTGCTTTGTGAACTACTCCTTAGAGGACCTGCTCTGGCCACTCCAGCAGTGCTCCTCCCCTGAGATTTAGGCATCTGCGGGTCAAGAGGATGGGTTGATCTGATTCCTTTGCTGACCCTCCTTCTTCCCTCTAAACTCTGTTCTGGACACTTTGCTCCTTGGAAGTCCCTGTCTGAACATATCTGAGCCCATGGTTGAGACTTTTTATAGGAAAAAGACTATGTTACTGCCCCTGGGGGTTTGGATGAGAGTTAGATATGGGAAGTGGGGCGGGATTGCAGGCAGGGGACCAGGGCTGGGACTGGTGTTGAATCTCCTCCCCACAATGGTCAGGAGCAAACTCCAAGAAATCCACTCATTCTAAATTCGAACCTGCCCTTCCAACTTTACATTCTTTGGAGGAAACTAAAAGGATGATACCAAACTGAGAAAGGAGGTGGGATGATGCCTGGGCTGGATGAGATTGATGGAGGACAAGAGTGAAAAGGCTGGAAAGGAGGTGTTGTAAGACCAGAACCTAACTCACACAAGGAGGTGGGGGTAGAGTGGATTAATGCAACCATTAACCCAGCTATAGAAATCAAGACCCTCAGGGCCTCCCTAGCGGCACAGGCAGTTGAGCCCAGCGCTGTGAAGCTGTCCGCAGCCTCTGCAGTGCAGGTTCCCTGCCGGCCGGGGAAATACCCACATGATGCAGCAGACCACTCCTGACTCGCCCACTGCTCCCCTCAGCAGTGTATTTTGTCAATCTGCCTGTTCTGTTCCCCACTCTGTCTCTGGTGAATCCTCTCACCCTCCCGCACATCTGGCTTGTACCCTGGTTCTTATATGCATGAATAAATAAATCATAAAAAAAAAAGAAAGAAATCAAGACCCTTAGAATCCAGCGCCTTATCACAAGGCAGGAGACCCAAGCAGGATCTGACTGCTAGAGGGAGTGCAGCACAGGCCTGAGGGTAAAGATAGGGATATTGGGCCCATCTTGGAATCTCTGGTCCCTTTCCAGTTTTGCCCTGTTATCCAACATCAGCAACAAATAGGCCACTCCATGGAGGAGTGAGCCCTCCCAAAGAGAAAAGGACTATATCAGTGCAGTCTCTGCACTGGCTCAGGGGAGCACTCCCTCTGCCCACCTATGAATATGCAGGTGCTTCTTTTCACCAACTGTCTGCCTCTGCAGGGCAACAGCCTCCTGCCTGCCTGTGACCTGCACCACACCGCGACTTCTCTTCTCTGACCTCCCTAGCGGACGCCGCTCTCTTCAAGGCCGCCCGCCTGCAACCACGCAGGCCTCTCTCAGCAAACCTGTCCCTTTGGGGCAGCTCTTCCTGCCTGTTTGTGTCTATGCAAGTGTCTTTTACTGTCCTATCCCTTTTCTAATAAACCTGCTCTTTACATATAATCACTGTCTCTGTCTCATGGAGAAATTGACCACATGCTGCTGAAACGGGAACTCTGGTGAAACCTTTGCCAGAGTGAACCCAAGGGCCCCGCGCTCCAAACCCACTGACTCCAAAAATGACATCAAGATCAAGGGAAACTTTGGGGCAGAGGGTAGGAGAGTCCGTATGCAGGGCCAGACCTTTATATCTATCAATTCCTGAGTGATTTTCTTTCCTGTTCTTCCTAAAATAATCCAAAAAGATACTTGATTCCTTTAATTTGTTCTCTATTAGTCACAAAAGGAAACAAGTAAAAGATTTTTGACAATTTCTTGAAGCAACTAATTTATCATTAAGACCATTTATGACACTTACTTTGATCAAAGGGAGCTCATCATATTTCATGAGCTCCCTCAGATGTTCCAGTAATACATTATGATTTTAAAATATTTAATGGTCAAACCAGTTTTACTAATATGAATACATCATATCTTTCAAGTATCTGAGATTGACTACATCAAGCCCAGAGCTCTGTTCAAGACTTCTGGATAATATGCTGCTATATGAATGTTAATTTCCAAACCCTTCTGAATATCTCTTAACCTACTCCCTCAAGTCACCCACCTGATCTTCCAAATTTTCCACCATGACCTCCAGAACTCATGGCCATCACCAAAAAATTGTCGTATATCTTCATTTTCTTCTATGAAAATTCCTTTTACTTCCACTCTGTAACTGAAAACTGCCTGAGATAGCACTTTCTCTGTGATTTTTCTCCCCATATACTAAATACCTCAGAACCTGGAGTAGGTTGAGCTACTCTCGGCGACTCACTTTGCTGTAAAGATCTTGTTCTTGCTATTTTTTAAATTCTCCCCTTCCTCTGTATTCCTACAACTTCCCTAACTTGAACTCAGTTAATGTCTCAGGGTGCCCGAAACAGCCCCTCAACTGCATTTCCTGTCACCAGAGTAGTCCTCCTTCAATCTTTTTTCCACACTGCTGATATTGATCTTTTTAATCTCACCACTTCCTTGCTTAAAGTCCTTCTATAGCTCCCTACAGCTTTCAAGGATAAAGTTCAAACTCTTTCATTTAGTGTGTAAGGCCTTTTGTGACCCCATTTCTTTCTTTATTTTCAGCTTTATTGTATGACATTCCTTCCGCCATATGGAGAAATTTGTAGTTCTCTATTTTTCCAGAGAACCAGACCACTTTCCAAAACTGCTCCCTTCCAGGCAGACTGGATGCACAGTGCCAGTGCCCCTGACGCACTGCGTCTCCATCTATCACAACGCTGACTGCCCCAAGTCATGGTCTTTGACATGCAGCTTCTTAAGGGTAAATGCCGTGTCTCAGTCATATTTGAGTCCCTATTTCTTTTTTTAAGTTTTATTTTATCTTATTTATGCATGCAAGAACTGGGGTGCAGGCCAGAGGTGACTGGTGGGGGTGGTAAGAAGATTCACCAGAGACAGAGTAGGGAGCAGAACAGTCAGACTGACTGAAATACACTGCTGAGGGGAGCAGCGGGCGAGACAGGAGAGGTCTGCTGCGCCATGTGGTTAGCTCCCTGGCAGGATTGAACAAGGGATTGAACTCGTGCTGCAGTGGCTGCACATAGCTTCATAGTGCTGAGACCTAACCCCTTGCATCACTCAATAGGGGAGTCCCTATTTCTAGGTGTTTGTTAATAATTGAATAAAGGAAGGTATAACCAAAGCTGCTATACTATATTAATGAGGCATAAATTTGAGGGTTCTTTCTCACCTCAGAAATGGAACTGGTTGATGTTGACTAGTTTATTCTTATTCTATTGGTTTTCAAGGAGTTAAGTGTTAGATGAGTATGTTGGATGGTGCTGGTGGTGCTGGGGAATGTCTGTGTGTTGTGTATGTTTGTGGATGGGAAAGCTGTAGGAAAAATTACTTTCCTCCAGAGGTCCCCCCGAAACCTGGCTCTCGGGAACAGTGTAGAATAAATTTTGGGAACCAACTATTGAATATATTCTTGGTACAACTATCTCGAAATGTCCTTATGGTCTAGGACTAAAGTCTTCTAGGTTCTGCACCTTAGTTTTCTCTGTGACTATCCTTTAACAAACCGTCAAATTAACATGAGGTTCTCATTAACATCAAAATCTAATAAACCAAATTTACTGTTCACAGAAATAACCCCCAGAGATTTGACATGGACTAACCAGTTAATGAGGATAATGGGCTTTAAAATCAGACTGATGGAAAAATTAAGCAGTGAAGGTGTCTTTCATGCCCTTCCCTTAGCCTGGAATGTCCTCTTGTCGCTTTTCTGCTTGGTAGAGTCTGATTTGTTCTTCAAGATATCCTTGAGTTACTTGGATTGATATAGCGTCTTCTGTTACCCCCATGCCCCGTTATGTCTGAACTATAAGGTTAGAAGAATAAGCTTTCTCTGTCTCTGTCTATCCGTCTATCCATCCGTCTATCCATCCGTCTATCTATCTATCTATCTATCTATCTATCTATCTATCTATCTATCTATCTATCTAGCTTTACCATGTAGCCCAGTTCCCAGAATTGTGTATAAAGTACAAAACAATTAATATTGTTTAAATCTGGATCTTGGGGGGCAGCTATATGACTTCATTGGGAAATTAATTGCATATATAACTGTGTAATGGGCATATGAAAATGCAAACTACTTATCGAGAATTTGGAATATATGAATGTATAAAAAGAGAAAATTTAAATTTCCCATATTCTTTACCACCTTCCCAGAATTACTTATTGTTAACATCTTGAATATTTCTGTGTACATACAAATTTGAGGGTCTATTTTAAATATTTATGCCATGTTTAAACATTTAGCTTAACTTCAGATCAAATCAAGATTCATAAAATGCGATGCACTCCTTAGAAGTCAAATATCCCCTGAGATAAAGTAGTTTCAAGGACAGGAGGGACATGTGAGATGAAAAAAAGGAAGTTCAATTTAGGGAACCATTTAGGCTTGAAGGAACTGTTTACCCTGAATGAATGAGCATTTTATTCTGAAATCAGATTTTATTTGTACAGGATTAGTCTTTTGAATTTTTTCTACTTTTTTTTAAACCCTGTTTTATAAAGATTGAAGAATCAATTATTCCAGTTACAGGTACTTGTTTATTCAACTTACTAACTGAGGGATAGCTGGCAGCCAGGTGGAAGAGAAATGATTTGGAAACTTTGCGTAGGTAATCCCTGGTGGCTCTTGGCTTGTAGTCCCTGCACGATGCCCTAATTGTACCTATATTACCAGGCATATATTCTGGCTCCTCAAAGTTTGTTTTGTGGACCAGTAGCAGTGACATCACCTGAAAATTTGTTATAAAGGCAGAATTTCTTTCCCATTCAAGATCTATTGACACAGAATCAACATTGTCAGGGACTGTAAGTTCACTAAGTATGAGAAGCAGGGACTGATACAAACAGCACCACAACTTGCTGGAATCCTTTGAATTACAGTACCACATTACAAGTTTTTGATGATTTTGACTTTAAAGCAACATCCAGAGCTGGCTTTCGTGGCTAGCTTCCACAGGGCCTACCCTGCTGTCTGGAGATGTTACTTCCTGGTCAGCTTTTTCTTTTATTCCTGCACAGTTTTTTAAATTCCAGCCCAGTTATGCTGTCTGCTGCTGATTCCACCTGCACTTTGCATAAACGTTTGGTCCTGTTGAAATTTCTGATTTTCAAGTATGCCTAGAAATTTCACTAGATGGAACACATATTTTCTATGTCAACACCGGGCTTCTACCTCAAGGTGGCAGCACATTGTGAGCTGTTGTTCTTTTGTCTTTCTCCTTTTTACTTGCAAGTTTGGAGCTTGGATTTTAAGAGATAAGGCAGGTACCATATAAGGATTGTTTTTGCTGTGTAGATACAAGTGAGATTTGGAGGAGATACAATACTTCCCTAGATTAACATGGCTTTTCATTGACAGAACTAAAATTGAAACCAACAAGGCTTCTTAAAATCATTTTAAGGGAAGATCCCTGACTCCTATATTTACACTTCTATGTAGTTCCTGCCCACTTTGCATCAGGGGTGGTTTGGATCACCGGTAGAATGTGGCTGAAGTGATGATATGTCACTGCTGAGATTACGTTATAAAAGGTACTAGCTTCTTTCTTAGTTTCTCTCTCTCTCGAATCATTTATTTTAGGGAAAACGAGTTGTCACTTCATGATCAGCCCCATAGAGAAGCCCAAATACTGAACAATCGAAACTTTCTGCCAACAGCCAGGTGAGTGAATTTGGAAGTAGATCTTCCATCTCAGTCAAGCTTCATCTGATTGTAGCTAATAGCTCCAGCTAACACCTTGATTGCACGCCCCTGAGCTATCCTGACCCAAGCGCTAGGCTAAGCGGCTTCCTGAGGAACCAGGTGAAATCACAAATGATTGCAGCTTAAGTTTGCTAGCTTCTGGAGTGATTTGTTATGCAGCAGCATATACCAAATACATATTCCATGGCTTTGATATCTTTTAAAATACTTATAATGAGTACTTATAATGATTAAATAATTTAACAATCTCAAGTATTATAAAATTTCAAGACTAAATATAAGGATTCTAGGAGTAGGACCAAAGGCTAAGAGGCACCTAATATGTAAGATTTAAGGAGGCACTCACTCTCAGGGTCCAGAAATGTGAGGTTGGCATTTGTATGACCATTAGAGAGAGCGCCTCCTTAAATGTTACCTATCTAGCAACTCACTCAACTCACTGTAGTAGCATGAAGATCCAGTAATAAAATTAGTATAAAGTATTTATGTCAAATTATAGAAAAACCTCAAACATTTAAGCTCTAAAAATTAAAAGAGGCTTACTTTGGAAAGGAATATTTAGCAAATGTGTACCATATACTATATGCTCTGGAGAGTTTTACCCTGTTATCTGTATCTTGGTCAGTTACTGCTGTAACAAAGTATCATAGACTGGGTGTCCTATAGACAACAGAAATTTACTTTTCACAGTTCTGGAGGCTGGAAATCTGAGATCAGGGTAGCTGATCTCATGACTGGATGCCCAGTTACTTTTACAGATTGTAGACTTCTCATTGTATTCTCATAACATAGGAGGAAAAAAACAATTCTCCAGGATTTCTTTTGTAAGGGCACTGATCCCATTCATAGGGCTCCATCCTCACGACCTAATCACAGATATTCAGTCTATAGCATTCTGCCTCTGACCGCCACAGATTTATATTTATATTCTTCTCACATGAAAAATACATTCATTCCATCCCAACATCCCAGAAATCTTAACTCATTTCAGCATCAACATTAAAATCTAAAGTCTGATCTACATATCACCTAAATTAGATATGGATGAGACTCAAGGGATGACTCATCCTGACGAAAATTGTTGTCTAACTATGAATCCGTGAAACTATTATGTGCTTCCAAAATATTATGGTGGGTCAGGCTTAGGATAGACATTTCCCTTCCAAGAGAAAAAAATAGAAAATTAGATAGGAGTAATGGGTCTCAAGGAAGTCTAAACTATGAGGCAAATTTCATGAATTCTTAAAGCAAGAGAATAATGTTTCTATGGACTAATGCTCAGACCCACTAGGTTGGAGGTCCTGCCTCCTGAGACACAGGAGTGGAAGAGCTGCCTTCCAGGCCCTCTTGGACAGCAGTCATGTCCCCACTGCTGTGCCAGGCAAGGGGTGGGCCCCAAGGTTCTTGATGATCCTGCCCCTGTGTGATTCTCTGCCTGGGCCCATTTGTTCTTCTGGGGCTAGGGCCCCAAATCTGCTGATCTGCCAGAACATCCTGCCCTTTGAACCCTAAGTGGACCATGCCAGGTCCCTTTGGTTCTGCTGGGCATGGTCCATGCCACACCAGGGCCTATCAACCCCACCAAATGGCTCCTTTAAAACCACTCTGAACTCTCCTCAAGCAACCTTGTTGAACCCTTAAAGCACCATGTGGGTAGCTATTATTAAGTTTATTTTAGAGATGAAAAAATTATGGTAGAGAAACATTGATTTTTTTAAAAATTCTCACTGACAAGAGAGTTTACTCCCAAAGTTGTACATTCTTTTCACTATCTACCACTCTAACTGTCCTTGTAATATTAAATATCTGTGAAAGCTGATTAAAGGCAATAGTTCATTATCCTGAATATGTAGTAAGATCTAGGAAGGGAAAAACATTGTAGATAATCTAAACAGATTTCTACTTGATTTTGGAGCAAACCATTTATTTTCATAGTTCTGTCTTCTAATTTTACTTTCCCCTGCTAATATTAAAAGTTTAATTTGTATTCTACCTACTCAGTCACAGGAGTTATTGAAAAAGAAACATATTGTTACAAAGCTAGAGAAAAACCCGACTTGGCAATAAAAATTATTTAGGATAAATGCTGGCATAAGCAACTCTGAATGAGTAATGTGAAGCTATATTCACAAATTCTAAGATGTCTAAGTTTGAAACAGTTTATCTTAAATATTGAAAAAAAATTCTATGACTTAAAAAGCACAGTTTTATGTGGATTTTATGAATTTTGAACCACAATGTGATCAAATTAGAGGTTCAAATAACATAAATATGACAGTATGTAATTCTTCTGAAATATTAGCAGCTTTATCTATAGAATTGTGCAAATTAAAATCCGAACAACAGTCTGAGGAATTTGGATCTCTCACCACTAATACATGGGCTTGTGAGTCACTGAATTTCACTTTTAACCATCCAGGAGTGAACATTAAGTCAGCATTTAAGGACCTCAAGATCATTAATTGACACTATACCATATTTGATAGGCAAAATTAATTTCTTTCTTTAAAAGACAAATTGAGTCAAACTTGATCCTTGGAGTTAAAATTGCTTGAAAATACAGTTTATTCTGATGCAAAACTGATGGAGCTATTGCACTTATAAATATAGACAAAAAAAAAATAGGTTACCTTTTAGGTTATCAGCAATATTGAATCTCTTGATTTAAAGAGAAAGTTTAGCTACCAACAAAATGGGAGAATGAGGAAAATTTTTTTTTATTTTGGTGAAATGAGCACATCTAATAAGTTAATTTGATACTTAATCATGTATTATTTTTGCTATTAGTCTCCCTTTCATATAAGATTGTAATCTCCAGCAGAAAGGACTATATTTCTTGCATTCATCATGGTTCTAAAATATTGTCAGATATGAAATATAATAAATATCTTAGTGATCGCTACAGGAAAAAAAATCCATGAAATTTGTAAGTAGGTATCTATCTGACTGTGGTGCTGGAGGCTGTACAAAGCAAATGGTCTAATGACGCAATTCTGTGTTTTTGATCATCAGAACCCGAAAAATCTAATTACTGTTTGGTCATAAAATCATGCTGGGAATTTTCTTAGGAGAATATGCATATTTTTCTTCTTCTGGTTCTCATTGATGTTTGAGGTGATTACATTCACAACAGAGCAGAAGCCTGATCCAAGAATAGTTTCAAGGGGAGGTAAAGTGCCACACAAAACAGGATTAAAAACAGACATAACTAGAAGGATTGTTTCAACCCAAAAATGATTTCTTCTTTAAGTCTCCATTTCCTTTTAAGGCCTCCTTTTGCTCAGGAAATGTAATATCCCTCACCTCACAGCTAAGACCAAAATCAATAGAAACCTTAGGCCATTATTTCTCTTTTGTATGAGTCCAATGTCATTAAGTTCACCTAGAACCTTCGGTAGCCAGTTTGGGTACGTGGAGTCCTCTAAGGACAAGACAAGAGTTCTATGAGTTTGTAGAAGGAAAGTAACATATGAAATAAGTGGGAGGTGGTTCGAGAAAGGAGGTAAGCCAGAATTCAGGAGTCCCTTTTGAATACTGAAGTTTTCCACGATAGAGAGATGGGCTTTGAGCAGAAAAAAGGTGTAATTTACTGTATGTTTCAATATAGTAACTTTGACTGATTTCAGAAGAGACAGGAGGATAATCTGGTCATATCTGTATCCTGGATGGACAAAGCAAAGAGTTCTTTCATCTTTTGGCAGCTAAGATGCAGGTGTGAGTACAGATAGTGCTGGTTGCAGCTAGGAGTCCTGGTAGCTTATAGTAGAGGACTTGTGTTTGATTTTGGCTCCTTTCTTTTCCCCTGAGTGATATTTGCAAGCTACTTATTTATTTACAAATATTTCCCATTATTTTCCTGGAACTATTTATTGATTTATTATGTAATTTTTTTTCTTTTGAGTCTTCCTTTCCTTATCTGTAAAATAGGACACAGGAGAATGTCAAAGGAGATAATTTTGTAGAATTTTTAGCATAGTGATGCCACAGAGTAGGCACTCAATAAATCTTTTTTTTTTAAAGATTTATTTATTTATGCATACAAGAACTGGGGTACAGGTCAGAGGTGTGAGGGGTGAGAGGATTCACCATAGACAGAGTGGGGAACCGAACAGGCAGATCGAAGGAAATACGCTGCTGAGGGGAGCAGTGTGTGAGTCAGGAGAGGTCTGCTGTGCCATGTCGGTTGCTCCCTGGCTGGGGATTGAACTTGTGCTGCAGTGGCTGCGGATAGCTTCATAGGTTGCGTCTCAACCCCTTGTGCCACCAGGAAGGCCCCACACTCAATAAATCTTATAATTAATGTAATTCTTATATAATTAACAGTGTCCCTGATGCTCCCTCAAACTTCAGTCTGGCCTTCCCTTGTGCTCCAGATCATGCTTCTTTTGCTGATTCTTTTTGTGGGGAGTGTGCTGTGTGAGCAATGCTCTCCTGGCACCCCATGAAGTCAGGTGGTGATGGTGAGACAGTGCTGACACCCCAATTCCAGAGAGAAGCAGCAAGCTTGGGCTGTGCCTCTCAGAATTTCCTTTTAAACCTATAGTCTTTCTGGAGAGACTAGAGGAAAGGAAACCAGTTTGCAGCATTCTTTCCCCTTTCTATCCAGCTAACTGTGCTAAAAAGAAATTGCCTAGACCGATAATTCATGAACTTTCCCCAGCACAGCACAGATGAGGATCCCTGTGATTGGAAATTAAGGACCAAGGAATTTCAGCTACCCCAGATTCTGTATGCCCCTAAAGCTGAGGGAATCAATGCTTTCAGCTAGTCATCATGCAGCATTAAGGTAAACGATCATCTAGGTTAACACAGAAGAGAGGGGTTTACTAAGATGTGGGATTTTCAATTCCTAAACTCAGGGAATCCCTGAAAATTAAGGACAGGCTGGTCACCCTACAAACCAGTTCGGAGCCCTGGTCTAGACTACCAATGGTACTTTTACTGAGTGTGTGGGAGACATAAGTGAGGAAACATGGAGGCTATGAAGAAACTTGCTGGGGTTACCCTGGAAAGGGCAGGGAGTCACTGGTGAAATATGTGTGGAAGGGGAAGGGAAAGGAGCTGAGAACTTTAAGATGCCTTTTGGGATGCATTTTAGAGAGACTACTTTTTGTGGAGAGCATAGGACAAAAGGAGACCTTGAGAACAGATGTTTTCTAATTATTTTTGGATCCCAGCACCTGTTAACATGACTGGGTCTCATGATGACTCAGGTTTGTACAGGCAAGCCTAGGAATTAGACACAAGGCCGTGGAGCTGGGTCAGAAACAATGTCTGTGAGCTTCTCAGCATTGCTTTTCTTTCTGACATTAAACCAAGCATGCTTAGTTGATTTGCACTTTCCTAGAAACAGAACATTTCTTTCTCAAGATAGTTCTTAGTCTGAAAACAAATGAACTCCTTTAACATCTGCTTTACTCCTCCAGTGTCTGGGTCCCAGCTGGGCTACAACTTGGGTGCATGCTGGGTGCCTCCGATGTATTTGAGCAGGCACCCTTCCCACTCCTTTTACTCCCCCCAAGTTCTGTCTTGTTTCACAAATTAAGATATTGCTTTGGTATTTTTCATTAAATAAATAAATAAACGAATAGGTAAATGACCCTATTAATTTCCTTATAAGTATTCTTTATATATATATTTTCCATGTCTCTCACTTAACATTCCTCATCAGATTAAAGCAGGGGATTACTGAAGGATCACTTCTGTGAGTCACAATGTATTCTACCTTACGTTGCTTCACTTAAAATTCTATTTACCCGAAGTCTGGGTCACTCTAGGAAGACTGAGCAAACAAGTTTTCAGTAGCACTAATAATTCAACCAGGCCATTTCCTGCCAGCAGTTCACCTGAGGTGTGGCGGAGAGACTTGTGCAAGGTTAATGCCATTTACGTTAGCAAACATGGTGGCAGGTGCCAAAATGAGTTCTAACTCTTTGGGTTCTGGAAATTAGGTTGTACTTGCTCTGATTTTTCTTGCAGTGCTCTAAGATTTTTTGAAGGCTGTTAACATACTCAAATTTTTCTCCCTTTAGGAGTTGATTGTTGTTAAATTGAAAGGAGAGGCACTAATTTAGAAGATCACAATAGAATTTAAGGAAACTTGAGAAGCTGAGGTGAAAAGATAATGGGGCAGTTTTTTTTTGTTTTGTTTTGTTTTTTGTTTTTAAGATTTATTTATTTATACAAGAACCAGGGTACAGGCCAGATGTGTGTAGGGGGTGAGAGTGTTCACCAAAGACAGAGTGGGGACAGAACAGGCAGACTGACTGAAATATACTGCTGAGGGGAGAAGCGGGCAAGACAGGAGAGGTCTGCTCACCATGTGGGTATCTCCACAGCCGGCGGGGATTGAGCCTGCGCTGCAGAGGCTGCAGACAGCTTCATAGCACTGCGCTCAACCACCTGCACCACCCCGGAGGCCCATATAATGGGGCAGTGTTTAACAAAGGAATGCTACACCTCCAGGAAAGAGGAGCCTATCTCACATTCAAGGAAAAGGGATAGAAGCCAATGCTTTAAGTGTGTGGTATAAAAAAGATTTGGGGGTGTTAGCAGACACGGAAATGATTATGTTTTCCTCTTTAATGTTTGTTAATACAATGAATTACACTGTTTTCTTAAGGGAAGTCTCAGGATCCTGTACTACCTCTGTTCCTTAATATGTCAGTATCTTTTAAAATGTGTGCATTTCAATGAATAAGGCCTGGCCACATGTTCAGTAGAATACTTGATGGCTCACTGGCCTTTGGAAAGCGATCTTGAATACTTTCTTTAGTGTTGGCTGAGAATATTTCCCCATCAGCTTTGCAGTTTCTAGTTCCTCCATAAAGGAAGTAATAAGTCTGCTCCTTCTCCCATCTGGTTTGCTTATTTCATAAAAATAATTCTTTTCCATTTAATCCAAAGTAGGGTTGGTAAGACCTTTGTCCTCTAATAAAAGGCAAATCCTGAGGAGAGGAAACTCATTAGTTCTTATAACACTTCAGTGTGAAGATATATGAGATCATTTCCTGAGAGCAGCCTGAGAAGGTGGGAGAGACAAGGCAGCATGAGAAGAGGGTGCTGGGATATAGAAAGGGGAAGACAAGCTATTCCAGAAGGCAAGCTTTGCCCCATGCCTGTTTGCCAGCCTCCTCTCCCTAGAATTCTTTTGAAATTCTCCCATATGTGCTTCTGCCTTCCTTTTAGCTTTGTCGTATTTCTGCATAGCTCTCTATTGTTCAGACTTTGTTTCAAAATAGTATTTTAAAGAATCCAATATTTGAAATAATCTAGTTGTGGAACCTACTTTGAATTGAACAGAGTTCACCTACTCTCTTGCAAGTGAGTTGCTCCATGCAGCCTAACTCAGCACTTTGCTGACTCTGCAACTCAGTGTTTTCTTCTCATTAGCAACTTTGCAAGAAACCAGAGACCAAGTGCAGATTGTTACAAAAGACCCCACACTGCAACCTTCTATCTGAAGAATCATGTCAACCAGTCATAAAAATAAAAATGTCCTTAAGAATCAATCCAAAAGTTTCAAAACAGATGACCTAAGCTCAGACCACTTCCCTGCTGGACTCTAAAATGCCCAATCCAGGTGGAATACACCTTGGAATGCCCTTCAGTCATGGTCCCAACTCATGATCCTTAGTCTCGAAGACACATGTTCTTGATTATATCACAGTCCTATTTATTTCTCAGTGACCTTAGAGCAAACGTGTCATCTCCAGATACCAAAAGGAAACTAATTCTTGTAGGGTTCCCAACCTGTTCTATCTGGAAGAGTTATGTCAATATGCACTTGGGTATCTGTGAAAATGTTTGTAAAGCATTGTGGGCATATCCAAACTCAGGTCAAGACAATGCAGAGACTCATTCTCTAGAAAGGGCAGAAGCTCATTCTTGAAGTCTGGGAGGTGGGCATGCTATCAGTACTCTGTGTGGATGGTGAAAAGGAAGCAATCAAACTCCCTTAGACCATGCCAACTTTCCAGAACTGAGTTCTTTATTTGACTGCTATAAATATCTTCATCCTTCCCTGGGGAAATTTTTCTAGTGTGGAAGAGCAAGTAAAAGGGGGCTGAGGGTGGATTTGAAAATTGAGGCAGGATGAGGCTATAGATGGCATATTATAAATTTTCTCTCTTGAATTTATTATGGGAGACCAGAAATAGTTTGTGGGACTTGTGGTCGAACAATTTCCTTAGAGCTGCTTTCGATTAGAAGCAATGCCAGAATAAAAAGGGAGCCAGAATAAAAATGTTTAATATTTCTTCCTGTTATGAAATAAATGTCTTTTTTCTTTTTTCTTTGAACACACTTTGAAAAGATGTCCTAGTCACTTCTAAAATTCAACCTGTTTTTGGTCTTTCAACCTTGAAAAAACTCCTATTCTCTTTCATCTACCCAATCAGAAAATGATTCATTCAAAAAATATCTGAATTCCCACTATGTGCTAGTTGTGATGTTAGTGCTGGAGAAGCAAAAATGAATGAGATATAGTACCTCCTCTCAAGTTGAAGACCACAAAAGTGCCCACAATCTACCTTGCACAGGTATAGAGATTTATCAAACAAATTATGGCAATATTGGGTGAAAGGGCTAAAACAGGGTCAATGTAGTCTTAAAAGAGACAGTGACTAAACCTTCCTGTGTTGAACATAAAAGTCTGCATGGAGTAAGATCCAAGCTGGGTCTTGAAGGATAAAAAGACATTTTCCAGGAGGATAAAGGTAGAATTTCAGCCACAGGACATTGTAGAGAGTACCTGATGGGCTCAGTTGACTAAGTACTTCATATGTTAGAGTTTAGACTTTGGTCAATAAAACCTGGGGATCCATAAAAGATTTTTTAAGTTGATGAATTGCATGATCAAATTTACAATTTAGAAAGGTGACTAGTGTTATTTGGAGGGCACGCTTCAGGAGGACAAGACCACTACAATATTCAAAATCAGCTGGGGGAAATTTTTTATTTAAATAATATTGGATTTTCCAATGCAGAAATATGGTATATATTGCCATTTCCTTTTATTTTCTTTGATTTCTCTTAGTAATGTTTTGCTGCTTTCATTAATCAATTCTTGCACATATTTTATTAAATTTATTCTTCAGTATTTAATTTTTCTGATGAATATGGTGTGGTTTTAGAAATACCTTGATCTGAGCTTTCTACCTTGTAACTTTTGGTCTTGCTAAATTAAATTAGTCCAGTTGCTTTTCTTTTTATTGATTCCTTAGGAATCTAAAAATGGGCATTATTATGCTTCCTGCAAAGAGTTTAACTTTTCTTTCAAATTTGTATTTCCTTTTGTTTCTTGCTTTTTACACTAAGATGCCAGTATAATTTTGAGTAGGAGGTAATAGAATCTCATCTTTCCCCTTAGTCTTAGAGGGAAAGCATTTAGTCTTTCACCATTAAGTATAATTGAAGCTGTTGTTTTTGGATATTATTTTCTGGTTGAAAAAATTTCCTTTCCATTGCTAGTTTGCTAAGAGCTTTTATTTAAAAAAAAAAAACAAAACACTGAGTATTGAAATGTAGCAACGATTTCTCTACATCTATTGAAATGATCATAAATTTTTCTCCTTTATTCTGTTGATAGGATACTAAAGGATTTTTGAATGATAAATCAACCTTGCATTTTTGGAACAAAAGTTATTTGGTCTTGTAATCTTGTCCTATATATTTTACTAGATTGATTTGGTAAACATTTTGCATCTAGGTTTATGAGGAATATTGACATGTATTTATTTATTTATAACTTCTTAGTCTGCTTTTGGTATTAATGTTATTCTGACTTCTTAAAGTGATTTAGAAGTTAATTTTAATTCTTTCATTTCCTGAAAAATTATGCATAGTATTGGGGTTATTTTTATTTGTAAATCTTTTAATGAATCCATTGGACTTTCAGTTCTCTTTTTCTTATTTATCTTAACCAAACTTGTAGATGGTATCCTATTTTGCATTCTTTGAGGGAAGATTTCAAATTATATATAAATTCCTTTAATAGGTCTGGAATTATTGAGATTTTCTACAGCCTTCTCAGTCAGTTTTGTTAAGTTATATCTTTCAAGAGATTTGTTCATTTCATCTACATTGTCATTTTTTTTTGCCAAAAATGTTTTGTTAACAGTCTCAGTTTTTCCTTTTAATGGCTTCCAAATTTAGTGATATCCTCGATCTTATTCTTGAGTTTGTAATTTGTTGTTCTCTGTTTTTTTCTTTGTAAGTCTAGCCAAAAGTTATAGATTGATTCTCCTTCCCTCCTACCAAACAAATAACTTTTGTTTTCTTTATTTGCTTTAATATATTTTCTTGATTTTTACTAGGTATTCTTTTCTTCTATTTATTTTGTATTTAATTTGTTCTCATTCTCCTAGCTTCTTAAGTATCATGCATGTTTAGGCCATTGATTTGAGATATTTTCTAATACAATCATCTAATGCAATAAATTCTTCTCTCAACATTGTTTTAGCTGCATCCCACAAATTCCAATATGCTGGTTTTTTTTTTAGAGATTTAAAAATATTTCCTATTTTCTTTTGTGATTTCCTCTTTGCCAATATGTTGCTTAAAAGTTTAATTCCCAAATACTTGGCAATTTTCTAGCTGCTTTTACTGTTATTGATTTATAATTTAATTTTATTGTAGCCAAGTAATATATGTGGTATTATTTTAATCCTTTTAGTTTTGTTGAAACTAATTTTTGTGACATGACATTTGTTCTATCTTGATGAATGTTCCATGTGTACTTGGAAATTGTATAGTGTTGCAATGTTCCCTTTGTCTGATATTAATATAGCCAGTCTACTTTTTTTTTTTTTAAAGATTTATTTATTTATTTATACAAGCACTGGATACAGTCAGAAGCGCAGGAGGGCGAGAGAATTCACCAGAGCGGAGAGCAGAGCAGGCAGACTGATGAAGTACACTGCTGAGGGAGCAGTGGGTGGCAGGAGAGGTCTGCGTGCCATGTGGGACCCTCATCTGGTGGCCGGGGATCGAACTGGTGCTGCGGCCAGCTTCGCAACCCAGCACTCAACCTCTGTGCCACCAGGGAGGCCCTAGTCTACCTTTCTTACATTTAATGTTTGCATGATTTATCTTTCTTCCAGCCTTTAAATTTTATTTTAATTTTTAAAGATTTATTTATACAAGAACTGGGGTACAGGTCAGAGGCGTGGGAGGGTGAGAGAATTCACCAGAAAGAGTGGGGAGCAAAACAGGAAGACAGATGGAAGACACTGCTGAGGGGAGCAGCGGGCGAGGCAGGAGAGGTCTGCCACACCATATGGAATTCTCCCCGGCTGGCCAGGAATCGAACCCGTGCTGCAGAGGCTGTGGACAGCTTCACAGCGCAGTGCTCAACCCACTGCCCACTGGGGAGGCCCCATCCTCTCAATTTTAAACTATGTCTTTATCTTTAAAATAGATTTCTTTAAACCAGAAAGAAAAAAAAAATACTGGATGGTCTCACTCATAACAGGAATCTAGAAAACCTAAATAAGGGACCTGGAAAAAGAATAACTATAAGAAAGAAAAAAATCAACAAACAGCTATGAACCAGAGACACACTTTGGGGGGGGGGGCGGGTAAAAGAGGGATTGGGGTCAAAATCAGGGGGTTGCAATTGTATGGGGAATATAAAAATAAAAAAATAAATTAAAAATATAGATTTCTTTTAAACAGTACATAGTTAAATCTTATTTTATAATCCTGCCTGGCAGTCTCTGTCGTTTAATTAAAATATTTAGGCTATTTACATTAATATAATTATTCATATGTTTGAGTTTAAATCTACCATCTTGCTGTTTATTTTCCCTGTCCGACATTTCTCCTGACTTTGGATTATTTAATATCTTTAAGGTTTTGTTTTCTTCCACTAATGGTTTATTAATTACATTCTCTTAGCTCTAGTTTTTCTGATAAAATTTGTATTTTTCTCATTTTTTCCTCCTAAGGATATTTTAATTTTTCTCTGCATTATCCTCCAGCTTGCTTAGTTTTCTGATGAGATGCTTGTGAACATTCTTGTCTTTGTTTCTCTCTGCACTTGAGTCTTTGTCCTGTAATTACCTTGAACATTTTCTTGTTAGTGCTGTCTTTAGTGGTTTGATCATAATATTTCATTGTGTGATTTTCTTTTATTCATCTTGTTTGTGTGTCATTGAGCTTCTTGGATCTGTTGTAGATACAATTAATCACATTTGGAAAATATCTCACTCTTTACTATTCAATTTTTTTCTGTCCATTTTCAAACTTTCATATTAAACTTTTGGATATGATAGTTCAGGTCAATGAGGTTCTGTTGACATTTTAGTCCTTTATTTCTCTGTGCTTAATTTGGATATGTTCTATTGTGATAGGCCCTATTTCCTTTTTTTATGATATATTTACTTTTCTCACATTTTATTCATTTATCAATCATTTACATAACTGGATAACAGTAGGAGTACAACTTCACACCTCACATATACACAAACTTCACTTACCTTCTACCAAAACTCCAGTGCCAATATCCTATTAATTCCCTTTCATATTCTCTTCCTTCTTCTCACCCCCTCCAGTACCCATTATGTTTCTCAAAATTTCAGTTATTTTAGTTTTGCTAACTTGTTTTAATTATTTATGTTCAATAAATGAATGAAACTATCTGGTAAATGTTCACTTCCTCACTCCACTTAACATCATCACCTCAACACTATTTCATCATTTTTAATAGCTGAGTAGTATTCTATTGAGTATATATTTTACAATTTCTTTATCTAGTCATCTGTCGGTAGTCATTTACATTGGTTCCATGTCTTAGCTGCTGTGTGAATAATGCTGCTATAAATATAGGAATGCATAAATCTTTTCATATCGGTGTTTTTGTATTTGGATAAATACCCTAGAAGTAGTATTTTTTTTTTATAGAGGCATGTTTTATTTATTTATTTATTTGTTTGTTTGTTTGTTTGTTTATACATGCACTGGGTACAGTCAGAAGCACTGGAGGGTGAGAGAATTCACCAGAGCAGAGCGGGGAGCAGAGCAGGCAGAATGACCGAAGTACACTGCTGAGGGGAGCAGTGGGCAGCAGAAGAGGTCTGTGCGCCATGTGGAACCCTCCTCCGGTGGCCGGGGAGCAACCGGGGATCGAACCAGCGCTGCAGAGGCCGCGGGCAGCTTCGCAACCCAGCGCTCAACCGCTGCGCCACCGGGGAGGCCCTAGAAGTAGTATTGTTGGACAATATGGTATTTCTATTTTGAGTTTTTTGAGGACTCTCCTTACTAGTTTTCCATAAAGACTGTACTTGTTCATATTCTCAATAGTGGATGTGTGTTTCTCTTTCTCCACAGCATCACCAATATTTTTTGTTTTGCGTCTTTTAGATATGGGCCATTCTCACAGGAGGAAGGTGATACCGCCTTCAGTTTTAGATTTGCATTTCCCTTATCTAATGATATTGAACATTTCTTTTTTCATGTGCCTATATAGCATGAGCATGTCTTCTTTGGAGAAGTGTCCATTTAGGTACTTAAACTCTGTTGGATGTGTGGAATGAAAATATCTTTTGTTTTTATGGTGGTTTCTCTCACAGTACAAAAGCTTTTCAGTTTGGATGATGTAGTCCCATTTGTTTATTTTTGCATTTGTTTTGCTGGGTTATGGCCCCAATTTCACTAATTTTTCTATTGCGTTTAAATTACTGTTAATTCCCCCTAGTAGAGTCTTCATTTTAATTATTATAACTTCCATTTCTAGATGTTGCATTAGAGTCTTGTAGTCATCCTTTTTTTTCATTATTATATTTATTATCTGCCATTGCATCCTTGAGATGTAGAACAAATCTATGATAATATATTAAGTTTCAATCTTCTAATTTTATATCTACTATTTCTGATTATGTCTTTTTTTCTTTTTCTTTTGAAAATAATAACAGTACAAAACACATCAAAGCAAAAACAGACAATTATAAATCAGAGACGTATTTCTGATTATGTTTCTATTGGCTGATTGTAGTGGCAGGATGAGCACTGAGCAGGTTTTCTGATCCAGCAGACAGGTAAAGGAGTGTCTTGGAGCCCTAGGTGGGTTTCTCAGGCTTTTATTGAGCTGTTACTTATAGAGCAGTGACCAGGTACACAGCAGGCAGGGATGTGGGGGTGGGGGCCAGGAGGCCGCTAGGCCTCCAAGCCCCCAGCAAGTCTTCACTCTGGGCTTCTCTGGCTTCTTTTCTCCCCTTCTCTCTCCTGCCTCTCTCCTGCTCTTGCTTCTCTCCTGCTTCTGCTTCTTTTGATGACTCTTTCTCAATACTCCTCTCATGGCCCACAGAAGTAAACAAGACAGTTAGCAACAATGTAACAACTACAGGTGCCCCATCAGGCAGGGCAATCCTAATGGTGGGAGGGCAGAAAAGCCTGAAAAAACGTTTACCCTACGCTGATTCTTCTGGTTATTGGTCATATTTTCCTGATTCTTTGCATTATCTAATTTCTTTTTAATGGTTGCTAGACCTCTGATTTTATGTTGTTCAGTGATGGATAATTTTGTGTTAATTTAATGAGTTTAGAATTTTTTCTGAAGACCATTAAGTCACTTATGGGGCTGCATGCCCTGGGGCCGCGGACCACTGCCATCTGCCATCACTGCCAGTAGCCTGAGCTCACTGGTGGCGGGTAGTAAAATGCCCACCATCCGCTGTCACCTGCTGCTGGGTGTGCTGCTTGCCAGCAGCATGATTCTGGGGCTGGGTGCAGGAGCACCCAGTGGGGAGCTCTGGAGCTCAATCCTGTCTAGCACCTTTGGGGGCCATAAGCTGGCCTACTGAAGTGGGCCTCCATGTAGTGGTCCTGCAGGGTGGCCTGGGTGCTGCGTAGGAGACTTTGGGCTGGGGACTTCACCCCAATACAAGCTGGGGGAGGGCTGCCCGTGGGCATGGTGCTAAGTCTGCCAGCGGGATCTTCCACGCTGCTGAGGCTTTCAGAGCAGTGCCCTGGGCTACGCCTGCTCAAGCGAAACCATGCTGCCACTGAACCTCTAGGTTCCGCTCCCAGGCAGCAGCCAATGTAAGGCTGGTCACGACCAGTGGCTTGTGGCTGGGAATACCATTTCCTGTCTACTCTGACCTCCCTGAAAGCCAGTGGGAATGCTGGATGGATTCTGGGTTCTACCTCTGGGCATAGGGTAGTGCTGGTAAGCTGCAACTAGTTCTCTCTCTACTGGCCCTTTTCTTTTTTAGATTTATTTTTTTAAAGATTTATTTACATTTATTTATACAAGAACGGGGTGGGAGGGTGTGGGAGGGTGAGCGGATTCACCAGAGACAGAGCAGGGAGCAGAACAGGCAGACGACCTAAATACACAGCTGAGGGGAGCAGCAGGGGAGACAGGAGAGGTCTGCTGTGCCATGTGGGACCCTTGTCCCCGGGGGCCAGGAGCACTGTGCACAACCGCTTGCGCCACCAGGGGAGGCCCTCTTTACTGGCCCTTTTCTTAAGGCCCTAATGGTTGTGTTATAGGGCAGGGAGAGGGTCACCCCAGACCCTGCAAACCTGCCTGCTCTAAATAGGTTCTGCCATCTGCCCCATGAACACAAAACATGTAAGACTTTAATAGAAAGGAACTTTACTACAATGAGTAAATAATACAGGAAAGGCAAAGAATATAGTTTCTAAGTCAAGCACCCGAAGTTACCCATCCCCTTGGGGGTAATAGTCCACCCAAGCAGGATTGGCCCAGAGCAAGGCCCCAAAACCTGCCACAAGTCTAAAGCAACTTCCAGTGGGGACCCACAGAAAAGGATCAAAAACAACCAGAGAACCAGGAAAACAGCAAAATCAAAACCAGGACAAAACCCGCCATTGTCACCTCCCCACGGGTCTCTCACCCACATCTGTTTCAAGCAGTCCACGACCATAAGTCAAGTGCAGTTTCTTCATGTGTCTCTCGGCTCCATGCGCCTCCTCCAAGTCTCCATCTAGCTCCATCCTGCTTCCGTCCTTCCTCCGTCTCCTCTGCTGCTTCTTCTCCCTGCTCAGTTTCACCCTTCTTTTGGGTGGAGCAGGGAACCTGGAACCTCCTTGCTTCCTGGGGACCACCCTGTTACAGTTGTACTGCCTGTGGTCCAGTATCTGAAAATAGTTGTTTCTTGTATTTCATTCTGGTTTCTGGTGGTTTGGAGAGTGATTCACATTGCCTTATTCCCTTAGGAACAGAAATAAAAGTCTGTTCTGCTCATTAACCTTCAGCCCTTTCCCCATTATCATGCTCCTTTTCCCTACCACCCAAGCCTCCGGCATTTGTTTTATCTTAGTTTTTGATGGGTCGGGTGAGACAGGCTTGTGTACAATTAAAGAGGATTCAGAAATGATAGTAAAGCATCTATAAGGCAAGCAACTATTTTTACTTCTTATTTTGATCCCCAACAATTATTATGCTAAAAGGGTCTTTCCTTTTTCAGTAATACCTAATATTGCTAATATTTTTTAAACTATTTTTAAATATTTATTTATGTATACAAGAGCCGGGGTGCAGGCCAGAGATGTGGTAGGTGAGAGAATTCACCAGAGACAGAATGGGGAGCAGAACAGGCAGATGTACTGAAACACACTGCCGAGGGGAGCAGTGGGCAAGGCAGGAGAGGTCTGCTGCACCATGTGGGTCACATCCATGGCCTGCCCAGGGATTCAAACTCATTCTGCAGTGGCTGTAGATAGCTTCATTGTGCTTCATAGTGTTTCCCTTGCCCCACCAGGGAGGACCCTAATATTGCTAATATTGTCCCCTTCTCATAAGTCTGGTATATTACTATTCTAAAAGAATTTCTGATATTTTTTTCTCTGTTATAACAAAACTCTCTTTTTATTTTGTTATTTTCATATGGCTCCATGTCCCAAATGTAGACCTTGAGAGGTAGTGAAATGAAGAGAAAATAAAATGCTATGAAAGTGGGAGAAATACGGGGTCTCAAGCACTATGGTTGTAAGAACATTGTTCTTGAAGTTTATGTTTGCTTCTCATGGAAGCATAGCTTTAATGCCAGCCCACAATCATTTTATCATTCATATTTCTATCTGGAAGAGTGGTTAAGAGCAAGGGAGGCCAGCATGAGTATGCTGAGAAGTGAATCCAGAAGATAAAATAAATTTCCTCCATAGGACCTGTTTTTTGTTATTTTGTATTGTGTGACTTGCTATATCTGGCTCTTCCTTTATTTATCTCAAAAGATACCGAGGTTAGTTTCAGTAGGCACTGTTTTCTTTAGGTGGAGAGAAACACCTTAATAAACTAGTTAAATACAAATCTGTAAGTCCACCATAATATTTAAGAAAATAGTATTTAATAGTGACATTTTTTCTTTATACTATGTTATACTTTTATTTTCCACAGAGCTTCCTATCATATACTATGTCCTCAATTGATTCTTCCACCATTACTCCTGTTCCAGTACAGCCTATCCTGTATGCTCTCCATCCCTTTTTCAGTAGTCCTGCTCTCCTTTTTTTGCCATGTTTTGACCCCTAGGTTTGCAGAATGCAACATCTGATCCTCATCTCTAGCTCTCTTACTTTGATGGCTGGATACAGAAAGCTTAGAGTTCTAGTAGAAAACTGCATGATGAAAGAGAGAGAGGAAAAGATATTTATTTTGCATTCTTTTTCTTCCCGTAATCTAGAAGTGGTTTGTTTTTCTGTAGATAACAGCTGATGTAGGCTGGTCTCTTACTTTAGCTCCCCCAAGTCTCAGGTATCACCGTGTCTTCTGTTTGTCCCTTCAGACTTTGGGATAGTAACAGCTCTGCTCTGTCGCTAATGCCTGGATACCTCACTAACCTTTGAGGGGTGCCTTCATCCTACCTGAGCTTCTACTAAGTAGTCCCTTCATTGAATTCTCTTCAGGTAAACCCCCTTGAGTGTGCCACTTTTCCTTGCTGGCACTATGGCTCATATAAATCCCTTTCCATCTGTTTTCCAGAGAGCACTTTTCAAAACTTAACTCAAATAAAGTTCCTCCCCTATTCCAAACTCTTCAGATATTTTCTTTTAAAATTGCAATCAAATCCAAACTCCTTGACAGGACTTCATGATCTTCACTCTCCAGATTCATCCCCTTAGAAGAATATTTTCCTCTCTTACTCTGTTTTAGCCACCCTGGTCACTTTTCTCCTACAAACAAGCTGAGCTCTTTTACATCTTGGGACCTGTACACTGGCTGTTCTCTTATCCTGGCAGTTCCTCCCCCCTCCCAAGTTCTGGTAGGCACCATCCTTTCTCTTCAGATGTCATGTCTCTGTTTAAACCTCAGTAGGCTTATACATTGCACTATTTAGGAGCACATCTGTGGCTGCTCAGCAAGCTGGGGCAGCCTGTCTTTCCACTTCCTATTTGCAGCTCAATTTCTTTACCTAACTACAGGAGACTCCCAAACCCTTTTTCTTCTCACATACAATTAACATTCTGACTACATGTCCACCTTGTATTTCAACATTAGGATGGTGTATCCCTTCCCAGGTCCCTTGCTTACTTACCTACAGGCTGAGAAGGCCACTTTGCTGTCCTAAAACTTAATCTCATTTGATGATGGATAAAAAGATATCAAATCAGCCAAAGACATGAGTGAAATACATTGATCCTCTGAGCCCTACTTGAAATTCTTAAAATATCAATGGCCTGTAAGACAGTCTGTAGGTATGAGGAGGAGCTGAATTGGAATAGCAACTTTACAGCACTCTGCCCACCCTCCACTCCCTAAATGTAAGAGAATTACTATAAAAACAATGTTACCGAGGGAAATTCCTCTGTAACAGCAATTTAATGGAAACTTCTTTGATGTTGGAAATGTTTATTAGAAACTTTTTTGATGATAGAGATGTTTGATGTTTGTGCTGCTTACTGTAGGAACGCAAGTCATAGAGAGCTGCTGAGCTTTTGAATTGTACTGAATTTACAATTTAGTCCAATTTAAATTCTTCAATTTTACATTTAAAAAGGCACGTGTGGCTAGTGGCTGCCTTATTAGACAGGATAGCTCTAGAATCTGCTAATATACCACAGCCCAAATGCAACATGTTGCACTTCCACTTGTTCATGAGGTATGATCCAATGGAGGGATTGGCAAGATTCAGAATTATTTTGGAAGGGTGTGTCCCATAAACTAGAATGTATCTTGTTCAGGGATCAATTTGTAAGGGGTGTCACTTCTTGGAAACCATAGTGAGTGGAGCAAATAATACAGTGTTAATCCCCAATTACTTCTTTATGAGGTGTTGATAAAACTTGTGGTCAGTGTGGCTAAGGAAGTCTATGACACACTTTCTTTGAGTCTGTACCAATAATTCATTCTGAACTAACCCCCTTGCTAAATCTTCTCCAGTAACCATGCATGCTGAAAAGTCAACATCAGTTCTGACAAATCCAAATGTTATTATCTTTTTCTGACTTTGCTTAAAAGCCATTCTTTTAAAGCACAGAACTACTCTGTATTGGCTAAACCTTTAACAAATCTGTTATTTCATGAATTTCTCTAAATACTGGCTTCTGGATCTTTTCCATAGTGAACATACTCATGCTCTCCATAATATGTTCCCTTCTTGTCTTCTAAGGAGCAGATGCCAAGGTAGGATTAAAAACCTAAGGGTTCTATTAAAGGAAGTTGCCTATGTAAAAAGAAATAGGGAAGATCCCAGAGAAGACTGCTCTGTAAGTCTAATTAAAGTTGTCCAAGAGAAATCTCATATCTCTCTGGATCAATCCAAAGGAGAGCAGCCTGGATGCGTGCACTGGTGTGGGTTTCTAAGTTGGGGCTCCTGGTCATTTATGCTTTTTTTTTTTAAAAGATTTATTTATTTATGCATACAAGAGCTGGGGTACAGGCCAGAGATGCGGGGGGTGAGAGGATTCACTAGAGACAGAGTGGGGAACAGAACAGGCAGACTGACCGAAGTGTACTGCTGAGGGGAGCAGCGGGCAAGACAGGAGAGGTCTGCTGCGCCATGTGGGTTGCTCCCTGTCTGGCCATGTATCAAATTGGTGCTGCAGAGGCTGAGGATTGCCCCACAATGCGGCGCTAAACCCCTTGCGCCATTTATACTTTTTTACTGGAGGTAGGCAAAGCACTGTCTCATGACCCCCACATCTTGTATAATTTCCATTTGAGTGATGATGATAGGCAAGAAAATAAAAGATAGGATGGGTAGAAAATACAATGCAGAAACATTACCTAGATGTCTGGTCAGAATTGTACTCACTTACCCCCTAAGGTTAATTCCAATTCTTCTCTATCAAATGTTTCCATTGTCTGTAAAACCAGGGTTTGAATCTATCTTCTTGTCACTTTTCTGGGCTTTTCAGTTAAATTGTTAACATACTTATTTACAAATGGGTTACACTGGATCTGACCGAGTAGGGCTACATTGGTAACACAGAGGGAAGGAAACACTGGACCAATAAAATTTTTTAAAACTCTCTATCCAGTTCTAGTCCATTACTTCTATAATATACTAATGAGAAACTTTCTTATTTTGTGTCCTTTTGGTAAACTACTATCATCTAGTTATTTGTAGTTTTTGAAGGGACTCATTCAGTTCAGAATAATTGACAAATAAGAACAAAGTTAGTAGAGAGCAAAAAAATGAGCTTAATCACTGATAAAAGTACAATTGGAAATTTTGCTTTTATCAGTGGACAAGTTGGTTTCTTAATGAGTGTTGAATCTAGTATTAGCTAGTTTATCTGTTTAGCTATGTCTGCGTTAGAACAGAATACCCTCCTCCCCCAACCAAGTACAGAGTCTACCCAAGCTCTAAAGGGGAGCTCATGTTTCCTGAAAGCTTTTGTAGGTTCTCTCTAAAATGTATTGATCAAGTTGTCACTCTTACTCTTTCTGGGACTGTAGGAGTAGGAGGCAGAGAGAGTGGTAAATGAAGAGGAGATCAGCAGGAGGGAAGATGCATGCTGACATGGAAGACCAGACACAAGACCAGTACAGTCAGGTAAGTAAGAAAACCATTTATTCTGTTTTGGGATGGCACTAAAATTATTTTGAGAATGCTGAGTTCAATTAATAGTTACATTGTATGCTATCTTCTCCCTGAGCCTTGAAAAACATATTTTTTATTTTCTAGTTTGGATCAGAATATTTTTAGAGAGGCTCACAAAAGCTATGGATGGTCTTCTTCCCAAAAAAGTGTGTACAAACTCGATTCCTGCCTTAGTGATTACAAAATAGATTACTTTCTTGACTCAAAACTCCAGGTCTCTTTTCTACACTATTTTTATTCTGCATTCACACACATACGCACACTAAATTGAGGCACTAAACACCCTTTTCTTTCATTTCTGTTTTTCTTAAGCTTACTTGAGATGAGCTCAAATCGCTATAATCCTGACTTTTGAACTTGGGGAGTTTGTGTGAAATGGTCCATAAGCTTATTCTAAGAAAAGGTGATTTAGTATCATTTCTATATTACTGTGGAATTAAATCAATCACCTCTCTCAAACTCACTTTATCTTTCTCAGTTTAGAAGCTCCACATGAATTTTATGGATATGGGGGGAAATTATAGTATTGATAACTGAGTCAGGCTGCGTTGCAAATTGCATAATGCATTGGGTAGGAACTTTGGCATTGGAGGCAGGTATAGCTGTCCTTAAATCCTAGTGCTTGGCTTTGTATTTTATTATTTATACAATATCTCTGGGACTTAAGTTCTTCATAACATGAGGACTGTGGTGAGGATTTAAAGACATAATAGATCTACAGTATTTAGCATTAAATATTGCTTGGTACATAACCAGCAGCCAATATGAATAATCTATTATTTTTCTAACTATTATTTTTATTCAACTTTGTATTAACAACTTGGACCATAATGATCGACACAGAATAAGTGCTGAAGAAATATTTACGAAATGAATGGCTACAACGTTTCTTATTTCTTTGTTCCTCCTGTACCCTAGTATAGTTTACTCTTTACTATAGTTTATATTACTATATATTAGACAATTCATAACAGACCTGCCACCTTTAAGTTATTCTGTGACTGGCAGAAACTGTATGATACTAAATTACATAGTATCTGTTACTATTATCTGATTTAGAGAATAATCGGTTGATTCACCTTTACTCAGAAGCTTCTCTTTAGGATAAATAAAAATGTTTCCACTTAGTGAACATACTCATTAGGTGCTTCATTACAGAGAGGTTTCTGAATCTACTTATTTAAGCACATTCTTTTCAAGGATTGGTATAATTCTTTAGAATTATACTGAGAATTGCCCTGAGAGATAGAAATAACCTGTCAGAACCATTTTCTAACCCCCCCTTTATAAGTATATCAATCTCTATAGATAGATATGGATGTTTTTAGATTAGCTTTCACTATGCCATATATTCCAGGTAATTCTGACCCACCCTCTCACTTCAGTACGTCACCAGAAGTTCTCATGTCAGGAAACACAGGTTAAACAAGTGTTTGTTTTTAAAAGTGCTTCATTCCTTTAGTGTTCCCTCTCACATGATTTCCCTCATCTGCCTTCCTGGACAGATAGAATCTTAAGAGGATGTCAGCTTGCCAAATAATTGAGATTCTTTTTAGTAATATAGGCTCCAAATCAAAAACATTCCTGGAGACCAGTACACTTACAAATGTTATTGCTTATACAGATGTGTGGTGGAATGGAATAAAAATGTTAGGTATGACAACAAATTTTAGAAATATGAGGTTGCCTTCAGGCACATGAATATATACATGAGGATAGAAATATTTTGGTAGGAATGATTACTAAGGATGTGGGATCTTTGAAACAATATTTGGGAACAAAAGATGCCAAGTTAAAATCAAGAGACTCAGTCAATACATTTTTCTTGTACACTAATTATGTGTCAGTCACAGAGGATACAGCCTTGAATGAGACAGATAGCCCTAGCCTGGGCTGAGAGCCAGGAGAAGACAGACAATAAGTAAACAACTAAGTATTTCAGGAGGGCACAGTGCTTTGAAGTTCAGGATCATGTAGAATTTATGGTAAGTGCAGATTGGGGGAGGTGAGGGATCTTTCCTAGTTTGGAAGGTTAAGGAAGGTTTTCTGTCAAGTACGTGATGTTGAAAGCAAGATCTAAGGATGACTTCGATAGAGAAAGAGAAGGGGAGATACGCTGTTTAGGAGAACGGATGGAACAGCATTTTCAAAGTTGAAGGGAACCCAGTGAGTTAGTTTCCTAAGGCTACCACAATAAACTCACACAAACTGGGTGGCTTAAAACACCAGAAAGGTATTATCTTACATTTCTGGAGAGTGGAAGTCTGAGCTGACACCAAGAACAATGCCTTAGCAAGACTGCTTCCTTCTGAGGATTCTGAGGAAGAGTGTTCCATGCTTCTCCTCTCGTGTCTGGCTGACCATCTTTGGTTCTTTGGCCTGTGGAAGCACCACTCCTGTTTCTGCTGCATCTCACAGGGTGTTCTCTCTCTACAGTCTAAGCCTAAATTGTCTCCTTTTATAATATCAGTCATAGATTAAGGGTCTGCCCTCCTCTGAAATTGTCATATCTTGATTGTATCAGTGATGACACTATTTTCAAATAAGAGCATATTCTGAAGAACTGGGAGTGAGAACTTCAAAATCTGACATGTGAACAGTACACCCCATAATGTCCAGGATGCAAGCCTGGGGAGAGGGGTCAGGATCATGCCTGATGTACTCTCAGAAAGATCCAGGGTCCAGACACACAACACACTTTTCAGTCAAGTTAGGATTTTGTACATTTTTTTCTGAGGGCCACGGTAAATAATTTATGAATTTTAAGCAGAGTGAAAATGATTATATTTGTGTTTTGATATGATTTCTCTGGCTTCAGTTTGGGAGTGTGGGTGGCTGGGATGCTTCTGTTTGCCTCCATGTTTCTATTTTAACTTTATTTTAGTTCTTTGCTTAGATATGCGATTCCTTATGCAAGGCCATGAACACCATTGACTGGTCTTTTGATTGCTCACATCTCCATCTTGTATGAAATGCTCCCTTGGGAAACTTTCTAAGCTTCCAAATTTACCTGTCATCCATAATAGATGGACATCTGTTTGTTTAGACATCAACAAATAAAGTTTAAATTCATCCAATGCATTTAATTAAGTCAAATAACTCAATCTTTTCAAATTACTCAGACCTCACATTAAGATTCCAATGAAAGTAGTGCTAATAAAAAGGTTTAGCAATTAATAAAAAAGACAATTTATGTGTGGGTATAAAATTTGTGCGAAATGAAGCATTTAAGTCTCAGCTTTTACAAAACTGTGAGAAAGTTTTGAAAGTTCCTTTGGTTCATGGCTTACATGAGTGAATGCAAGTCTGATTCAGGTGACTTTCCCAAAGCTCCTGGCTCCACTCTGTAAGCTGCAGGATTTCAGGTTTCAAACCTCCATCATCTGCAAGTCTCCCTGGCTGCTTTATGCTGATAGGCAGAAAACTGCTTTTAGTGATCTAATCTTCTCATAGGATTATGTCTGGGGATAATGAAACTTTACTAAATGCCCGTGGGAATTTAAAGATAGCCTTTGTTAGTGAAGGTAAACTATTGTCATACCACATGGTGGTAAAATGGAAGGATATTGAAAATGATTAACAGTAATTAAAAGATACAGTGAAAGGGCCTTTGCGTCTGGGTGCTAAGAAAGAAGAAAAAAATTACAAAATTCACCTGAGACCTTAACATGTTTTTGTGATCTTCATTAGGAGGATGACAGGATTTATTCTTCTTTCTTTTTAGTGCTAAAGTAAAACTTCCGTATATTTATTAATAATCAGAACTAAACATACTTCAGGGATTATTTACTCAGGACCTTCTGTATTAGGAAGGATTCAGGCTAAGCAGATGTAACAAAGAAAACCCAAAGTAAAGTAGCTTAAGTAAGAGAAACTTTTCTTTCTCACTTAAGGGTCCAGAGGTACGTGCTACTGGTCGACCCTACTGTTCACTGGATGCTCTGGGGATCCCAGGCTGGGGGAGGTGCTGCCATCCTCAACAAGTGGCTCCCTGTGGGGGTGCAAGATGGTGGTCCCAGTTGTTGGCATTTCCCCATCAATGAGTGGGAGTGGAGAGAGTGCAGGTCAAATTGCTTCCTTTTTATGAAAATGTTATAAAAACAGTAAAAAAATCACTTTGCTCTTTCATTACTGTTCCTAGCTAAAAGGGAGTCTGTGAATGCAGTTGGTAGCTGGGCACCCTTGTGCCAAGCACATGGGCCTTTTATTACTAAACGGAATACGGGGGCAATGAATGGCATACATCGCACTGTCATTCTTCTGTGAGGGAATTAAGATCCAGAGAGGGAACATGAGCTGCCAGAAGTCCTTGACTGCAGAAGCTCAGATCTCCACACTCCTAGTGGGATGCAGACTTTACTAAAGGTGCCTGAAATTGTCCCTTGTTCTGTTTCCTCCACATTACTGATACTTAAAAACACAACAAACAAACAAAACAAGCAAAAAGAAATCTGTGGACAAACAGCAAGAATTTATTAGTTGATTTCCAAAGATGAGTTAGTTTTAAGTATGGTCCAGAACCCCTTTCAGTTTATTAAGTTGCTTGTCAGAATAGAAAGATAATGGTTAGCTTCTCTTTACTTTCTCTAGTGTAGTTTTCTCCATATTAATGTGCTGTTCAACCTCAAATTTGTATAGACTCATTTTTGCTTCTTTTACTAATTTTCAAATTAAAAATTCAGCTTACTTGGGAAATCTATCACTGTTTACCCTAGTTGAAGTTCTAATATACTGTCTTTCATTTTGAGATTATCACACTGTTTGCTCAGATGTACTAGTATACATAAGAAGGCACAGAAAGTGATTGATGATCATTCTGTTTCTATGACTATGAATCCTTAATTTTGATTTTCACAGTATCTTCACCATTTCGTTGAAAGAAAAATGGATCAAGCAAACTGAATAGGCAAGCGTTGGGTGTAAGAATTTATAAATATAGAAGCAAAGCATTATATTTCATTTTATTTTTTAATGTAAGCATTAAAAGTACTACTTTTCAAGAGGAACAAATTTATCTTTGTTCTATTTTTAGAATTGTGTTTGAAGAAGTTTTATTTTTTAGTATCTTAAATTACCAGATACACATTCCTAACACTTTACATTTATCATTCTTCTTTAATTGTTAGTGTTTTGACAGTATAAGATTCCCCACCCCTCAGTGTATTCTCCGTAACACTCCCACTGCTGAAGTACCCATAGTCCTCCACCATAATCACCCTGTTTTCATCTCTCCCCTCCCTTCCCCCTCTATAAGTCTAAGATCAACAGTTTTTAAGGATTGGTTTTAAAAATTCATCTTTGTCTGATATTTTTCTGTATGCCTCATAGAAGTGACACCATTCAGTATTTATCTTTCTCCTTTTGCCTTATTTCACTTAGAAGAAGCTGTTCCATTTCCATCCACTTTGCTGCAAATGGCAAGAGTTTATCTTTTTTGATTGCTGAGTAGCATTCCATTGCATACGTATACCGCTTCTTCTTAATCCACTCATTGGTTTGGGGGCATTTAGGTTGTTTCCGTATCTTGGTTATTGTAAATAGTACTACAGTAAGCATAGGAGTGTGGGTTTCCTTTCAAATTAATGTTTTGTATTTTTTGTATAGATGTCTAGGAGTGGGGTTGCTGGGTTCTATGGCATGCCCATTTTTAGTCTTTTGAGTTACTTCCATACTTTTTGAGTTTTCCATAGGAGCTGGACAGTCTACATTGTCACCATCAGTGGAAGAGGGGTCCTTTTCCTCCACACCCTGCTGGCACTTGTTGTTTCTGTTTTGTTTTTTTTTTTTTTTGATATGAGAATTCTCACGGGTGGAAGGTAGTAGCTCATTGTGGTTTTGATTTTCATTTCTCTGAGGATAAGCGATGATGAACATTTCTTCATGTGCCTATTGGCCACCTGTGTGTCTTCTTTGGAGAAAGTATCTGTTAAGCTTTGAAGAAGTTTTTGACTAAACAAAAAATTCCGGTCTAGGCCAGGCAATGCTGTGTCTGGCTCTCTGAGAATTTGGCAGCTAGTAAGACTTCTGTATTCTCTATTCTCTGGATCATTTCTAGGTAACATTACTTCCTCTTTTCATCCCAGCAGTGTTTTAGCTCCAGAGAATATATCTGTCACACTTACATATGGAAGAAATCCTGGGGATGCATTTCACTATTTTTTGAGATGAAGATGGTTCAATACTACATATCCCACTTGACAGCTATTCAAGATGTTTGTGACAAAATTGTAAATCTTTCAAAGGGTCTCAGGAAAATAAGTGTTAGGAGAGCGTTTGTTTTCTACAGATGTGAGAAAGATAATTTTTCTTATCTTTTTCTTAGATTTCTAAATTTATCGATTGAGTCTTGCCAAGTCTAAGGATAATGTACAGTAGGAAAGAGACTACTTAAAACAATACGTGGAGTACCCAGCCCCCAAATTCTAACATCTAAAATGTTAACTTTCCATATCTTAACTTTTTATTTTTAAATTTAGGAGAACTTCATCCTGTACCTCTCTCACCCTTCCCTCCAAAACAAACTTGAAATTTCTCATTCATGTACTCCTGTTGTCTACTCCTGGGCTCACACCTACACACATCATGCTGGTTTGTCACTATTCCAAGAGTGAGCACACAGAAACCCAGAGGGCGAGTCAGGAAACTGGTACAATGGAAAGCTTCTGCTTGTTCCTGTTAGTCAGGAGCTGTTCCCAAACTGTGCCCGGTTGTTAACCTCTGTTTCCTAGTCTTTCCTGTTTGATGTGACCCCTTATTCTCTGAGCTTACATTTGACCCTTGCAAGTCTTTGACTACAAGAATTAATATGTCCTTCTCTGTCTGTAGCTTCCAGGCACCCAGATCCACTTTAATTTATAGCTTCTTCCTGGGTAAGACCTTCTTCTGTGTCCACTCACCATCTGATGTCTGTAGCTTGTCTCAGCTCTCCTCGGGATCCTGTTGCCAATATTATGTCTTCTTTAAAAGATTATGAACAAGTAGGGCCTCACTGGTGGCGCAAGGGGCTAAGATGCAACCTCTAAAGCTAACCGCAGCCACTGCATCACGAGTTCAATCCCTGGCCAGGGAGCAACCCACATGGTGCGGCAGACCTCTCCTGTCTTGCCCGCTGCTCCCCTCAGCAGTGTATTTCGTCAGTCTGCCTGTTCTGTTCCCCGCTCTGGGGAATTCTCTGGTGAATCCTCTCACCCTCCCACGTAACCAGCCTGTACCCCGGTTCTTGTATAAATAAATAAATAAATCTTTAAAAAAAGATGATAATTGAAACCACGAAAGCAGAAGAGATTACAAAGGAAAACTTAAGAGCCTGTGAACAGAAAATTCTTAATACAGAGCCTTAAAGAACATTTATGACTAAAGAGTGGATAAAGGAGGAGGAGTCCACAAAGGATACTGAGAAACAACCTGAAAGTTAGAATGCTGTGTCATAGAAGGGGTGAAGGTATTGAGAAGGATGGCATTTCCAATAGTATCAAATGTTGAGAATTTAAGAAAGATAAGGACTGAATTGTTGGAAATAGGGCATAGAGGTCTTGTCAAGAGCGCCAGTAATTTTGTCAAGAGCACTTCAGGGGAATGGTAGGGGTGGAAATCAGATTGCAGTATGTGGAGGTGTAGTCAGAATTGAGGAAAAAAGCAGAAAACTTCCAATATATTTTTGTGTGAAAGATAGGGGAAAAATAGCATAGTAATTGGAACAGGACATGGGATTTAGGAAAGATTTTGCTTGTAATTTGGAGAGATTGAAGAATATGTGAATGTTGATGAAAGGAGTCAGGAGAAAGAGTGAGAGGCAAGGATGCTCTTATAAACACACCAAGACATAGGTACCAACTAAGATGTCCCAAAATAGGACATATAGTTATTCTATTAACTAATGAGTTCATAAGGAAATTCTTACAGTTTCCAACTACAAGCTGTAATAAACCCACCTGTATTTTCACCCTTCTTTTCTTCCTAGCCTTCTGTGAGGGTGAATAAGAAATTTTGCCCCTTTCATCAATGGTAAATCATTCTGTTTAGGCACTGAACCCATTTGCTCTCATTTTTTCAATTTTTGAGATTCACCATTGAGCATATTTTCACTCTCAAAATTTTGTCAGTCTGTGTGGATGACAGATTCTATTGTCACCCTACTTTTTAAAAAAAAATTTAAAAGATTTATTTATGCATACAAAACTGGGGTATAGGCCAGAGGTGTGGGGGGTGAGAGGATTCACAAGAGACAGAGTGGGAAACAGAACAGGCAGATTGACTGAAATACACTGGTGAGGGGAGCAGCAGGTGAGTCAGGAGAGTTCTGCTGCGCTATGTGGGTAGTTCCCTGGCTGGGGATCAAACTCATGCTGTAGTGGATGAGGACAGCTCTATAAGTTGTGTCTTAACCCCTTGTGCCACCAGGGAGGCCTTGTCACCCTACTTTTGATGACTTCTTTTTTCTCAGGAAGTAAAACATGGCAATATATTTAAGGTGACTGAAAGGTATGCAATGGTAGCTCTGGGGAATGGGGGAGCCAACTGACCAGGAAAAGGGGCTGTGAAATGACACTGCAAGTCCCTTTGAGTTGGGTCTTTCATTTTCTGGACCATCCCCATTTACCTGTCACTATATAGTAACTGCCTAAGACTTTTATTAATGTGCCTATTTATAGGAAAGAAAGTCAACTCAGAGGTTATCCATCTTACTCAAGATCACAGTAAGAAGTAGAGCTTGGTTTCAACCCAAATTCTTCTGATGCCAAAGCCTGTGTACTTAACAAATACACTATACTATCACGAAATCTTTTGGGATTTTAGCACTACTTGTGTCTTCAGTACGGTACTATATTGCCCAACTTTTTGTTTATGATAATTATTATTGCTTTGATTATATACATATATGTTGTTTATATTAAAAATTTGTAGATTACATTTTTAGGAAAATACTCATTTTACAGTATGTGTAAGTTTAAAAATAAAGGTAAGAGAGCAAAGACCTTTGGTTATCACTGCTTTTGTGGCCTTAGAGTGTCACAGCACATTGCCTGGGCCGTTGGTTGTTCGTAAGACAAGCACACTGATCACACATCGGTGGCAATGTTACCAGTTAGAGTTATTACAGGGAAGTATGCATATGACTTATTTAAAAACAATATAAAGAATAGATGCCATTCAAAGTTACCTTTGCATATTTATGGTGGGCATGAGGGAAAGCATGGCCTCCCTGATACCATAAACAAAGTGGGAAACACTTTTCACTTTCAAGACATCTGCATGTATGCAAGACAGGAGGGGAGCTGGAGAGAACTAATTTGAATTCCTTGAAATGTTTAAGGAAAAAAACCCTGAAACTTCAAAACATTTACTGACATGTGTTGCTAAAGGAGAATTCCATTTCATCTTTGGAATAGAACGAATTTTAGTTTTTGGAGTGAACATTTGCATGAACCTTGATTATGCAATGATAAAGTAGATCCTATTCAGAATTTAAAAAAATTGTTCTAAAAAATAATGTCAACAACTGTGGTCATAGCAGCATTTCTGAATGATTATGCGGGGCTTAACTGATTTAAATAACCCTAAGCAGTTAGAACAAAATGAAAAAATGGGGTTTTCTAAAGTGGGAAGAGTAAATGGGTCTTAGGAATTTTGTTGAGAGCTAAGTAATGACTGATGGATTTTAGGGTAGGATTACCTTATGTTTCCATACACTTTCTGTTTATTTCTTCATTGGCTTTTGATGAGCACAAACTGTGTGCCAGTCAATATTTTAGGTGTTTGAGATATATCAGTGACAAAACAGGCAGCATAGCTTGTAACAGAATTCCTTTGGTGAAGTTTTTTGAAGAATAAAGCCTCCTGTTAGCTGCACTTTCTTTGGAAAAAAGAAGGCGATGCTCTCCAGTGATAGAGTGAAATAGAGCAGGAACAACTTCAGCCACGTGGAGAATAGTTATGAAATGTGGGGATAGAGAAAAGTGGTGGGGAAGCTTGGCATAATCACAGCCAGGAGGGGGTAAGCTCAACTTGCATATTTGCAGGACTTGTGAAAGGGTTTGGACTTTGTTTCAAATAATGGAGAGCCAGATGTTAATTACAAAAGTAGAGGGAATCCTAGGAACTAATAGGTAGTTGCATTATGCTTATAATTATATGCATTTAATCTCGTACTGTCAACTATATTACATGGAATGGGAGAAAAAGTGGTGACATCAGAAATGCTACACAGGGAATTGAGCTTGTATCTCATTATGTGAATGCCATCACCACTCATGAGTACCTCCTGTGGATGAAAGGCTGAAAATCACTCAGGCATTTGTTTACCGGGAATATGCTTACTAATGTGAGGCAAAATTTGTCAATATAGTTTATTGAAAAGCAACAGACAATCTCTAATAGAATCTTAGATTACATTTCTCATTAGCTATTGCCAGATGGAAACATGTAATTTCAACCCAAACATACTGTTCTTGTAAATATTCCTTCTATCCACCCTATATGGTCAGAGTGATATGATTAATCAGATGATTATTCTTGAAAAACAAAAACTGTATATGAATAATTTTGGCTATTATGGTGTTTTTCATCCTTTATTCTATTTTCTTTCTGGCGTTTTTTTTCTCCAGTAATGAAATTGTAATCATTTTATTCCAGGTACATCAATAAGGATGTACCTTTTTGGTGCTCTGATTACATTTATCATGTTAAGATGCACTTCCAAATTCAGTTTAGGCTTATATTTTATAGTCTGTGATGTACTCTTCATTTCCTAACTAAGAGAACATCAAATGGACTTTTAATTCAACCTCATGCTTATGGAGTTAGTGACCTAAAACAGTTATTAACCCTCTGGATAATATAATGAGATAAGGAGAATTTAAAAGAACAAAATAAAAGCATTACAACTTTTAGTCACATATAGATAAGTATTTTTTTAATCTTTGGTTGAAACCCCTTCTTAGCTTCTTCTGCTTTGTGTTGAGAAACTTAATTTCTTTTTCAGTTCCCTATCAAATTCCTAAGATTCATCAGTTAGTGTGGACTGCTAGGAAAGACACAATAACAGCCCCTAAGGATGTCTACACCTAATTCCCAGAAACTGTGAATATGTGAAATTACATGGCAAGTGGAATTGAAGTTGCAAATGGAAGCAGTCTTGCTAATCAGGTGTATTTATTTATTTTTTATTTTTTTAATTTTATATGTATTTTTACATCATTTTCCATTTTTGCACAATGTATGCATTTTCATTTTGGTTATAGTCCCCATACAATTCCCACCGCCCCCCCCCTTGTGTTGATCCTCCTCCTCCCCCACCCCCCACAAGTGTGTCCCTGGTTTATAGTTGCTTGTTGCTTTTGATTTTTACTTTATTATAATTAGTCTTCTTCCTGGTCCCTTATTTAGGTTTTATAAATTCCTGCTATGAGTGAGACCATCTGGTATTTTTCTTTTTCTTTCTGGCTTATTTTGCTGAGCAGGATCCCTTCCAGCTCCACCCATGTTGCTGCAAATTGCACGAGTTTGTCTTTTTTGATTGCTGAGTTGTATTCCATTGTGTATATGTACCACATCTTCTTGATTCAGATGTATTTAAAATAGGATGATTATCCTGGATAACCTGGGTGGGCCCAAATGTGGTTAAGCGGTTCCTTAAAAATGGAACAAACAAAACTATACCCAAACAAATCCTGGAAATCTGACTGCAGTGTTTAGGCTATCAGAGTGGAGGGTGGGGGTAGGAAGGTGAGAGAGAGGGGGTACAGTGGACTCTGGTGGAGGATTATGGCTGCATTGGTGCTGGGTGTGGTGTGGTAGTTATATCTGAAAGATTGGTGAACCTAAACCCCTAAATCATATACAGTGTTGCGAACCAATGTTACCTCAATTTTTAAAAAGGGATGCAATTAGAAAAAAAGGAAAAAAGAAGAAAAGAGTCTGAAGAAAAAGTGATTATAAATGAAGGCATAGGGAAATACTTTGTGGCTGGCTTTGAAATGCACAAAAGGCCCAGTTACTAAGGAAAGTGGGTGGTCTCTGAACATTTTAGAAATTGCAAGGAAAAGAATTCTTTTCTTCTGTCTCCAAAAAAGGAAGACAGTCCTGCTGACCCTTGATTTTTAGAATGGTAAGATAACATGTTGTGACATTTTCAGCCACCATGTTGTGCTATTTTCAGTCACCATGTTGTGCTAATTCTTTATAGCAGCAGTGGAAAAGCTATATATCTGTTATTTGGAAGATTGTGTTATTCATATTAGGAGGAAGTTTGTAGGTTTTTTTTTTTTTTTTGCATTACTTGCTCTAGTTTTATGTGTTTTTTAAATAGACTTTTAATATGTCGAATTGCATTGGTTGGATTTTGAATATTGAACCAGTCTTGCATTCCTGGGAATGCACTTGGTCATGGTATAGCATTCTTTTTATATATTCTGTGTTCAATTTGCCAATATTTTATTGAGAATTTTTATATTTATGTTCATGAGGGATATTCCTTTGTAGTTTCTTTCCTTGTGTTTATTAGCTTTCAGAGGGGAGTAATGCTAATGTCAAAATCAATTGGAAAGAATTCTCTTATCTTCTAATTGTGGATAAAGAAACTGTAGAATGTTATTCTTTCAAAGTTTTCTTAAAATTCACCAGTGAAACAGTCTGGACTTAAAGATTTATTTATAACTTTAATTTAATTGGCTTAATATTTATACTGTTTTCTGACTTTTTCTTTCATCTTGGATAAATTCAGGTTGTGGTTTTTGAGCAAGTAGTCTATTTCGTGTATTTTGTCAGATGTGTTGTATCCCCTAATTTTTCTTTCAGTCTGTACAGTCTGTACAGTCTGTCAAAGCTTCCTTATTTCATTCCTGTTTTTAAATATTTTGATCTGACTTGTGTGTCTATGTAGGGTAAATAGTTTTTCACGCTTTTCTGCCATCCCACCATTAGGATTGCCCTGCCTGATGGGGCACCTGCAGTTGTTACATTGTTACAAACTATCTTCTTTAAGTCTGTGGGCCATGGGAGGTGTATAGAGATAGTCACCAAGAAAAGCAGAAGCAAGAGAAGCAGAAGGCATGTACCTGGTTGCTGTTCTATGTGTAACAGCTCAATAAAAGCCTGAGAAACCCACGGAGGGCTCCAGGGCTTTCCTTTACCGGTCTGCGGGATCATAGGCAACCTGCTCAGTGGCCTTCCTGCCACTACAATCTATCATTCAGGGTTAAGTTTAAAAACTAGGCAATGATCTAACTCTCATTTTCCTTCTCTGAGTCTTTCTTACACTGATGAAGGTCAGATCCACATTTGGGAGGGTAGCTTGGGAGTTCAAAGTCAACTTTATATGGTTGCTTTCCTGAGGTCCTTCCTTGCTGTGATTTCCCTGTTACTTTCCAGTTTGCTTTTCAGTCCTGCTGCCTGAAAGCTGGGATTTTCTTTATGCAACTCTTTCAGGCATTTCTCATGACCCCATCAGTGTCAGTAGCTTAGTGTTTGAAAGATAGGAAAACAATGAAGTGTCACCGCACTCTCTTAGGTCATAGGACCATAGCTCCTCCAAGTGGGGAGAATGTTACCCTTCTTTAGAGTTTTAGGTATCTGCAGGCCTTCCTGCACTAAGCCACCAGTGACCACTTACCCACTCCCCAAGTCTAAACTAGAGAGCTAGCTGTCCCTGCAGCTTTCTGTTTCCACAGACACTTACTTCTTAGTTTGAGGCTACTCGGAATTTAGGCCAGGGGTAACAATGATACAAAATGGTTAAATACAGGTTGTTTCAAATGATGCTTCAAGTCTTGTCTCCTCTCCTAATCCCCTGCTTCTATTTACCTTTCCAAATCTTTAAATAGTTGCTCCATGCATTCTGTCTAGGTTTTTAGTACATTTCATGGGAGACAGGATAGAATGTGTTTACTTCATCTTATCCCAACTTAGAACTACATAGAAATTTTTTATTAGACTGGAAAGCAAAAATAATGCCCTTTGAACTGAAGAACTGTTAAAATTGTAAATTTGATGGAGAACAGGAATGCTCCCCCATGGGATGATGGTGATGGTAAGGAAGTTATCTGAAAATCTAAGTCAAATGTCTTTTTTATAGCTTTACCCAGAGCTGCTATAACTCTGAAACTCATCATTCTGTGTCTGTGTCCTTTCCTATCTTCCTTGAAAGTCCAATATTAAAGTGTCAGAATCCTTTTAAACTCAGGGACACTGTTTGCTATAAGCCTCAGTGTCACAGAAGTACAAACTGAGTATCATAGAATTCTACCTCCATTGCCCTGTTTTTCTGATGTCTACATTTGCTAAGATCATTGTCATTTTTATGTCTCATCATTGTAAATGTAGACACCATTGCCTGAAATTTCATGGATAAGGCATAAAACTTTTTATATCTTCACTTTAAGCTGTTTAAAAATTTTTTTAGACTGTCAACCAGTTCAGGAGCATGTAGAAATGGTAAAAGTTCACACTGCCCCAAAGCACACAAAAGATGATTACATGTAATTTGTTGGAATCCTCCTTGTGTTTATGTCACCAGTAAATCTCCTGTAAGCAGTTTAGTTGTTCACACACTGAAAAGTATGTGGATTAGGGAGAGTCAAAGACTGTGTGGGAATTTATAAAGATCAGAAACTCTGACTGCCCTTTTTGAGTCCAATTTTCTCTTCTTCATGATCAGCTTAAAGTCAGTTATTATTGCTCAAATGGATAATTATTGTTGAAATTAGACTGTAAGTTTAACTTAAGAAATAACAAAATTAAATGACTTGCTCTAGTTTACACCATTATTAAATGCCAAGACCAGGTTTAGGCTATAGGTCTGACTGCAGCTACTGTTTCATGTTTATGAAGCAATTCTAAAGAACTCACCGTTAGAGGGAATCGTTTTGAGAGTTCCAGAGACCACCAGCTGTAATAGCCAAGCAGGGAGTTTAGTTCCTATTGAGGCCTATATCCTGACTTCAGTTTTCCTTAGGGATGGTTGAATTACTTTGTACACACATATATGTGGTATATGTGGTTTGTTTAAAGGTCAGGAGAAGGGCACAGGTCAAGGGTTTATGACTCTGCACTTTGGCCGCTCAACAGGAACTGTCACAAGCTTTGCTTTTGGTTTAGCTTAGTTGTATCACTCACAAGAACAGTGAAGGCAAACATTCTTTGAGAGTATATATGTATTAGGCCTGCTTAGTCACGGGTGATTAAAGGGTAGACCAGGTTCAGTCACTGTCCCCCATGAACTCAGAGCTGTGTTGAGTAGTTGAGCTGCATCTACACTTTTTCCTTAGCTGAATAATACATAACTGCAGGTTTTTTTTTCGTGTTCTTCTAATTTGTATTCATTATTTTTTGTAAAGGTGGAATATGCATTTATCAAGTATTTTTGTATCCTACTTACCTTTTTAAAGGTGTTGTGGATCTGGTGAATAAAGAGCCAGTCCAATGGTGCAAGCAGATATATTCTTTTTTTTTAATATATATTTTATTTTATATAAATATTACATCATTTTTCATTTTTGCACAATATATGAATTTTCATTTTGGTTATATTCCCATACAATTTGCACCCACCTCATTTTGACCCTAATCCCTCCTTTCCTCCCTCTCCTATAGTGTGTCCCTGGTTCATAGTTGCTTGTTGATTTTGATTTTTGCTTTATTATAATTAGTCTTTTTCCTGGTCCCTTATTTAGTTTTTCCAAATTACTGCTATGAGCGAGACCATCTGGTATTTTTCTTTTTCTTTCTGGCTTATTTTGCTGAGCATGATCCCTTCCAGCTCCATCCATGTTGTGCAAATTGCATGTGTTTATCTTTTTTGAATGCTGAGTAATATTCCATTTATATACCACATCTTCTTGATCCAGTCATCTATTTTTGGGCATTTGGGTTGTTTCCATAGCTTAGCTATTTTAAATAGTGCTGCTATAAACATAGGGGTGCGGGTGCCCTTTTGAATTAATGTTTCTGTGTCCTTTGGGTAAATACCTAGGAGTGGAATTGCTGGATCATATGGAAGCTCTATCTTTAGTAGGTTGAAGAATCTCCATACAGCTTTCCATAGTGGTTGGACCATTTTGCACTCCCACCAGCAGTGCAGAAGAGTTCCTTTTTCTCCACATCCTCGCCAACATTTGTTGTTGCTAGTTTTTTTTAATATATGCTATTCTCACTGGTGTGAGATGGTATCTCATTGTAGTTTTGATTTGCATTTCCCTGATTACAAGTGATGTTGAACATTTTTTCATATGCCTGTTGGCCATTTGCATTTCCTCTTTGAAGAAGTTTCTTTTTAGCTCTTCTGCCCATTTTTTTGACTGGATTATTTACTTTGTTTTTGTTGAGTCTCATCAGCTCTGTGTAGATTTTTGTGATCAGTTCTTTATCATTAGTGTTCTGTGCAAAAATTTTCTCCCAGTTGGTGGGGTTTCTCTTTGTTTTGGTTATTGTCTCTTTTGTTGTACAGGAGCTCTTTATCTTTGGGTGATGTGTCTGTAAAGATGTCTTTGAGGTGCATGTCATGTAGTGTTTTGCCTATATTTCCTCCTATATATTTTATGGTTTCATGTCTTATGTCTAGTTCTTTAATCCATTTTGAGTTGTTTTTTGTGCATGGTGTGAGGTAGTAGTCAAGCTTCATTCTTTTGCATGTAGTGACCCAGTTTTCCCAGCACCATTTATTGAACAAACTTTCTTTGCTCCATTACATATTCTTTGCTCCTTTATCAAAGATTAGTTGACTGTAAATCTGTGGGCTTATTTCTGGATTTTCTATTTGGTGCCATTGGTCCGTGTGTCTGTTCTTGTTCCAATACCATGCAGTTTTGATGATTTTGGCTTTGTAGTGTAGTTTGAAATCTGGTGTGTGATGCCTCCATTCCCATCTTTTTTTTCAGGAGCTCTTTGGCTATTCAGGGTTTTTGGTGGCTCCAAGTGAATTTCATCAATATTTGTTCTATTTCTTTGAAGATTGTCATTGAAATTTTTATTGGAATAGCATTGAATCTGTAAATTGCTTTTGGTAGGATGGCCATTTTGATAATGTTAATTCTTCCAATCCATGAGCAGGGGTTGTCTTTCCATTTTTTTGTGTCTTCTTCTATTTCATTTAACAGTGTTTTATAGTTTTCTTTGTATAGGTCCTTTACCTTTTTTGTTAGGTTTATACCCAAGTATTTGACTTTTTTTTGTTTCAGTAATAAAAGGGATGGTTTTCTTGATTTCTTCTTCTTCAGATTTATTGTTTGTGTATAGGAAGGCTACTGATTTTTGCGTGTTGATTTTGTATCCTGCCACTTTACTAAACTGATTGATTAGTTCAATTAGTTTTTCTGTGGAGTTTTTGGGGTTCTCTATGTATATTATCATCTGTGAATAGTGATAGTTTGACTTCTTTCTTGCATATTTGGATTCCTTTGTATGTCTTTCTCTTGTCTTATTGCTAGGTCTTCCCGTGTTATATTGAAAAGCAGTGGTGAGAGTGAACATCCTTGTCTTGTTCCAGATCTTAATGGAAATGCTTTCAGCTTTTCACCATTGAGAATGTTATTGGCTTTGGGCTTGTCATATATGGCTTTTATGATGTTGAGGTATGTTCCTTGAATCCTGAGAATTTCAAGGTCTTTTTTAATAGATCATTGTACTTTGTCAAAAGCTTTCTCAGCATCTAATTGATGTTATCATATGGTTTTTATATTTCTTTTTGTTGATGTGTTGGATTACATTGATTGATTTTCAGATGTTGAACCATCCTTGTATCCCTGGAATAAATCCTACTTGGTCTTGGTGAATTATCTTATGGATACATTGTTGGATTCTGATAGCTAAAATTTTACTGAGGATTTTTGCATCAGTGTTCATTAGAGAGATTGGCCTGTAATTTTCTTATTTTGTGTTGTCCTTGTTTGGTTTTGGTGTATAAGTGTAATGTTGGCTTCATAGAATGTATTTGGTATTATCCCTTTCTTCTCAATTTTTTGAAAGAGTTTGTGAAGGATAGGCACTAATTCATTTCTGAATGTTTGGTAGAATTCATTTGTAAATCCATCTGGTCCTGGGCTTTTGTTTTTGGGGAGGTTTTTGATTACCATTTCAATTTCACTGCTTGTAATTGGTCTGTTTAGGTGTTCTGTTTCTTCTTTATCTAGCTTTGGGTGATTGTAGAGTTGTAGGAATTTGTCCATCTCTTCTAGATTGTTGAACTTGTTTCCATATAACTGTTCATAGTTGTTTCTGATTATTCTTTTGATTTCTGCTGTGTCTGTTGTGATTTCTCCTCTTTCATTTGTGATCCTATTTATTTGTGCTTTCTCCCATTTTTCCTTTTTTGAGCCTCACTAGGGGTTTGTCTATTTTATTTATTTTTTTGAAGAACTGACTTTTGGTTTCATTGATCTTTTGGATTGTTTTTTTAGTTTTGATTTCATTTATTTCTTCTTTGATTTTTATTATTTCTTTTCTTCTGCTGGTTTTAGGGTTTTTTTTGTTGTTCTTTTTCTAGTTCTTTGAGCTGTAAGAGTAAGATGTTTCTTTGAGGTTTTTCTTGTTTCTTGATGTGAGCCTGTATTGCTATATATTTTCCTCTTATTACTGCTTTTGCTGCATCCCATACATTTAGGAAATTGGTGTCCTCCTTGTCATTCAACTCAAAGTATTTCTTCTTTAATTTCCTCATTAGTCCAGTGGTCTTCCAGTAGTGTGGGTTTCAATCTCCATGAGGTAGGAGAGTTCCTTGCCTTCTTTTTAGGGTTTATTTCTAGTTTGATGTCTTCATGATCAGAGAAGATGGTTGGTATGATTCAATCTTGGTGTATCTGTTAATGTTTGTTTTGTGTCCCAGTATGTGATTGATCCTGGAGAGTGATTCATGTGTGCATGAGAAAAATGTGTACTCAGATTTTTTTGGGTGTAGTGTTCTATAGATGTCTGTTAAGCCCAAGCTCTCTAGTTCCTTATTTAGAGCTTTAGTGTCCTTACTTACTTTTTGTCTCATTGACCTATCCATTGTTGATAGTGGTGTGTTGAAGTCTCCTACTACATATGTGTTTTCTCTGATGTCTGTTTTCCAGATGATAATAGTTGTCTGATATATTTTGGTGCTCCTTCATTTGGTGAGTATATGTTAATGAGTGTTATTTCTTCTTGAAGTATTGTCCCCTTGATCATAATGTAGTGACCATCTGGGTCTCTTTTTACCTTTTTGAGTTTGAAATCTGTTTTATCTGATATAAGTATAGCTGTTCCTGCCTTCTTTTTTGGTCCATTTGCTTGTAGGATTGTTTTCCATCCTTTTATTTGCAGTCTATTTTTATCTTTTGTAGTTTCAGTGAGTTTTCTGGAGAGAACAAAAGGTTGGGTTTTGTTTCTTGATCCAGCCTGCAACTCTGTGTCTTTTTATTGAAGAGTTTAGTCTGTTTACATTTAGAATAATATTGATATGTTAGCATCTGTATTTGCCATTTTGTTTGTCTTTTCTCTGGTTTAATTTATTTATTTTTTAATATATACATTTTTTTGGTCTTGTTTCATTCTTATTCATCCCTCTGTTGGTTCTGGCTTTAGGACTCCTTTAGTATTTTTTGAAGTTGGAGTTTAGTCATAATGTAATTCCGGAGTTTCTGTTTGTCTGGGAAGGTCCTTATTCTTTCTTCATAGAGGAAGGAAAGCTTTGCAGGATAGAGGATTCTTGGTTAGCATTTTGTTGTCTTGGAGTCTGTTGACAATCTCCCTCCTCCACTCTCTCCTTGCCCATAGTGTTTCTTTGGAGAAGTCTGATGTCAGCCTTATTGGTTTTCCTTTGTATGTTATCTGTTTCTTCCCTCTTGTCAGGTTCATTATTTTTTCCTTGTCTTGGATTCTTGGGAACTTTACTATTGTGTGTCTTTCTGTATTTTTCCTTTCATCATGGAAGTCTGGTGTTCTTCTTGCTTCTTGTATGTCTATTTTCAGCTCCTTCATGTTTGAGAGGTTCTCTTCAATTATTTCCTTGAATACTTTCTCTGTTCTTATGTCTCTCTCCTCTCCCTCTGGTATTCCTATAACTCTTATATTTCCTTTCCTCATGGAGTCAGGTAGTTCCCAAAGTCTTTCTCATTCTTTTTCATTCACACTTCTCTTTCCTTTTCTGTTTTGGTTCTTTTTATTTCTGTGTTTTGAGAGTACTTATTCATTCTTCCATTTCATCTATTCTGCTTTCACTGCTTTTTCCAGAGTTCTTTAGCTCCTCCATTAATCCTTTGATCTGCTGCATTTCTTTCACTTCCCTCTTTAGAGACTCAGTTTCATTCTTCTGATCATCGATTATTTTTCCCTTATCATTGTTTTCCTTTATGACTTCTGTCAGCTTTTTAATCACAGCAATTTTAAATTCTCTTTCTGGAAGGCTCAGAAGTTCTTCCAAGTCACTGTTGTTGCATTCTGGTGGGTGATTTTCTTTTTGTGGTGTGTCTTTTCCCTGAGGACTTGCTTGGTTGCTTGTATTTTTTCTTTTCCCTGCTGCTTGTTTTCTAACTTGTCCTATGCATTGGGACACTGTGTCTCTGGTATTAGCTGGCATATTTTTGGTGTGTTCTTTCTGGGATGTTGGAAACTGGTGGTCCAATCGAGTCAAAAACTGTTATGCCAGAATTCCAGTAGTGCAGTGGTACTATAAATTTGTTAGTGGTCACTGTCACAAAGAATCTCCTCCTTCTGTATTTGTTTAATTCCAAGGTGGGTCTTGTGGTCCTACAAGACTGCCCTTCAGTGGGAGGATCGCCTGCTGGGCTCCAAATCTCTGGATCCTCCTCTGGGCTCCAACTGGTCGCCATATGGGGCCTGGCTTGTGGGGGCTTTTCAACTCACCTCTGGCTGTGGGGGCAGCCCTTTTCCAGCTCCACACAGTCTAGATGGGTTCCTCTGGATGCAAAAGGTTCCTGATCTAAAATGGCTCAAGCAGATTTATTCTTAATTCTGCCTCATTAAGGGGTAACCATACTTTTTCCTGATTTCTTCAGTACCCATGGCAGCTTCAAACCTTGGCATGCAGCTAAGGCCTAGGTTCTTGCCCTCATCCCTGCTAGCATCTAAAGTGTGCAAGCTCGGTGGAGTATGGAGGAGGACTGTGGTGGTGGGAGAGTTACAGTGACCACACCAGAGGGGAGAAATCCCATATTGTCAAAATATTAACAAGGATATGAAACAGTGGTACTTCATGAAAATAAATATGAAAAATAATTAAGTATACATGGGATGGAATAAAAATAAGGAGTTCATGCTATTTCTAGACCCACCTTATTTCTGGGTATGATTTCTCATTGCCTGCTCTGATCCTGCAAGGCTTGGCTCATGCCCTCTGCTTCGTTTGCTCCGGGCTGGGCTGTGTTCTCTGATTCACCACTCCCTGTTAGCACTGATATCTTGACCTGACTCACCCTGTTCCATAGAATAAGTTATCAGCATGCATTTTTATTACTGTTAAATAACTTAAATACTAAACAATTATGAATAAAATAAAGAAGAAGAAAAGGAAAACAAATTTGTTGCAGTTTATTTCCTTTTTTTTTTTTACAAAAAAGATTTATTTATTTATGCATACAAGAGCTGGGATATAGACCAGAGGTGGGGAAGGGGGGCAGGTGAGAGGATTCACCAGAGACAGAGTAGGGAGCAGAACAGGTGGATTGACTGAAATACACTGCTAAGGGGAGAGCGGGTGAGTCAAGAGAGGTCTACTCTGCCATGTGAGTTGCTCCTTGGCCAGCTGGGTAATCGAACTTGTGCTGTGGAGGCTGAGAAGGCTGCGGAGGCTGTGGAGCCTGCAGAGGCTGCGGACAGCTTCATAGGTTGCATCTTAACCCCTGTGTTTCCAGGGAGGTCCTGTTGCAATTTATTTCTTAGAAAAAGAGGTAGAGTGAGTAAAGGATGGTTCCTAATAAAAACTGTCATAGCTGATTTTCATTCCACTCTGCCCATTAATTCTTCTAAGTTAACAGCAAATATTTCCAAAATGATGGTTGCTAATGAGGTCAAGGAAGCAACTTGACTTTTACGAATTTTATTTGTTTAAATGACTCGGATGCCTCTGGCCTCCTCAGTTCTAGGCATTAAACCAATACCTAAGAGAACATGGCTACTCTGACAGCATTTTTATTTACAAGTAACATAATTAACGATTGTGTGACTAAACAGTCAGTTTAAGGGGAACCCTTATATGTTTGCTTTGGCAATCCAGTTTAGGTGTCTTTCAGTTATTTTTCTTCATCTTTTTTTTTTTTTTTTTTAAGATTGGAAGCATAGTTGCCTGGAGGACTTTTGAATGGCCCCCCCATCCATATGGGAAAATCTGAGACACCATAGCTGTAATTTCCAATCAGAGGGCCATTGGAGGAATTTTAGTGAGGATGAATTAAGGCTGAATACCTGGAATCCTTCTGGCCTTACAGATCCAAAGCCTGAAACTTTTTGTAGCGATTGTGACTAGAAAAGATTCTCTGTGTTGTTAGGAGCAGACTCTGAACCTAAATGAGAATCAGATGGAAACCACCTGCATATGCCTTCAAATAATAGGAATAATGTCTGAAGGGAATCCAAATGCCAAAGAACAAAACCATAATAATTTTAAAAACCCACAGCAATAGTGGTGGCTAACATTTATAAATGCTTTACTTGTCAGGTCTATTTTTTATTTTCATTATATCATCCCTTTGAAATACTGCTGTTTTCCCCATGAGGGATTTGAAAAAATGTTAATTCCCAAGGTATTAAAGATAGAAAATGGAATTTTTATTTGTGTCATATCCAAGTGCACCGCTTAAGGTAGGAAAGAGGATGTTACTGATGTATCTTGCTTTGCCACTTTAACAATATTCAGTCATAGCTTTAGACCTGGAAGATCCCATTAATTTTATGGTAGGTAATCAAAAACCCAGAAAGGCTCATTTGACCAAGATCATATAGTCATAAATGGAGCCAAGAATAAAACTCAAGGCAAAGTCCTTCCATTAACTTTTTGACAGTGGAATTTAGTATATAATGAAAGTTGATAATGCAATCATATAATAACCAGGAGTCTGCTACCACCTAGTGGACCAGTGGAACAATGGCTATTTCAAAAGAAATTTCAGAATCGTATCAAACACACAAAGAATATAGGATGTATAAGGAATTGTAGAGGCTATAGAGCCTATTGCCAGCATCTTACAGATGGTAATGAGAAGAGATTGGACAGCATCCTCATGGTCACATAAAGTGATGATGGCCAAACAGAAAAACTGATCTCTTCACTTTTAGTTTAGCAATCTTTTTCCACCAATGGGAAAGAAAAGGTGCTTTCCAATTTACAGAAATCAAAAACAATTTTCAATTTTTTTCTGAGGCATGAGGATTTCATTGCATTTACTATAACTCAACTTTCTACTTTGGTGCCCAATTCTTAATTATATTGTTGGAAGGGAAAATGGATGCATGTAATGTGGATGTCTATCCATTTCTGTATGTATTTATGGCTATGTAATACCTATATCTGTGATATTTTTTCTCCAGCTAATGGTATAATAAATTTCGATTTTTAGCCCTTTAATAGCTAATGATAGCCTGTAAGTAAACTTGATGGCAGTAGATTACCGGTAAGTATTATTTTGTTATACTATAACAAAAATTTTATATATTCCTGTATAACTGTTTTGTTGAATCTACATTAATAGTTGCTGCTTTCAACATGGGAGTGTATGTTTCCCTTTGAATTAGTGTTTTGTATTTGTTTGGTAGATACCAAAACCAACACTTGAAAACTGACCATAGATCTTTGGACTTCAGAATCAGGGGAGGGGGTGAGGGAGAGGGTGAAACTAGGGGGCTGAAAGGGTACAATGGACTAGGGTGGAGGACTATGGGTACTTTGTCAGAGTGATGGATACTTGACTACAACTTTGGTGGGGGGAGTGCTATACTGTCAAAACACTAGCAAGGATGTAAAATAATGGTACTTCAATAACAATAAAACCACAACAACAAAAGAAATACTGGAGGAAAGTACAATGAAAAAAAAATCTAAATACAGGTAAGCCATGAGCAAGCCTTCATGTGATAGCCCTTAATTGCTCTGATACCAGCCTGGGGATTTCCCTTCATTTAAGTTACTTTAATATATAGTAAAAAGAATGCGAAAGAATTAAAATGCTAATATTCTTAAAACAAAAACCAGGGGAGCTGAGACACAGAAATATAGGCTTCTCAGAAAAAATCACTTTTTGTCTTTTTTTGGGTGATAAACGCCATCTGGTATATCTTCTTGTTTTACTACCCTGTTCTACATGTTGTAGATACATTCCTCCGAGCCTTTTTAATAGGTGGAAGTCGTCATGAAGTATCTTATTATATGTTATCATCTTCAATTTTGTAAGATGCTGGCCACTTTTAAAAAGGTCTACCATATTTATTAGTAATTTTATATTAACATCATGAAAGAAGAAAAAAGAAAACTTAATTTTAAACCTAGAAAAAAAAAGTATATGAAATGAACCTGGCTATTAAAATACCTACGAACAAAAACTTTCTGACCAAACCATGAAAGTTTCTTTCATAATAGCTTTGGCAACAATTCAGAGACACTCTCAATGCTTTAGGCTCTTCTTAATCACCATGCTCAGTGGGCAGACACGGCCCTGGTGGACTAGTTGAATGCATGGATCTGAGTTCAGATTGCCAACTTTTGATTCCCAGCTTCCCCACCATTTACTAGTGGATAACCTGCAGCCACTTACTTAAACTCTTTATACGTTGTTTCGTAGTCTATAAAATTGGCATCATTATTACAGCTCTTTCGTATAGGGTTTTTTTTGTGCGTGTGTGACTTTGAGATATTGTAGTGTTTTGAACATGTGTGGCACACAGAAAATGACAGTTTTTAACTATTGTTATCAATGATTGTGGTTAGAGACCCTGAAGTGGTGTGACTGTAGGCTTAGCTCACTGGCCCATGGGTCAGATAATATCTTTCTTGAATCTCCATTCCAACCATTACAAATGATCCTTGTTCCTTGGCGAACAGTTCTTCAGTGTCTTGGGAAAAGCAGGGCTTCCTCTGGATGTATTGAATCTGACTCCACTCTGTGCTTTGAGGGAGCTGTGCTAACAAAGCAGGACCCAGATTAATCTAATGTTGGGTGGAAAGTGGGGAGATTGTTATCCCCTTTTCGCCTCCGCAGTTAGAATTGGTTAACATCACAAGAGTAAATAATGTTCTTTAAGAACATTAGTATTTTAATTCTTTGTCATTCTTTTTACTGTCTATTAAAGTAACATACATGAAGGGAAATTCCCAGGCTGGTGTCATCCACAGAACACAGACAATATTCAATCCCTGCTTCCTGGAGGTCCCCGGGCAGGAGAATCTACAGGCTGAACTGGTCTCTGAGAGTGAAGTCTTTATGGCAGTTTGTGCTTGGGCCAAGAACGTGTGAGCTTTGGAGCCTGGAGGGTTTACATTGCAAATTCCTGGGGGTAACACATAGTATCCTCCTAAGGTACCTCGGCTATTGTCACAGACCATGGGAGAGGGCTTGGGAAAAACCGTGGACAGAGGATCTGTCCTGTACCTGATGTGCAGCAATGATATGCTGAAGTTCTGGCAGAGCATTTTGAGATTTCATACCCGTTTCCATATCTGAGTTAGAATATTGTTTCCTTCCTGTTGGACCTCGAGGATGGAAGTTTGATTAAAGATATTTTACTCTTCAGTTAATGTATGTGACTCTCTTTGGCTTGTCTAAAGCCTACTCAGTTCTTGTTGAATATATGCCTTGTATACATCCTGTCCATCTCCCTCTGCCAGTTACCATTTTACATGCCCCCTATGTATGGTTGTATTGCGCAGGTTTTAAATAAAAATTTTTATTCTCTATGTCTGCATTTTTAGCTTACGTAGACATAATATAAAAGTCATTGTGCTTGTTTTTGTGTTTTTTAATTAGCACTATGATTTTAAGTTATAAATTTCTATATGTGCATTTATGTAATACTCCATAGTGTACACTCATTCATGTTCTACCTGTTTATTCTTGAATATAAAAAAGTCATTGTGCTTGTTTTTGTGTTTTTTTTCAGTTCCAGAATCTCACTGAGGAGACCATGTCATATTTAGTCTTCATGTCTCCTTGGGTTCCTCCTCACTGTAAGAGTTTTTCAGATTTTTCTTATTTTTGATGAGTTCTATAGTTTTGAGGAGTACTGGTGACCTATTTTGTAGAATGTGTCTCTATTAGGATTTGTCTAATATTTTTCTCATGAATAAAATGAGTTTATGGATTTTTAGGAGAAAGGCCACAGAAGTCAGGTATAATTTTCAATACATATCAAGGCCACCTCCATACCTATAAAACATGAGTTCTTACTCATGTCTCCATCTCTAATCCATTATCATGTGAATCCTTTAAGCCACCTCCCAGCACTTATTTGTAAATTCCTGCTCCAACAGTGAGAAACACAACTTCCATGATCTTTCACCCACTTACTTATTATTACTTATTATTCATTCCCAGTGTGCAGGTGCGGTGGTGTAAGAATTGTTAACAAGTATCCCTATGGGAAATGACTTTATTAACTGGAGTAAGGTGCTTATGTGCAGTCCTTTGTCTTCAGTTTTATAGAATCCATTTATTTCTAAATTTATGTAGGTTGCCAGCTTTACCGCCAACCTCTCAATGAAGTTATTTCATATATTTATAGTACAGTTAGACACTGTGGTCATAGTATGTGCTCTTTCCTTGGATCTTTGAACCCCCCTATGTGACAATTTTTAAGACTACATACATTAAGTTAGGCTCTCAATTTGTGTTGGCCTGTGTGTGGGTTTTGACAAATGCATAATGTCACTTACCCTCCATTATAGTATCATATGAGTGGTTTCACCACCCTCAGATCCCCGTGCTTCACCTGCTTACTTTGACTGATGCACTTTAATTTTTCTCTTTATGCAAATGTTTCTAAATTTTGATGCTTTGTCACTTTCAGAATTGCAAATGGATTCTTTATCTGCCCATATCTATACACTTTATCCATGGTGCCCTTTGGTAACCAGAGCTCCTTACCCTTGATGAACAAAATTCATCAATATTTTGCCTTATGAGTTGTCCTCTTGGAATTCTTCTGAAAGGGGCTATTCCTGCCCCTCCCCATTATAAATATACTTGCCTCCATTTTTTTTTCTGTTAACCCCACAGAATTGTTTCATTCTGTCTATATGCTGTATGTGATGCTTCATAGTGTTCCAATTTGATTTTTCTACATCTTGTAGAAAAATTCTATACCATCTACCAAAATAATGCACATATTTCCACATTGAATTCCAAAGCCACTACTATAAAGTTTAAACTTCTCACAAAAGCCTGAATTTCTACTCTATTCTGTTTGTCTTTTTATACTACTCTATTTTTGTTTGTATTTTCTACTCTATTTTGTTTGTATTTTGTTTATTTTCTACTCTATTTTGTTTGTATATTCTACTCTGTCTATTTATACTACTCTGTCTTTTTATTTCTACTCTGTTCTGTTTGTCTATTATGTATTATGTGTATGGACTTATATTATATTCTAATATCTGGTAATACACATTCCCACACATTGTTCATCTGTGGTTTTAGGATGACCTTGTAAATTTTTATATATCTACATAACTTTTCAGATAAAGATGATATAGCAAGTCATTTCAAGAGCATGGACTAAGTTTTTACTTATTCACACTATATTTTATGGCTTTATTAGAGCTTTAAACTGTTCTGAATCCATGAGTAGATTAGAAGCTTTTCTTCAATTTTCTCTGCCCATGGTTGCCTCCACTACAATTCATCTTTTCTCTTCTACTGTTTCCTGAGTTTGAGATAGCCTTAAAGGAATTCTCCAGCCTTCCAACTCTCCAAGTTCTCATAATCATTTCTAATATGGTTGTTAGTTCCCCTAAGTCATTTTAGTATTCCTTCATGTGTACAGTTTTCCTAGATTTGATTGTGGAAGTGATGGAGAACCAGCAGCTTGTTTTAAGTCACCATATTGATGAGCCTGGAAGCAATTTTCTGTGGTTATTAAACCTCTTTGGATGAGGCTGTGCATTGTTTTTCAGTGGTGGAAAGGGGAAGAACTTTCCTGATCCATTTTTGTACCTTTAAATACAGACAAGATCTGAAACAGCAGGCCCAGGTGTAAGAGTACAAATGAACACTCACCAGTGTATGTGTAAACACTTGAAAGTTTGAAATCAGTCTGACAAGCTGTTAAATAAATATGTTCTATATTCATAATTTGACAAACATACCTTCACAACAACCCAAACATCCAGGTTTAAATTTAAAATTTTTAGATTCCTCTGAACTCTCCTTCCCAGGCCCACATCTGTCCTCTCTGTGATCTCACAGAGATCACAGGCTTGCCTACTCGCTGCACACACACACCCCCACCCCCGTCCACATTCTCCGCAAACAACTGCCCCCGGCCCCACAAGGTGTGATTTGTGTAGAGAGGAGGACTGTGCAGGGGCTGGGATTCTGGCATCTCAAATAGCAGTGTGAGCTCTGCAAGGATGAAGAGTGGCTCCTTCCATACGCACGTCCCTCTCGCCTATCCCCATGGGGACAGTCCTGGCTGGAGGAGGGTTAGAACAGCCCATCCTAAAGTGGTGCCCAGAGCTGGCGCTCTGTGTGCCTGGGCCTCAGGGTGGTATTACTCAAGTAGTATTGTTTCTCTTAGCTTTTGAGGAAAGAAAGAAAATTCCTTCTGTTTGAATTCTGAAAAGGCATAGTTGTCGCCTAAAATGGTATAGGGAAGACTTTTCTATTTTGGAATAAAATGAACTATGGGTTATGAGAAGAGACACATCTTCTCCAAGTCTCTTTTTTCTGTTCAAACTGTATAATGTAGATATAATTCACAAGTTCCCCCTCTCTAAGCTTGGCTATTAAATGATAAATTAAGTGAATTAAAACTGAGCTTGGGAAGTGTGGATAGTTACTCAGAAATGCAGGCCACCTGTTAATGAAAGCTCACTATTAAATATGTACAGTATAGTTATTTTAAAGTTGTGTTATGGTTGGGCTTAAGATCAAATAATGCATTTATTTAATTGTCTGTTGTATGGGTTAGAGGCCCCAATGCTGCAAAGTCACATTGTTACAGAGCAACCCCAATATAAAACTGGGTTGCATGACTGTGGGTCCTGACCCACATGCTTAAAGGGGACTTATTAGTGCTAAACTGCAGACACACACAAAAGGTTGATAAAAGGTTTATTTACAAGGGAAGGGGAAATGAGTAACTCAGGGAGAAAAAAAGGGAGGTAAGTTCGTAAATGTGTCCTACCTGTTCCACTGGAATCCTAATGATCTGCCCAGCTGGTGAAAAGCCGAAAGTGCTGTGTGACCAAAAGAGCTAATGACCACCCCTCTCTAACTCCCCCTTCACTCCTATTCAAACAGAGAACATAGCTGCTTAACTCCACCCTCAGGTCCTTGCACCCTCCCTTTGGTGATCTTGGGATTTGTAGTTCCCATTTGATGGAGGGGAGGTGGAGTCCACAAAGCCTGTATGGAGTTTGCTCAGGACATCCTTTCCCCCTAACACCATCACTGATATCTCAGCATATTCAGTGGGTGGAAGAGTCTTTTATATAAAGAAGCTGAGGAGGTAAGGGGGACAGGATACAAACCTAGTTCCTATTTTATGACAATTACGTGCTAAAGTAGCAGATCTTGAATCAATCCTTGATTGGGAGGGGTCAGTAGTACCATATTTATCTTAAGTAGTAGAAAAGACTTAAATCCAGAGATATGCAAGTCAGAGAGAGAGTGGAGTTTAAATGACAGTGGTCACTGAAGTCTTTCTGGTGCCTCAGATCCTTGTGAAGCAGCTGTGTGATTTATAGCGATGGACTCATTGCTCATGGAACCCAAGTGAAAGGTATGGGTAGCTCCAGGTCTTCCATTTAGTATGCTGTGATAGCCTGAGTTTTTTTCTGGCAGAGATCCTCTCCTTCTCTGGGGTTTCCTATCTGTTGCTCATAAACTTAAGCTGAGGAGTGGAGGCAGTGGGCCAGTCTCACAGACTGAAATTCCCGAGAGATCTCTTCTCCTGTAATTAACTATTTAAACCATAGCACACTCTGTCTTCACAGTGATTTTTTTTTTTTCAGGAATAGCTAAGAAATTTAAGAAAGATCTGGAAGATTTATTTTCACAAATATCTATCCTAAATTTATGGAAACGATAAAATTTTTAAATTTAAAAAATTTAACATGTCAGAAAATTTTCCTCAATGCTTGCATTATATAACCATGGACATGCTTAGAGCAACAATTTTAAAATACAGCTGCGTTAATTAAAAAGTGTATCTGACTTTATATAATTGACACTGATGAGACTTGATTTTACTTGAATAAAAATTAATCACAGGTTTCATTATTTAAGCCATTATTGCAGTCTTTTGAGTTAATAACAGATGATGGTTCACAATATAATTTTCTGCTTTTTACACAGAAGCAATCTGTTAGAAATTAGAGTAGTGGCTGGCTGTAATTATTGGTTTAACTTGAGCATATTAAATATGATATTTGGGAACTTCTGAATGTCAATGAGCCATTTATGATTAAAATTAATTTTCCCCCTCTGTTAAATTTGTAGCACTTTGACCTTGTATTTATATGATTTATGGCAGTCTCTTATTTCCATCTGATTAAATTTATAACATGTAAACTTTTCCCATGAACTACTCAGATTACTGATATAGAAAGTAACTTTTAAAAAATGTTGGTGATTTTGTTCATGCTCAGCAAGTCTACATTTGACTTACATCCCTTTTTACATGATTTCCCTGGCCATAGGAACTCTCAGTCATATTTTGTACGGCTACTGCCAATGTTGTTGATTTAAAAACTTGCCAAGGGCCTCCCTGTGGCGCAGCGGTTGAGCACTGGGCTGCGAAGCTGCCCACAGCCTCTGCAGCACCGGTTCAATCCCTTGCCACCGGTGAGGGTCCCACATGGTATGCAGACCTCTCCTGCTGCACCCGCTGCTCCCCTCAGCAGTGTACTTCATCAGTCTGCCTGTTCTGCTCCCCTCTCTGGCTCTGGTGAATTCTCTCACCCTCCTGCACTTCTGACTATACCTAGTTCTTGTATAAATAAATAAATAAATCTTTAAAAAAAAATAAAAACTTGCCAAATAAGTGACTCTCTCATTCTACCTTTTTGGTGGCCCTTCGCCTTCTCCAGTTACTTTCCCTACTACTTTAGCAACTCCATTCTTTAATGACCAGGGAGTGTTCAGATGGACCCTCCAACATGGCTGAGAGAGTTGGCAGTTTTTCATGGCCATCATCTGTATTATTCAGTGTCCTGTTTCATTAGTCAGGACCCATGATACAGATATTTTGCATCTCACTCTTTTAATGGTCTTTGGCCTCATTCCTTCCCTATTTTCAAATTTTATGAATTGTCTCAGTCACTTACATTTTCAAGGGCACTGAATTGGGCACTAATTGAGATGGTTCTCTTTAAGGCAGGGTAATTTGGAAGAGTGGATAAGATCACTGTGGGGTTGGTTGGCCTCCCAAATAAGCAGAAGACCTGTCCATATGCTGCCATCTGGACTTCAGGAGAGTCTGCTGTTCTAACATATTTTCTCTCATCCATGTGCTTCTAAAATTTGAGTTACATATTGAGTCCTTTGGCATCTATTTTACTCAATATATTTCTAAAGAAAAGAAATATTTCTAGGAAAGAGAACACTAAATTAAACTACCTTGAGGCATTAGCCCAGTCTAGAGACTGGATAAACATACCAAATGTAATAATAAAAACAAATATATTGTAGAGTCAACATATGACATTCTCATCACTGTTACCAGCATTTGATTAAAAAGGGAATCAAGTTAAAAAAAAAAAAAGTACAAAAGGGAATTTAGAGTTGTTGTTGAGATCCTTGGAAGACATATTCTGTCTCTTCCTCTGTGCCCAAGCAGGAGGTCCAGAACTGGCAGCAAATTTACTTTAATTACTATTATTTGACATGTCATCTTCCCTATCACTTTAAATAAACAAACAAAAACTAAATGACTTATGATGCCTTTTCAACCACAGACTAATGATTGTTATAGTTCTCATTTTCTTTCTGAACTTCAACTTCCAGATGGAATTTCAGGAAAGCAGACTTGGCTGGTGAGATGCAAGAGGAGAATGGCAGATGGCATCACCCTCGCGTCCTCCTTCCACAGGCCAGAGCCTTACCAGGTACCCTGCTCTGCAGCTGATTGTTAAGCAAGAGTGTGTCATTATTTCACCTGAAAGAACCTGTGCTGATACTCAAATTTAGAAATTTGCCATAACTGACTAGTTTTCTTTACAGCTGCACAGTTGCAGAGAGATTCCCTTCTTTCTGCCTAATCATCCACTCCCAAGTTTGTTAGTATACATCTTTGTCTTTTCTTCTACAGTGGGAGTTCTTCTGAGGATAGGAACTGTGCTTTGTAAATGCTGATCAGATGCCCAATAAGTGTTTATGTAAAAGACTATGTAGCCTGCAAAACGGAGCTTGGGTAGATCTGATTTTTTTGCAGAAATATAAATATTGGCTTTTCTATTTTTTAACCTGATAATTTATGATTGATAGTAAAATATCCTTCGGTATTGCAAGTGTATATCTACCTACAAATTTCAGTGTCTATAGCATATGTACAGAGGTTAAGAGTATAGGCTTTATAGTCTGATCAAACTATCTGGATTCAAATCCTAACACCAAACTAGTCACTGGTCTTGGGAGGGTTTAACCACACTATGCCTCAGCTTCCCCATCTGTAAAATGTGGATGATATTATTTGACTACCTCATGGCAATTAATGAAGCCAATGTAGAGATGGTGGTTTTAAAGCATCAGCAAAATATGTAGTACTTCATCAAGAAATGAAGCTGTCTGCTTCACCTCCTCTTGAAACTGGATGTGTCTTTGCACCACCTTCTTGATTAGAATGTGGTGGAAAGAATGCTGACTGATTTCTGAGAGTAAGAAAGTACAGCTTCTGCCATTATATGTTGGGAAACTCTTTCTGGAGACATCCACCCACAATGTAAAAAGTCTGACTGCTGTACGAGGCTGCTTGTGGAGACCACCTGAATAGACCTTTACTGGAGAAATGCCCAAGGAGCCCCACCTAGCCATACCCCATGTTTGGTGCTTTCCACCCCAGTTACCATCTATACAAATGAAAAAGCTTCAGGATGGCCCTGGCCCCAGCCATTGCCTGATACCATTGCATGATAACATTTGAACTCAGTCAACCCCCAAATTTTTGAATAAATTTAATAATAGTGATTGTGGTTAAGTTGCTCTTTCAGAGTGGCTTGTTGCTAAACAGTGGAGAAGTGACAGTTACAAAGTAGTAAATGCTATATGAGAATGCAGGAAAGGGCTTAGTAGATGTTCTCTGATGTCAGATTTCCCTTTGCTACTAGTTTACTAATAGTGTGCTCATCGCACCAAACCCATTGTATCTGTAAATTAAAATGATGTGGTAAGACTTAAGTTATCTTCTGCCTGTGATTGTGATGATAAAATGAGATAATGTGGGGGAAAAAATCCTTTGAAAAGGAATTATGTAAAAATCAAAGTGCTTTACTATTTTTTACATCTTTTTCTTACCAAATATTAGCAGGATTTTAATATTGAAAAGACATTCATACTTTATTACTAACACTATTGTAGTAGTGGGAAGGGCATAGAGCAGGATCTCTATAAATCTAAGCAGACTGGTAAAGGAGAGTCCTGAAGCCCTCGGTGGCTTTTTCAGGTTTTATTGGGATTTTACCAGGTACATGATAGGCAGGGGTGTGAGCGGGCAGGAGGAGGCTAGGAGGAGGCTAGGAGGCTGGCAGGCCTTCCCCCCCAAGCAAATCTTCACTCTTCCTGGACTCTCCAGAGTTCTCTCTTCTGGTGGTTCCGTTCCACACTCTCGCTTGTTCTCCTTGTCGTTCCCTGTGATGCTGTCCTTATAAGCCCAGTCTCAGCCCAAGTGTACTCACCTATGTCTGCCCACACCCTACTCCAGGTGCCTGCCATCAGGCGTGCATTCAGGACCGCAGGGATCCATCATCAATCCTAATGGCAGGAGGGCAGAAAAGCCTGACAATCATAAAGTAGGTTGAATTTTTCTCAAATTTTAAGCACTCTTAGAAACTAAATGAAAAATTTAGATGGGTCAGTTTCTTTGTGTACAAAGATGCTAGATTGACACAAATTGCTAAAATCTCTGAGAATAAAAATTGAAAATGCTGTATTTTGGTAACTTGCCTCCAAGCATTCATGCTGTTCTAAATAGAGGAACCAATAAAAGAAATAGAACTTCAACAAGAAGTGTATTCCAGATGGTCATGCATTATCAATTTTATTAAGATGTGAAATCAGACTGCATTTCTAGTTGTCCGCATTTAGACCTGTCCTCCACAAGGTGGAGGCAAAGACTTTTATTTGAAATGGCAAAGCCTTCTTGAGGCTTTTCATGGTGTAACACACAAGGGATGTAAAGATCCCTCTTTCTGACATTGAAGAGCGAAGACACAGACACCTGGTTCATTGTTAGAAATTTGCTCGCTGGGAGAATACAGGAACCCCAAGCCCCAGATGTATGGATGGGTAAGTAGATATTATTGTTAATTGCAAACTGAAATTACCAAATGCATGTTATGAAACTGGGAGCCTTGTAGTGGTGGGTGTGGTAGAAAAAGCAATTAAGTACTTTCTTAACCTAATGGGGAAAAGAATATTTCAGATTCTGGAAAAAAATGGGCAAGGATGAAATAGCCTCTGGGAAAGGTCATCTTTCGACTTGGATGTCTATGACTGGGTGTTCTATAATGAAAAACAAAAACTTTCATTCTTTAATGGACAAATTCTGCAAATACAATGTCAGATTGAGATAAAGTGGTATGTGAAGTGTGCCCCTGTTGTGTTATAAATCAGTCATGTAATCAATAGGTGTTTATTTGGTTCATCTCATTCTTTCCTTTTTCTAATTTGGGTGATAGTGCCAAGCTTCTGAAGTGATAAGACTTGATGATAGAGCAGGTGCCACTCAAGAATGATTAAATCTGAATCTGGTGGTGGGAGTGTTGAGTACTGGGCACTGTTCTGTTTTGATTTTCTTCATAATTCTTCAGAGGATTCTAATGTACAGAATCACTGCTGGATAGGGTGAGTGGCATGAGACCTTTTTGGTGGGGAAAGGTGGCAAGAGGGAAACCAAATGCTTCTAAAGCAACCTTCTAAGACTTACTATTTTTAGTTGTTACTCCAAATGAAAATTGGGTAAACTGTCAATTTGATCAAATTCTTGCTTCATTATAATCTGTTGCTACTGAGTTAAGTGACAGAATAAAAAGGATTTTCCCTTGACTTGTTTTCAATTAAAATCTCCATACAAAGAAGTTTCAGGTGAGATACTAATATAATAATCCTGTGAAGACCATTTAAATGGTGTTTCCCAAGGGATGTTAGAGTCTGGGAATCTAGTGAAAGACAAAGTTAGTGCTGCAACTTGGAAGACTTTAAATCTGTGAAGGACAACAAGAATAGCAGTAGTTTTGTGTGATGGTTCATTGTGGTTAAATATTATGTGTCAACCTGGCTGTGGTACCTATTTTTTTTAGTCAAACATTAGTCTAAATGTTGTCCTAAAGCTATTTTGTGGATGTGATTAACATCTACGATCAGCTGATCTTAATTACAGAGATTACCCCTAATACTGTGCTCCGGCCTGAGTCAATCAATTGAAGAGCTGAAAAGGGAGTTTTTTCAGAGAGGAATGCTACCTCAAAACTAGAGACTGCACAGATGACCTTGTCAGGCTGTCTTACGGATTTGGGACTTGCCAGTTCTACAAGTGTAAAGGGCAGGAATGGCCACAGATCAGGTTTTCTAGGATCCAGCAGACTGGGTGAAGGAGGAGTCAGAGTCCTCAGTGATTTTTTGCAGGCCTTTTATTGGGATTACCAGGTACACGGCAGGCAGGGGTGCTGGGGGGCCTGGAGGCTGGCAGGCCTCCCAGCCCCCAGCAAGTCTTCACTCTGTCTGGGCTCTCCAGCATTCTCTGCTTCTCTCTCGGCTTCTGTTTGTTCTTGGCTTCTACTGGCATCCTCATGACGCTGTCCTTAAAAGCCCAGTCTTAGCCCAGGTGAATCCCATCTACCTATGCCCACACCCTACTCCAGGTGCCTGCCATCAGGCATGCATTCAGGACTGCAAGGATCCATCATCTATCCTGATGGAGGGAGGGCAGAAAAACCTGACATTTTTCCTTACCCTACAGCAAGTTTGTAAGTCAATCCATAAACTAAATCTCTTTATCTCTTACTATTTCTATTTCCTTGGAGAACCTGACTGACAGGGATGTTATTCTTTGAAACAAAGAGTTTTGTTTGTTTCTTTTATTGTAAGGACCCAAGTTTTTGGATGAATTGATATATAATGCATAGAAAATAGACCACTACCTCTGTATAAGAGACATGAATCAGTAAAATCAGCTATGGCTAACAATAGGTAGAAATTCAAAAGCATCTCTTAAAGATTGGAAAGCATTTTGAAAGGAAGCATAAATTCTTCCTTAAAATAAAATCTTAATTCTTGTACTAAAATGGAGTATTTGGGTTAGCAATTATTAGTATAAAAAAATGCTGAAAGGTATTCAGAGTTTGCTGGGAAATAGGTCTACAGGAACCACAAAAACACGACTTTACCCAATCATGTTATGTATACTAGTACTTAGTGACAAAAACACCTGGTTTACCTGCTAAAGGACGAAAATACTTGGCCAAAATGGGCATGTTTATAGTGAACAATTTGCAAATGTGCTTCTAAAGTAGAAACAATGCAACATTTTTCTAAATTAATTTCACAGAGCAAAGTTATCTATGATACTCAGAGGAAAATGGATCAGGGTTTAAATTTAGGGCATACTAAATTGTGCATAATGATTCATGACTCTTCAAGGGGAAGATAATAAAATCTCCCAGACTAATGTGATCAGGGCACATGTTCTTAAGGTTTTCTCACAAATCTTATAGGGCATGATGGGATTGAAAGTTGTCTCTGGTTCTTTGCTAAATGTGTTACATAGGGCACTCACCTTTATAGAGTTATGTTTTTGTGATATTTTTGATCAATAGTATCTATTTCTCAGAGTTAGTTTTGAAGTTTTGGAAATGTGAAATTTTGAAGTGAAAAAAGAATTTCTTAAAAATGTAAAATGTATAGGCAGTAGATAAGTTTGTTGCTTTTTTGCTTCATGGCATCTGAAGAACCCTTTATTTGAGGTTAGTTTACCATTTTGAAATCTTTGTGAGAGTTTGGACTGCACCTTCTACTATAAAAGCAACAAGTGGGGACAGGCATTTATTTCCTAGTTCCTGGCTAAGTGTTGGGTACCTGACCTTGACATGATGAAATGTTCTCTTCTGGGATTTATAATCTTGGAGTGACCAGGGATGATTTTGCCTAAAGGGATTCCTGTTAAATTTGCCATAAAATGTTTCATCTCTACCATATAAACCTATATATCTGCCATGAGATGAGTTTTCATTCCATGAGGCAATTAACTATAAGTATGGAAGGTTTTCTTTGCTTTTATTAGTTTCAGAGGTATTTATCCTGAAAATATGATTTCCCCTCACCCCCCCACCCCCGCAAATGTTGAGTTAGCAAGCTATCATTTTTTTCTGAGCAAAGATTCTTTGTACTTTGGTGGTGGCAGAGTGAGATATCATTCACTGAAGAGATGTGAACCTCTATTCCCTAAACATACACAATGTTGTAAACCAATGCTACTTAAAAAAAGCACTTAGAAAGAATATCATATTAAACTGAAATAGATGCTTTTAGAACTTTGTCTAGATTGCTCTGAGATATCACTCACCTTTGGCAAAAACAGACTTGTTCAGGCCACAAAATTTTTCTCTATGTGAGGTAGATACTAATTAATGCTATATAATTTGCAACTAGGATAAAGAAGGTATTCTCAGATTTTTTTTTTTTTAAAGAAGTGAGCTAGCCCAGGCTATTTATGGTAGAAAGCTGCCTAACTTTCCTTAATGGTACCTATTAAGTTTGAGAAATAATCAAAGTAATCAAGGAACGGAGTTTAATTTGTTGGTAATTCTAAAGTGTGTGCTTCCTGATATAAATCTTTTGTTAGAGAGTCAGAGAGACTTAGAAATAAGCAGGAACTGGTGAGGCTGAGGCTAATGGTGGTAACATCTTTGTGAAGATCTGAAGGTCAAGGTGATAGCATCATTCCCAGTAGCATTTATGGTTTGCATTATATTTTAAATTTATTTGGTGGCAAATCATCATACTTTATCATTGTATGAAAATATCGTAGCTGGTAAAAACAGGGAGCATCCAAGTTGTCTCTCCAGGAGCTCTGGTTTTGCTTAGATTAGGGAATCATATCATTCCCAGTTGGTTCCAACTCTAGGTCTGTGAGAAGAATGGAACACGAGTTAGAAAAGCAAAGCAACAATCATAACCCTGCTAAACAGATAGAAGGTCACATTATTTTCATGCTCATGCCAAAAATAAATTTATTGAGCATGGTTCATGTTTTTTAGGGCCCACCTGATTCTTCAGGATAAAAAGTCTAAGAAATTCCTAAGACCTGCAAATAGAGCCATCACTATTCTGACAAGGTTCATTAAACATTGTCTAGTATTTTTTTTTCCCTTTGAACTAATGATGTGTGTAACTTTCTGCTCTGAGAATGACTAATCCCTACTAGAGAGAAAAAAAAAAAAAGCAACTGTGTGGCCTCCAATCATGGAATTGAGGTAAAACAATGAGTGTGAGTATTTATCAGATCATCTCTATATTGAGGTAGATGTGTATCTTCCTTGATTTTTAAAAATTTTTTCTAAGACACAGCAGCAGGGTTATGTCATGATTCTGTGTGTACCATGTGAGGAATTCTGTATTTCGTTGTCTTAAGCTGAGATGGAGACACAGTTATGTCTTTCTTACTCCGCCTCAGTAGGTTGTTTTGCCTCTGCTGAGTGTGATTCTGTAACTTATAGCATTTTCCATCTAACCTGATTCTGTAGTGTAAGCCAACTCCATTATAGGTAGCCAACTCAGGGAATGTTAATTGATTGCCAAGCTTAAGGAAAAAAGACAACTGGGTTGTGAGCTTTATTAAGCTTTATTATTATTACTTTATTAATAGTAATTCCTTCTCCAATGGGGCATGGAAAAGTGGCCATAATAAGTTTGGGATGTGATGTGAAGAAAGATTGATCAAGAGGCCAGTTGTTTTCAGTGTGACAACTCAAATTTGTAAGTTTTCTTTGGTTGAGAATGAAACAGTTCAAACTGTTGACTGCAAGACATGAACTACAGGTCCCTAAGGATAGGAATATACTGAGACAAAGGATTCAGCTTCCACAAGCTGTTCAAATTTCTAAAGAGGGTTGGGTTTCCACTGAATAGTCAGTCAAAGCTATTTAAATAGTTTTAGGAACTGGAATGTAACTTATACACATATACTATATATCATGTACTATATACTATATATACTATATTCTATGTGTACCATATATATATATACCATGTATATATATTTATACCATGTATAAATACTATATATACCATAGCTTGTAATACTGTATTACCTATTTGAAATTGGTAAGAAAGTAGAGATCTTACGTATTCTCATTATAAGAAAATGTTTTGTAACTATGTATGGTATGAATGGTTAACTAGACTTAGTTTTGTGATCATTTTGCACTACATAAAAATATTGAATCATTATGTCTTATATTTAAAACTAATATAGTGTTGCATTAATTATACCTTAATAAAAAGTTTCAGGAACTGCCTTACTCTAAATACGTGCCACTTTTGCCACTGGAGAGCTTACCTATTGTAGTGAGAGACATCATAGAAGAAAATGGATGTATTCTATAGCAAATGAAAACATGATGGAAAGACTGGTCTGTTTGGTGGGGAAAGGGTACAGGACTTATTTTGGAATCATTAACTCCTGGGTCCAGAGAAACTCACAAAGGGACTGTGTTTAGGGGCAATGCTATTGAGAATCTAAGTTTGTCCTTTCAAGAGCCAAGAACCACAATTTGGAAACCTAATGAAATATCTGGGTTAAGCTATTATTAATCTGTGAATATCAAGTGCTCCAGCCTTATAGCCATGTGAGAAGGATAGAATTTATTTTTTCAAAATTGTGTAACTATTCCTGGTAAACAGTCTTGGTTGCACTTTATTGCAGGTTGAGAGGTAGTGGAGGTATAATAGGTAGTAGATAAAATTGAACTCGAGTGTCAATACAGGTTATTGAAATCTATGGAAAGAATATGTGAATGATTTTAGGACTTCCTTCCAGATGATCAAAATGTTTATGTGGTTTATAACTATAAACCAGAACAATCAGTATACTGGACTTTTGATCTGTCACTGAAAAATTGAGTTCACGTTTGACTTAGCATTAAAAATGTTTTTGAAAGTTCTTAGGTTAAAAAAAAGAACTCGAGATTCATCAAATTAAGGTTCTTTGTCTTGTATTTCTTCGAATACCCTCTTCTATTTCAATTTGATCTTCCAGAGTTTGAAAGAATATTACATGAAATGCCAAGAAAATGCCCTCTGAGTTCCTAAAAAACAATGTAGTTCAGTGAAAATAAACTCGAGTCAAAATTATCTTACGGCTTTCAAAACAGCAATGATTCTTACTAAAGCTTAAGATATCTTGAAGGGTGGGAAGTAAGGTAACTTTTGGGATTTTTGATTCTTAGAGTTTGGATATAAATTGAGATAAAGAATTTGAAACTTGAATTCATTTAAGTGAAGGAAGAGGAATAGCTTAGTAACAGATACCAGGGTTATTTTAACTACAGAATTTTTTTTAAACTCTAGAATTTTTATATGGGAAATAACTTGGATTTTGAATTTTTTCCCTCAGAAATTAGAGAACTTACTTTCCCTTTATGATGTAATATCTGTATGCCAAAGCATAAGAATACATTGATAGGGAAACTTGTTTTAGTTCAGCTTCATGTTACCAGTAGTGGTAGAAGCAGCAGCACTCACATCTTAGTCACTATTTTCTAGACATATTATGTATTATTACTATCATTACGGCAATTCTGAGAGGATAGTATTGGAATTTTACAAATAAAGGAAATCAAATTTCAGGAAATATAAATAACTTAAGTTCACAAAGATCAATAGTTGAGCAGGGATTGTAGTCCAGATTGGGTGATTTCAAAAATGAATTTCCTTGGCCAATTCCACACATTATTGAAACACCTCAATTATGGTCTGAGATAACACAAAGTGATTGCTCTCATCATTTTCTTAATTTCAGGTATGAAATTTAAGATTTATGTCTCAAACTATTTTTTTCCTTTTTTTTTTTTTTAAGGATTTATTGATTTATTTATTTATTTGTTTGTTTGTTTGTTTATTTATACATACAAGCACTGGGTACAGTCAGGAAGCACGGAAGGGTGAGAGAGCCAGAGCCAGAGCAGGGAGCAAAACAGACAGACTGACAAAATACACTGCTGAGGGGAGCAGCAGGCGGCAGGAGAGGTCTGCGCGCCATGTGGGACCCTCCTCTGGTGGCCAGGGAGCAGCCAGGGATCGAACCTGTGCTGCAGAGGCTGCGGGCAGCTTCGCAAACCAGCGCTCAACCGCTGTGCCACCGGGGAGGCCCATGTCTCAAACTATTTTAAGCTCTCAGTATCATCAGATAATTTTAAATGTGTGAAAAAGCAATATATTAAAAAAGCAAATGGTAATGTTTAAATATTGCTTTAATTTGAAGAATACTTTTTTTTCTCCTTCTAAGACTCATGCTGTGTTCTGTTTAAGACTCAGTGAATCCTGGCTTTAAGCTTAGTTTTTTCTATTGAATATATCAGAATCTCTTAAGTGATCTTTGTTTTCTTAATCTTAGATGTAAGTTTGTGATGGATACATCACTAAACTAGAAACCTGGATTCTAGTTCTAAATGTTATTCTAGTTGTAAATGTTGGTCATACTGTTAGGGGGAAAAGGATGTCCCAAAGCAAATTCCATATAGGCTTTGTGGACTCCACCCCCACCCCAGGTCAAAGCCAAAGACACTGGGAACTCCAAATCCCATCACCACCAAAGGGAAGGTGGCTGGGACCTGACGGTGGGGTTAAGCAGCCAGGTGGATACAAAAGGGAGACACGTGGGCTTTGGGGGCTCTCCATTTTTGGGCTCTCCGCCAGCTCGCTCGCAGCGTCAGGTCAGCTCTGAGGGTGACTTTGGGTTTCCAGGTCGTCGGATCGGGTAGGACGCATTAAAGACTTTATTTCCCTATTTTCTCCCTGAGTTGTACATTTTCCTTATTTCTTTTTCTCTTGTAAATAAACCTTTTATTAACCCTTTTGCGTGTCTGTAGTAGAGTATCCATAAGTCCCTTTAAAGTGCGCGGGTGAGGACCCACAGCCAGGAACCCGTTTAATATCGGGGTTGCTCTATAACAGCTTGGCGTCCAACGTGATTTGCAAGTTTCACCCGTGGTTGACCAGCCCAAAGTAATTTTTCTTGCGTTGGTCACCATAAAAGCACATTAGGTCTGCAGGACTCGCAGTGAAACACGCAGTGAAACTCTTTGTTTCACGTCTTGAAAAGTTTTTTTTTTCCACACATACGGCCGTTGTGGGTGTGGTTTTGACCCAAAGGCGGCCTCAACCATGAACTTCAGCAGTTTAATCCCTAACTTGAGTTCTTTCAGTTTTTTTCCGGCCTTGAATTTAAGTAGCCTTTTTCCATTAAATGCTTAACATTCTTATCTGTAAAATGAGTTTGAGTCGATAATAATTAGAAAAAATAAAATGAATAGAGTTAAATTAGAATAAATTAAATAAATTACATGATTTGTAAAATATACTATATAAAATTGGGTTCTTTGTTGCCTTTAAAAACTACTTACTTAAGACAATACAAATGATTCAGGACTACAGGGTGTTTTTCATTTCCACATCAATCTGAAATGAAAAGAAAGTATTGTTTAATTCATGAAATATTTTGCTTGTAGATTACTAAATCATGCAAAAGGAAAACAAAATGCCAAAGCCTTGCTAGAGGAAAGGATTCTCATCAAAATGCAGTTTTATGCTGAATTTTTTATTGACCACTCTTCACATTTATTTAGTTTTACATTGTCCCTGTCCTTGAAGAGTTTACAAGCTTCTTGGAAAAAAAAACAAGAAAAAAAAGACAATAGACTTTAAGAAATGGTAATTATTGGGTGTTCACAGAATGTTAAATGACAACAGGGAAAAATAAACAAACAAGGAATACTGGGAAAGGATTCCCAGAGGAAGTGATATTTAAATTGAATCCTGAGTCTTGTGAAAGACCTAGTTGGCCTAAGGGGAGTAAGGATAGTACAATCCAGAATGAGTCATATGCAAAGGCTTTGAGGTAAGAACAAGTTTAATGCACTTGGAAAACCACCAGATGAGCATAAATCAAGTGTCCCAAATCTCTTAGTTTGTTAATAAAGAAATATTGGACTTCAACTTAGAAACAATGGAGAGCAGTCAGAGGATTGCTTGTTAAAGGGTTGAGGAATTAAAGGAGATATCAAGAATGAGATTGTATACTATATATACTACATATACACTATATATAGATTTATACTATATACATATATTCAAGAATTTGGCTATAAGAGGAGGATAAAGAAAAATAATGTGGGAGTAGTGTCCAGTGCTAAAGTATCTTACTTTCATAAAGAGGAGATAAATAGCTTAAATTGGACAGGTCCAATATAAAGAAAATAATGAAGCAAAAGTTGAGCATAACTTAATGGAAGAAGATCTCAAGGAAGTGGGATGAATGGCATTCAGAGTGAAACTTCTGACCTGGTATTATTTTACCATTTATTTATTTATTTTTTATAATAAATTTTATTTTTATATTTTCATTAATAATTAAGTCTTTTGGTATCAGTATTTTGCTTTTGTCTTTATTAGCTAAATTAGGGCTGAAATCTAAGACAATGGCATAGAAGAAAGTTACAGTCTGATGTGGAATAAATTATGTAGTTTTCCTAACTCCATAAAACATCTCTCATTCAACCCATCTGTAAAATGGGAATTAAAATATTACCTAGCATTTACAATTTTTTTAGATTTTTCATAAATACATACACGGAAGGCTTTTAATATTCTGCTTAACATATAGTAGTAATGAGCTTAATGCAGCTGTGACATTGGGGATCATAAAATCTACTTATACTGAGAGATGTGATGAACTGCAGGTGATGTGCCAGTTTGCCTGAAGTATAAGAGAGAAGGAAGGGGAATGAAGGGAGGTGGTAAGGGATGAGAAAGGAGGTTAGTAGTTATTTGCATCTGAAAACGAAAGCATCACCCATGGAACAGGGAAGGTACTAGGTGAGGCAATCTGAGTATGAGACATTTCACAAAATCTAAAAACAAGACCAGGTCTACCTGCAACAGACCCACTTCTCCACTCCTTCAGTCTGCATAAAGATTTAGAACACCAACGGCTGGCTGCATACTGGGGTTTATAGGAGAAAACCAGTAAACTCAGATGCAGTAAAATGGCTACAGTAATTAACCTACTAGCATTGGAAATAAAAGGACTGGTGGGAACTACCTCTGTGTTATGCATAAAGTTAAAAATGATCTGACAACTATGCAAAGGGAGAAGACAGGAGGAGAGAGATAGGAGAAGCAGAATGAATGAGGGAGTGACTGGGTTGGAGGGGAATTAACATTTAAAGAAAGATGAACCCTAGAACTAACAAATTAGGCGCGTGGGGAGGGAAATGGGAAGACACATGAAAGTTCTGATGATCTCTGAATTGGGAGTAGATTGATGGTGTCTAAAAGAAAAATTGTAACTGAAAAATGACTGCATTTTAATGTAATTAAATCTTTTTAGTTTTAGAAGATATTCTTAGGATACACAATTGGACCTTTACTCATTCTGTGTTACATTTCATTTTTGTGTGTTGTATTAATGCAAAATTTTGTAACTTTTATAATTAATATAGAAAATAAGGTAGGATTCATTTTTCTTTTTCTTTTTTTTTTAAGATTATTTATGCATACAAGAACTGGGGTGCAAGCCAGAGGTGCAGGGGGGGAAACGATTTACCAGAGATAGAGTGGGGTGCAGAATAGGCAGATCTACTGAAATACACTGCTGAGGGGAGCAGCAGGGCAGATAGGAGAGGTCTGCTGCATCTTGTTGGCTGCTTCCTTGCCAGCTGTGGATTGAACTGGTGCTGTAGTGGCTTGCAGTAGCTTGATATTGCTGTCTTTAACCCCTGCACCACCAGGGAGGCCCAGGATTCATTTTTCTGAAAACGTTTCTATCAGGTTCTCTATTGATACCTGTATACATATGCATATACATAGTATGAAATTAAATTCACAAAATATTTTCCCTCACACTGTGAGATGGGTTCTTTCTACTATATTTTTCTTTTCATTATGAAAAGATATTACTAGATTACAACCTATAGATTGAAAAACAGTGTCCTAGATTTGCTGCCTGTATGCTTTTTAAAAAGATTTATTTATTTTTGCATGGAAGAACTGGGGTGTATGACAGAGGTGCTGGGGTGAGAAGATTCCCCAGAGACAGAGTAGGGAGCAGAGCAGGTGGATTTACTGAAATACACTGCTGAAGGGAGCAGCTGGAGAGACAGGAGAGGACTGCTGCACCTTTTGTGGATTAACTTCCTGGCCAGGGATCAAACTCAGGCCATAGTGGTAATAGAGCTGAGACTTAACCCATAAGCCACCATGGAGGCCCTGCCTGTATTCTTAAATTCTTTTGTTAATGTAAAGCCTCATAAGTTTTGCAGCTGCCTCAGTTTGCTTTTAAGTGAGCTTAACGTGGAAGCACTTTTCTTTTTTTCCATTGTGTAGGGTAAAGAAAATATCAGGCTTTTCTGCCCTTCCGCCATCAGGATAGATGATGGATCCTTGTCCTGAATGCATGCCTGATGGTGGGCACCTGGAATAGGGTGTGGGCATAGGTAGATGGGATTCAGCTGAGTTAAGACTGTGCTTTTAAGGGCGGCGTCATGGGGACGCCAGCAGCAGCCGCAGCAGCCACAGCAGCAGCAGAAGCCGAAGTAGCAGCAGTAGAAGCCGAAGCAGAAGCCGAGAAGCAGCTCTCTGGAACAAACTCCAGAGAGCTCAGATAGAGTGAAGACTTGCTGGGGGCTGGGAGGCCTGCCAGCCTCCCAGCACCCCAGCCAGCACCCCTGCCTGCCATATGCCTGGTGAACCCCAAATAAAAAACCTGCAAAAAACTACTGAGGACTCTGACTCCTCCTTTATCCGGTCTGCATGGGATCAGAAAACCTGCACTGTGGCCAGTCCTGCCCTTACACATTGTAAAAACAACAGTTATAATAGCACTAGCACCAGGAAAAGTCTGCCACATAATGGCAGTTTAGTAACAAATGAATAAATGAATATGTTCTTGAAACACCATAGAGTCACATGTGAAGGACCAGATTTTCTTACCTCTGAATCACAGTAGAGAGGAGGTGAATTTATGGAACAGCACTTGGAAGCAAAGTCTGAGCGCTTATCAACCAGCTCTTCAAGTTCTGTGTCTGTGGCATCAGGCAGTTTTGCTCTTAATCGGTCTGCGAGTCTGAAAAATTGTTTTTTTGCTAGACTTTACAAGATGTATTTTATAAAGATTGCTAATGCAAAATGATAACTCCTTCAAATTTTACAATAAAAAATTAAAATAGAATTTTCCTTGTCAAAAGAATGATTTTCAGTGATTTGAGATTGGAAAGTAAAATCTTCCCCTGTAGAGATCATGAAAATAAATGTACAAACTGCTACTGAATTTGAATTTTAGCCCTTCCCCTTCCATTTACACAATCAACATGAATGACTACTTTTGTTTCGCTGGCCTTCCATTTTTCACTCTAGTTCTCAATTTCCAGTCCCATTAAAGTATTTCTCTTACTGAACTTCAGCTAACTTTAATACTTTTTCTCTTTTCTATTTTTATATAATTTCTCTTCAGTTTCCAACTTTTCAGCTGGCTATACTGGAAAACATGAAAAAAGGGTAGGAAAGGTTGGCTCTTGTTTTTAACTCGAATACTAACAATCCATCTCATTTTCAGGATGCTAGGATCATCTTGAATTCTCTTGAGTCTTTCCCCATTGGAATTGTCAATAATGATAGCTGTTTACTTCATAATGGACAACTCAGCCTAATGCTTTGATTTCCTCCAGGAAATACTTGACAACCCAGTAATAGGCAATGAGAGGTGGAAAGACCCAAATTTATCCAGAGTTTAGACAGGCAAGGTAGATGCTTAGAACGAACAAGAGGGTAAGAGGGCTAATGAGCTCATGAAAGTTTTGTGGAAATAAGTTAGTCCCAGCTGGGAAGGGAGGCAAGTCTGACCTCATGGAACTCAGAGGATGGAGGGGGATGAAAGAGGAGGCAAGACTTCAAATCCTTATACTCAGTGTTCTCAATCTTCACCAGTTTCATAACCCTGAATGTCAATTCTATGATTTCATCTGGAATTGAGTGTATATTATCACTCAATTGCTTCATGTAATCCTGCAGTTCAAAAATGGTAGGGAACTTAACCTTGCATTACTTGTTTAACATTATAAAGTGACTCATAATATTCTGTTAACTATACAATTAATTTCCTGGTAACTAGGAAATAACCATTTTGAACTTAAGACTTAATTTTCTTTTAGAGTTTTGCTAAGGTTGAATTCATGAAAGTCATCAAATGTGGTCTCTTACATTTGGGATTCTTAGAACAGTCTTTTGTAGAGTTTTGTTTGTGCTTACTTGAAGCCTATGTTATTCAAGATGATTTGAAATTAATCTCAGACTTTAGATCCATCTAATAAATGAGATAGTCTTCTCAATTGAGATATTTTCTAGGAAACCCAGTAAAACTATTTTTATGACTATGGCTGTTATTGATTTGGTTTTTTTTTAAAGTTTATTTATGCATACAAGAGTTGGGGTATAAGCAGAGATGTGGGGGGGCCAAGAGGATTCACCAGAGACAGAGTGGGGAGCAGAACAGGCAGACTGACTGAAATACACTGCTGAAGGGAGCAGCTGGAAAGACTGGAGAGGTCTGCTGTGCCATGTGGGTCAGCTCCCTGACTGGAGATTGAATTCATGCTGCAGTGGCTGTGGATAGCTTCATAGTGCTGACACTTAACCCCTTGCATCACCAGGGAGGACCTGGCCTTTATTTTGATGTTAATACTTCTTTTTTTTTAATTTTTAAAGATTTATTTATTTATACAAGCACTGGGTACAGTCAGAAGCACGGGAGGGTGAGAGAATTCACCAGAGCCAGAGTGGGGAACAGAACAGGCAGACTGATGAAGTACACTGCTAAGGGTAGCAGCTGGCGCAGCAGGAGAGGTCTGCGCACCATGTGGGACCCTTGCTGGCCTCCTGGGATCGAACCAGCACTGTAGAGGCTGCTGGCAGCTTCGCAGCCCAGCGCTCAACCACTGCGCCACCAGGGGAGGCCCTGATGTTAATACTTCTTTGTAAAGAAAAGCTTTTTCCATTTAATTGAGAAAAATTACTATTGTAAAACAATATTGATGACTAATTAGCATTTGTATTTCCAACGTATACAGAATACTTGGTGATGGGTAATACTATACTTGATTGAAAGTTTGGATTTATCTTGTCAGATAATAAGTTACAAAGTTAGATAACACTTTTGCCAGTCTTGTATTTTATCAATTACTTATACTGATATTTACAGATAGCTTTATGGCATGAATGTTGATAAACTTTGGCTTCTTTTATCTTTTTGGTCAGGTGCCTGCAGTAACTTGTATTTTTGTGGCTATGTTCTAAATTTGTGGGATCCCCACCCTTCTTTGTTCTCAGGGCTGTTGTCTTGGTGCCCGGCATTTCTGCTGGTTAAGTTAAATGTACTGTCAGGCAGGGACCCTCTAACCAAGGGCAAAAGTCCTGGAATTGGGGGAAAAGGATGTCCTGAACAAATTTCACAAACAGGTTTTTACGGACTCTAGCTCCACCCCAGACCAAAGAGATCCAAGATAGCAAGAACTACAAATCCCATAATGTCTTCACCACCAAAGGGAGGATTGCTGGCGAGGGTGGAGTTAAGCAGCCAGGCTTGGTATATAACCAGACATGTGGACTTTTGGGGCTCTTCATTTTTTGATGGCTTTCAGCATGCTATTGGGGTCTCAGCTTAGCAGAACTGGTAGGATACATTCACCAATTTATGTCTCTCTCTTTCTGGGTTATTCCTTTCTTCATTTTCCCCTTTTTGTAAATAAACCCTGTATTAACCTTTTTTTTTTTATGTGTGTGCCTACAGTTGAGTCTCATTATAAATCCCTTTTAAGCACTCGGGTGAGGACCCACAGTCAGGTGAACCCATTTCCCATTGGGGTTGCCCTGTAACAGTATGAGGAACATACTGGGAAACCAGTGTCTGCTGAAAACAGCAGGCAGATATTATAGCCTGATTATCAAAATCAGCTAAAATACCTTACTTGTAAAGATTGACAGTAAGCTAGGTAAAAATAGCGAATTGAGATAGTATGTTTTGATTAGCAGGAACTATGGAGCCCCACAAGCAATAGCCCCTGGTCACTCCACCTTAGCTTGCGCCAGATGATAATGCATCACTGATAAAGCATCCCCAATATCACATCCCCAGGCATGTACATTCCCCATGCACTTTCCCACCTTCTCCGAACCTGGTTCTAAATAAATACAAGACAGCCCTTGTACCGGGGCTGTACTTTCTTGGTGTACGCTGCTTCTCCTTCTCACGGCTTCACATGGGCTTTGAGAAATCTCTCATCCCACTGCTTCCAATGTTGCTGCTCTGCTAGGTGGCACTAATTGATCTCTCACTGGATATACATGATATTTTCCCCTCAGAAAAGAACTTTCTTCTTACACAAATTTTATGTTCTGACTACTTCTTAAAACTCTTTTACTTTTACTTCTTTTTATTGCTCACTTAGCCCATCTTAATTTAAACTATGCTTTCAGATCACAGTGCAAGACTGAAATAGATAAATTTGGAGAATACAGTCAGAACAAGTCCCTTACTTTTTCTTGTATTCAGTAAATGTGTTTTCTGAATAATCTGCACATAGTTCTTGTCCATTTTCAATGAAAGAAGATAATTCTGTCTTCAGTTCAGGGCCCTGTAAGAAATCAAAGTTATTTGTCTCGGAAAATTTTCCCAGGAGGCATTACAACAGAATTCTATGTAGTGTGTCAATATGAACAGTTTTTATTGGAACACATTTTCTGCAAAAAGTCAGATAGTAAATATTTTAGGCTTCAAAGGCCATATATAATCTGTTGTATCTACTCAACTCTGCCATTATTGTAAAAAGGCAGTCATAAACAATGCGTGGTTGAGCATGGTCCTGTTCCAGTGAAGCTTTATGAACACAGAGATTTGAATTCACATAATTTTTATGAGCAATGGAAGATTAATCCTTGTTTTTAAGCCATTAAAAAATGTAGCACCATTCTTAGCTCACAGGTCAAATAAACACAGCACTGGCCCAGATCTGGCCCATGAACTGTAGTTTACCAAGCCTTGATCTACGTACACTAAGGTTGATGAAGAAAATGAGGCAAATTGTACCTTAGTATTAAAGCAGGCAGTAGAGTCTTCAGAGTGGCAGCATTCACGAAGGCTTTTCAGGGTTGGCACAAGTATTTTACTGAGGAATACTTCTGGAATATGAGTCCTCCTACTTAATTCAAACGTATACCTGGCATTGGAGAAAGAGGAGATAATATTCTTTAACATGCATAATTTGTGTATATATCATATCTTAAGATTTGATATCTGTTACAAGCAGAGAGTACCTGGTTTCTGTCTCTTAATTAAAAATAAGGAATTTAGCCCAAACTGAAATTGATTCCAAATAAAAGGGTTTTGTATTTTAAAAAATCCTCATTGTAATACAGTTCGTTAATTGTTGCTTTGAAGCTATTTTATATGATAATACTGAGAAAGCTATGTATGCTGTATTTGCATAGGTATATATTAACATATCTACTTGAAATATGTATGGGTTGTGCAACTATAAAAGCCTTACATAAAACATCACTCTTTTCATAGAAAGCTTTTTTGTGTAAATAGATATGTGTAATTTCTTCCAATGTCTTATCCCCTTGCTGTCGATGCACTTATAAAACCAATGAGTATTTAGACAAATGGAAATTAGAGTGGCAGCCCAGTATAAATTCGGTCCTCTGATGTTGGTAAGTGATTTTCAGAACTGATAATTTAACCTACATATGAAATATTTTTATGCCAAGAGTATGCATATACTCATCGTGTTCCCAGTGTATGCAACCCAGGGGGTATTTCTTAATTCTTTTCTTAGTTGAATAAAACAGACAAAGATTTTTAATTTCTTTCTATTTGATTTCTAGCTTATTTAATGTTAGTGAATAGCAATACTATCAAAAAATAATTACTCAGATCCACTCTACTTACTGGTCTATGATTGTGGTGCTGTGTTTACCACAAACATCTTTATTTGTGGGCAACTCAACTTCTGGCAGCTCGGGTGATTGGGCCGCTGGCATGAAATAAATGCACACAAAAACATCCATTGGTGTTTTCTCTTGACAGCAGTCCTTAAACTTAGAATCTTTTGTGGATAAGTTGTCACAGATTTTTACTGTGTGTTCGGGTAGCTACAAAAGTAATTGTAAATTTGTGAATTGTTAGTGTTCTGATTGTTCTAATTAAAAATACTGAAGATTTACATAAGCTTACAAACCTTGGCATGGTATATATAAAATTCAGTGTGAATGCTCTTAAAAAGTAGATTGTTGGACTATCTTTAGAGGGTAATTTGTAAGTATGTGCTTATAGCCTTAAATATACAATTTGACACCTAAGAATTTATATTCAACTGTGGGTGAAGGGAAGATTTAGCTACAAAGCTATTAAGAAGCAGTATTGATTAAAATATTGAAGGTTGGTAGCTACCGTAGATATATTAGCTAAATAAAACTCATTACATATAAGTCAAATTATGGGAAAACACCTATTAACATAGACATTCTTAATGGAAACATTTATTCCAAAAGAAAGTCAAAGACCTGTGGAATGATCTTTACCTAAAAGTAACTGTTCCAATTATTATCTACTAGTATAAAGTTCATGTAAATAAAAAATGATGAAAAAAATTGATGACCATCAAATTATAATAGGTATAATAAAAACATTAATAGCTTCTAATAATGTAATGGTTGCAGTGCTATATAATAAGACTTTATGTGCTGACGAAAATGATCTGTAGCTGTATTATCCATTATTATTATGCATTTGAAATTGGAATAGTGTGACAGAAGAAACTGAAGTCAAAATTTTATTTAATGCTAATTATAGTAAACTTAAACATACAGGGCTAGGATATACTGCCATGCAAGTAGAATAAGGTGTTGGGAATCAGATAATCTGACCTATGTGTGAACTTTGCCACTTCATCATGTGATTTCAAATTAATGATCCATGCTAGTCTTCTGGGTTTTTTTACAATTATAAAGGGATTTTAATAATATATTACATTTCATAGGATATATGTATGGATTCATTGAGATAATGCATTTAAAAAGGCAGCTTCAAGGGCTTGCCACTCAATATATGGTATATAATGATGAAGGGCTTGGGGACCTGGATTCTCTTACCTTCTTGGCCATGCAGTCCTCAGTGTTAGACTCACAGCACTTGGAGAGGATTGTGGTAGCATCTTCTGCTAGTGGCAAAACATCCTTCAAATCAGCAGTTGGCACTTTTTGTGCTAATTTTATGAGATGGCTAAATAGTTAAAAATAAACATTATCTTACATTCTCAATTTTCTTGATTTCATTATGAGTATATGGTGTGGAAGAATAATACCATAGTTCAACTCTGTCCTCATCATCTGTATGGCACATACCTGCTAAGTGATGGATCGTAGGTGCCAAACCTGTACTCAAAATTCAGTTATCCTCAAGTATCTTTTCATTTTTTTAGGACTGATGATGTCACTTCTTTTCTGGTCAGGTCTACATAGTTGAAGAATGCCTTAAACTGTTAGATCTTTTTTGTTATTTAAATTCCACATATGACAGCTCATGCAGCGTTTATCTTACTTTGTCTGACTTGTTGTACTTAGCATAATATGCTGGAAATAATATTCCTTTGTGTATATGTATTCCACAGCTTCTTTCTCTAGTTATCTGTTAATGGGCATTTACTTAGGTTGTTTCCATATGTTAGCTATTGTAAATAATGCTGAAATGAATATGTGAACATTTCTTTCAAGGGTTAGGGTTTTTATTTTCTTTGGCTAAATCCAGAAGTGGAATTGCTGGATCATATTATATACATAATAATATTAAAAATAGTTTTAGTAACATATAATAAATTGAAAATATTTAAATTGCATATTTGATAAATTTTAATATATGTACACACTCATGAAACTAACACCATCGTGAAACTGTCAAGCAAATAGACTGTGGTAGAGGATTATGGGTACTTTGGTGAAAGAGGTGTGAACTTGTATTCTTAAAACATATACAGAGTTACAGACCTACATTACCACAAAACAACAACAACAAAAGATAATGAGTATATCCATCATTCCCCCAAAGTTTTCTTATTTCCATTTGTAGTCCTCTTTTTCTCCCCTCTCTGGACTCTCCTTTGCTTCTTAGACAGTCACTGGTATGCTTTCAGGCATTAGTTATGTTTCTAGGATTTTGTTTGGATGAAATCATATAGGATAGCTGTATTTATATTTTTTTGAGAAACTTCCATAATGTTTTGCATAATGACTGCAGCAATTTATATTTCCACCAGCAGTGCACAAGGGTTCCCCAAGACATTGGGTAGTGTGAGCATCCTAACAGTGTTTTTCTAATCCATGAGCACAGGATGGCTTTCCATTTATAGCGTCTTCAACTTCATAAATATCTAGTAGTTTTCACCTGCTTAGCTAAATTTGTTTCTTGATGAAACTTATTCCTATGTATTTTATCATTTTTGATGTAATCGTGAATGATAGTGTTTTCCTAATTTCTTTCTTATGGTTTGTAAATGTATAGAAATCCAGCAGATTTATGTGTTAATATTTGTATACTTCAGTTTTACTGAATTTGATAGTCCTCACTCTTTTGATGGCATCTTTAGTGTTTTCTACTTTTCATACTATGTCATCTGCAAATAGTGATGATTTTACTTCTAATTTGGATGCCTTTTATTTCTTTTTCTTTCCTAATTGCTCTAGCTAGGACAATATTATGCTATATAAAAGAGGCACGAGTGGTCGTCTTTGTTCCTGATCTTAGAAGAAAAGTATTCAGCTTTTTAACATTGAGTGTGATATTAGCTGTGGGCCTATCATTTGTGACCTTTATTTTGTTGCAATTATGTTCTCTCTATATCAATTTTGAGTATCATAAATGGATGCTGAATCTTTTTTGTTTTGGTATCAACTATGATGGTCATGATTTTTATCTTTTATTTTGTTAATGTGGTATATCACACTGACTAATTTGTGGATATTGGCCCATCATTGCATTCCTAGTATGAATCCTACTTGATCATGGTGTATGATCCTCTTCATGTATTATTGAATTGGTTTGCTAATATTAGGTTGAGAATTTTGCAACTAGTTCATCAGGAATATTGGCCTATAATTTTCTTTTCTCATCTCTGTCTGATTTTGGCATCATGATATGCTGACCTCATAAAATGATTTTGAAAGAGTTCATTGGGGGGCAGGCAGGAAGAGTTTGAGAATTGATATTCTTTGAATATTTGGTAGAAATCACTGGTGAAGTCATCTGGTTCTAGATTTGTTTGTTGAGAGGTTTTTAATTACTGATTCAATCTCATTACCAGCAAATTAGGAAGTCTCAAACATTTTATATTTAAAAAAGTAGCAGGTTTTTTTTTTTAAGATTTATTTATTTATATAAGCATTGGGTACAGTCAGAAGCACGAGAGGGTGAGAGAATTCACCAGAGCCAGAGCTGGGAGCAGAACAGGCAGACTGACGAAGTACACTGCTGAGGGGAGCAGCGGGCATGGCAGGAGAGGTCTGCACGCCATGTGGGACCCTTGCCAGCGACCAGGGATTGAACTGGTGTTGCAGAGGCTGCGGGCAGATTCGCAGCCCAGTGCTCAAATGCTGCGCCACCAGGGAAGGCCCAGTAGCAGTAATATTTTTAGCTAAATACCTATTCATTTGATACTACTTCCTTGTAAGTTTGTATATACGAATGCAAGTATAAATTAATGATAGTTATATCTTATATATGTGACTTTATATTATAAATTCTATAGCCTATTTGCAAAATAAAGAAAACTGAAGGGAAGGTCTAGTGAAAATACAACTTAGTATTTCATAGTTCTAATGGAAGATTTTTTTTAAAAGACAAAGGAGGGCCTCCCCGGTGGCACAGCGAGTGGAGCACCACACTCTGAAGCTGCCCATAGCCTCCTCAGTGCTGGTTCGATTCCTGGCCAGCCAGGGAGAATCCCACTTGGTGAGGCAGACCTCTCCTGTCTCACCTGCTGCTCCTCTCAGCAGTGCCTTTGGTCCGTTTGCCTTTTCTGTTTCCTGCTCTGTCTCTGGTGAATCCTCTCACCCTCCCACACATCTGACCTGTACACCGGTTCTTGTATAAATAACAATGAATCTTAAAAAAAAAAAAAAAAGACAAAGGAAAGCTTCCATCAGGGAAGCTTGGGACCTTGTCCCAGCATGAAATAGATTCTTTCTTTACCATGTAAGGGTAAAGTTTATGGGTCAGAGTAAAAGGAATCAGTGTCAACACTGAAAAGATGAAACAGGTAAATGAACAGACAATTCACCAGAGGATATCCAGAAGGACAAAAGATATATAAAAATGCTCATTGTCACTTATAATAAGAGAGATGAGATTAGAACTACAGTGCAATACCCTCTCAGACCTGTGAGAACGGCACATGTTAATGAGATCCCCAGTGACACAGAGAAAAGGAAGCCTTTTGGTAGGAATATGAACTGGTACAACCATTACAGAAAGCAATCTGGATTTACCTTAAAAATTTTTTAAAAAATCAAAGTGAGTTACAAATAAAGTTGCTAAATAAGATAAATTCGTGAAGGTTAGGAAATGTATATAACACAAAATTGCATATCACAAGTAGAATTCAGGAAGTCTTATCCCAAGGGGGAAAATGCACAAAGCAAATAACAGATGAAAAAAAGAATAATCTGTTTTTTTCTTTTGTGTTTGTAATATGTGCTAAAATGAATATTGAGGAAATTATGTCTAGTATCTACCAATTTTCCAATATGATGAGTATATGGAAAAGGTTTATTAAAAGCAAATCTTGTGTTTTATAATATGTGCTTGTTCTTTATTGTTTATATTCTGCATAGAGAAAAAAAAAGAACTGGGCCATATTTTTGAGGCTTACTGGAGCATAAAATTATAAAATCTCATTACAAATTTTTTCTTTGAGAATCCTAATTTGGTTAGAAAGCACAGAATCAGAATTAGATGCCTAAAGTTGTTGATAGTGTTTAACCTTTACCTGAGCCTTGATTTCTCCTTCCCATAAGCAACATGTTGTGAACAGAGTCGATTTGACATTGTGGTGAGAAGTGATAAATGTTTAATCTGGAGTCTCTAGAAATTAAGGGAGAAGTTCATTAGATAATAAAGATCCATTGCAATGTACAGGTATAGCAAAAGACAACCATAAAGGTAATGATTGTTTTGGCTAGAAAACTGAATTCTGACCAAAGGAAGTTATTGATATTTCTTTCACAAAAGTGTTATGTTTATTTCTCCAATTAACAAAATATAAAAGAGGCCTTTTACAAACTTTCATTGACTCTGAAATCTGACCATTTCTGTTATTTAAATGGAATGATATCAACAGAAGATAAAAAAATAACTATGTCATAGATAAAATGACACCTACCTCTTTCAAAAAGCAAACAGTTGGATTTGGTGAGGTGCAGCAGGACCCTACCATGGAGAGGTAACTCTTGGTGTAGCCGACTAACAACAGCAGAGGAGCTTGTCCATAATTTTTGGAATATTCATATATAAATCTGTGGGAAAAATATCAGCGTTGGTCAAAACATTAGTGGGAAGCAAATTATTCTGATGAATAAAATTTAATATCTAAAAGTACTAAGGACACAGAGAAAGGAACATTACGTTAATCATTTTTAATCAATATTTTCTCTAAAAACATAGGTACTTTAACTTCTATGTGGATTACTGGAGAGAAGTGGTCATTTGTTGCTTAAATCATTTACTGTCTACCAGGTTTATGACTCACAGTAGTTGCTTATTTATGTTGAGAACAAATGTAAAGGAGTGTCATGGATTTTCCTTTTATTGTCTACCTCAGTTAACTATTTTAGACAATCACTAGGAATATGTTTAATTGTTTGTTAATCTTTTTAATATTTAGGAGCATAAGCCCCTTTGAGTCTAAAAGAGTCTCTGAAATGTTGGCAAAACCCTCTCTGAAAACTTAACAGGATGAGTAATCCAACCAATTTTTATAAAATCATGACCTGAATTTCATATTCTTAAAACCAGTTTAAATGACTTTTTTTGGTTTTTGATCTATATATTACTTTTTCTATTATCATAAATTGATTTTACATTCTTGTTGGTTTTTATGATCTTCCAAGACTAATATTAAAAAACAATGTATAATCTGGATCCTTATGAATGTTTAACATTGAGAAGTTCAAAGTAATATGTTTATTTATGTAGTGCAATGTGTCATGTTCATAACTATTTCTATGGACACATTGTAGAAAGGAGAAAATTAAGTTCAAAATGTGAATAGCAACAAAATTCGATCAGATGGAGTATATATTCATAGCATAAGGGGACTCATAACAGCTGTTTTCAAATATTTGAAAATACCATGTGGCTACAGAATCTAAGACTGCTTCAGTTAATAGAATTGGGAGTGGGAGTTTGGGAAAGTTGATTTTGTCTGAGAAAGGCATTTTTAATTATCAGCACTGACAGAGATGCACTATATTGGGTGAGAGTCAAGTTGTGTTATACAGAGCTGTCTGGGTTGTTGTAGAGGTATTTGTAAAGAGTGGGGTGAGATGAGACACATTTTTTCTATTTAAATGAAAGCTGCTTACTGCTCAGCAAATCCCTTGGGATCTTTCCTGAATGCCTCACAGATTTCATCATTTGTTGGCTCTACGTAGGTAGGAAATTCTTCTGGCTGGTGCTTCAGGGCAGCCATACAGAGTTTCCGTTCAAGGCCCTCCCTGGAACAACATTCAGCAGTTCCCGGGTGCACTGGGTATGGAGTGTCACTTTCACAGGATCTGGCAGACAAGGCTGAGGTCTAGAATGAAAGAAGAAAATGTCCACTCATGTGCAAGTTTCCAGGCTTGTAGTTCACTATAACATCTTGTATGTTTTATTTTACTTTTTTTAAAAAAAGATTTATTTATTTATGCATACAAGAGCTGGGTTACAGGCCAGAGATGTGGGGGGTGAGAGGATTCACCAGAGATGGAGTGGAGAAACAGAATAGGCAGATTGAGTGAAATACATTGCTGAAGGGAGCCGCAGGCGAGACAGGAGAGGCCTGCTGTGCCATGTGGGTAGCTTCCAGGCTGGGGATTGAACTTGAGGCTTCAGATAGCTTCAGAGTGCAGTACTTAACCCCTTGTGCCACCAGGGAGACCCCTTGTATGTTTTATTAAAATAACACTGTTTTATAGCATTATATAGATTTCAGGTACATAGCCTTACAAATCAATCTGTATATACTATATTATGTTTGCCACCAAAAATCTAGTTTCCATCTATTACTATACAGTTGGCCCCTTTTACTTGATTTACAGACTCTCCATCCTTTTTGGTACATCTTGGTCTTTAAAATCTCATTGGTAATAAACTATGCATGCCGAAGGCTGCATGAGATGATTTGTCAGCATGACAAATTGCATAATTATAGCTATATGCAAGTAGGGTCTTATTTATGTTACTAAATGACTCTCCCCAGAGTAGGATAAAAGTATAACCTTCATTAATAGGTAGACATCATTTGCAACCATTAGAGTTTTTATCCCCTATCCCAGTGTCTCTTCAGGATGCTATTAGCATCTTTGGGGTGAAGGAGATCATTTGAGAAAGCTCTGATAGGATCTTCCACTTGCTTTCTGCTGCAAATATCCCTTGAGAATGAGGGCCTGCCTCTGTTTTCCTCCTTTCTCTTTATTAAATGAACAGGCTCTTAATGTTTGACTGCTTTCATTTGCTACATTGGTTTGCAGCCTCTTACCCAAAGGTTCTTGAGCCTACTTTTCCATCAGAATTGGAGTGTATAGAAACAAATACCTGGGATGCACAACACAGAAATTGTACTCAGTAGGTAAAAAATGGGATTTGAGGATCTGTTTTTCCAAGCCCCTAGGCTTATTCTTGCGTGTGGCACAGGTTGAAAAGCACTGCTGCAATTTCATTCACCACCTCAACACTGTGATACTGAGAATAGACTCAGTCCCAAGTAATTGTAGAAACAAAATGTTTCCCCTGAAAATATGTTTGGAATAAAAACATTAGAAGTAATTGTTAGAGAAATATTTGGGGATTTACATGGGACAAGTACTTTGACATTCTCAAAATTTTACATTAGTCATATTTTTGCCTTAGGACTTCTAAAGCTATCAGTTAAGGAAAACAACACATGAATAAATTATGCAAATCAAGAATAAGTATCTTTTCATCATTTTGGTCCACATCTTCCGTTGAGCTATCAGAATTCTTTTAGGAACTTTTATTTTAATACCTGCCTTTTCAGTGACGCGTATCCTTTCTATTTCTTTACGTGACAACTTTTTTGTTTTCCCCTTTATTATCTCCTTTCAAATAGTTTCAAAAAAGGAAGTATCAGCACATTTAAAATTGCCTTAAACAAATAGGAGAGGTGTTATGCATAAAAAAATGTCAGTGCCATCTATATCTTTTGAACTCTAATTCAGAGTTTATCAAGGGGTTGGTTAGCAAATATGTGAAATAAAATAGAAATAAAACTGTATTCTGTTATTTTGATCATGGTTTGTAAATAATAGGAGTTTGAAAAATAACTGGCATTTATGAGCTTGGTGGTGGAAGAAAATGATACAACTCTTAGAAAGGCAAGACCAGATAAAACAATGAATGGGTACGCTCTGTTTCTGCAGACTGTTGCAGGCTTGAAAAGGGAAAATTATTTGTCAAGGCCTTTGTCAAGATGCATCTAGATGTCATTTGCATCAGGCCTGTTGACTGCATTGGCAAATTGCTGCTATGCCTATCATTTAACTTTTTCAGCTACTATTACTTCATTGTTCTAATACACACACACACAACACACAACACACACAGTTTAAGAAAGAAAACCCAGAACCCAGTATATGTATACACAGCAACATTTGAATCCCAAAATAATTTGAGGGCATCGTAAATATTCTGGGGCCCTTGGTATCAGTTTTAACAAGAGGATACAAATATGGATCTGAGTAAGTTTTTAAGATGTAGAGACTGCATTAGAATTATTTCAAGAGGTTCATTAACCATAGTTGCCTGTATTTTATCATTTGAACTGTGTAGAACTAATGGGGAAATTGATTTCATTATGCTTGAGTTAATATAGGGCCAGAGATCATAAAATTGGTTTCATATTTCCCCCACACTTGGAGTAAGTGGAACTGCTGTCAAGATGTGACATAGAAACCTATCTTGACTTCCTTTGAAGGATTACTCTAGAATTGGCCAGTCACAGAACACTGTACCCTAGTGTCATAGCAGTCAGGATCAGCCCCTTCAGCGCAGCAGTCTTCTGTGAAGGAGACAACTTCATTCACAAGATGACTGATCTGTTCAAATGTGCCACTGGGGAATTTTCTGCTATATAGAACCATTGATCTGAAGAGAAGAATAAGTCAATGTATTAATGAGAACTAATTTTTTCTACATTGTGCATTTTAAATATGAAATCTCATTTTTAAAAGGAAAATTACACATATTTTCTTACCTATTTATTGGAAAGAATATGAAGCTTAGTTTAAAAATTAGTTAACATTCTAGGTAAATATATCTTGTAAAACAATAGATGTTGGACTTGGGTTCCATCAAATCAACTTAATGGTCTCTCTTCTCTCTGCCTCAAATGAACCAGTTTTGTACCTCATAGGCTTTGTCCAAGTTGCATCATGTACTATTTTTCACTTTAATTTACCTTAGAAAACAATGCTTATATATTGTCTTAACTCATTAATAAATTTGCTGGTAACAAATTCTTAGACCATAGGAATGATAATTCAGCAGAAATCTTTGGAGGTCCTCTACCTGCCTGACATCTCTGCCCACACTGCCTTATGTTTCTCCTCTTAGCAGAGATCAGCTTAGCCCGCTATGCTGACTGGAAGTTACCACATAGTTTCATTCAAGTCAAGTGACCAAGAGAATGGGTAAATACCTGATACTTACAAAGATCTGAAGTCATCTTTTCCCAGAATGCTCAATTCCTTGCAAACTTTATCCTTTTCATAATCTCTGCCTATAAAACGGAAATAGAAAAACTTACATAGTTTTTGTCCTAATGGATGTTGCATTAATTGTGTGTGTAGGAAGGGAACTACCACAGATCTATCCATAGTGAAAACAGCATTTTGTTCTTCACTGTCTATATGCAGTTTCATTTTTGGGTGCCTGTATGGTTTTCTCACAATGGATCAGAGGTTTATGGAATACTATACAAATTAATGGACAGGATTAAAAAGTGAAAGTATTTAAGTTAAAAGATGTACGCCAGAAATTATTGCTATCACGATCATTCTTAGGATCTATCTTTATAATACTAAAATGTGACTTTGTATCCCCCCCCTTCTTCTTGGGCTCAGTTTCAGCTAAGACCTCAAAAGAAAAAAGAACCAAAAATAAGTGGAGAATATGTCTGCATTCCAAAATAACCCCACAGATGCAGAGCTTTAAAGGCTGTGTATGAGAGCATAAGGGGGTTTTCACCCTTAGTGCATTACCCACCTCCAGAATATAAGGGAAAGACTAGAAATTTAGCTGAAAGAAAAGATGGAAATTAGACAATTTTTTTTTTTAAAGATTTACTTATTTATACAAGCACTGGGTACAGTCAGAAACGCGGGAGAGTGAGAGAATTCACCAGAGCCAGAGCGGGGAGCAGAACAGGCAGAAGGACCGAAGTACACTGCTGAGGGGAGCAGCGGGCGGCAGGAGAGGTCAGCGTGCCATGTGGGACCCTCCTCTGGTGGCCGGGGATTGAACTGGTGCTGCAGAGGCTGCGGGGAGCTTCACAAACCAGCCCTTAACCGCTGCGCCACCAGGGAGGCCCTGGGCAAAGTATTTTTGAGAAAGTTGGTAATCCAGTTTGTGATACTATGGCAGGCATCTGGTTCAGACTGGAGAAATCTAAAGGATGATTAGTTGGCTAAGTGGCCTTGAGCAGCCAAGGAGAAGACCTTTAGTGGGAAGCTGTGCTGTGGCCTGTGGATCTGACATAGATCAAATAGGAGAGGAAGCTGCCTGGAGTAGTCTGAAGTGTAGGCTTTGCCTCTGCATAAATGACTATCTGGAGGGCAGTGGGACACCATGTGCAGAGGCAGACAGCTTGAAAACCAGAGAAACAATGGGGAGTCTTAAATTTTTTAAGTTTTTTTAAAATTTTTTTTCAATATTTATTTATTTATGCATACAAGAACCGGGGTATAGACCAGAGATGCAGGACATGAGAGGATTCACCAGAGACAGAGTGGGGAACAAAACAGGCAGACTGACTGAAACACACTGCTGAGGGGAGCAGCGGGCAAGACAAGAGTGATCTGCTTCACCATGTGGATTGGTCCCTGGCTGGCCAGGGATTGAACTCATGCTGCAGAGCTGTGGATTGCTTCATAATGTGGTGCTTAACCCCTTGCGTCACCAGGGAGGCCCTTAATTTTTTTTTATATTATTTATTTAATATTTATACTTCTGGGTGTAGGCCAGAGGTGTGGGGAGTGGGGGAGATTGAGATGATTCACCAGAGACAGAGTGGGGAGCAGAACATGCAGATCTACTGAAATACACTGCTGAGGGAATAGTGGGTGAGACAGGAGAGGTCTGCTGTGGCATGTGGGTTAGCTCCTTGGCTGGGGATCAAACCCCTTGGCCACCAGGTAGGCCTCTAATAGTCTTGTGGTGCCAGCTGGATGTGAGAGATCCATAGGGATAATGGTGACAATCTCTCCAAAGTATGCACAAGGAGAAAATGTCAACTGTGAATATGTCCCATATCCTGAGGGAAGGAATAAAACTAAGCCACCAAGTTGCCATGGGATTGGTTTTTCCTGTTGCTTACCTCTCCTGCTAGCTTTTACCTTTCCCATGGTCAAGCAACTACTAGCAGCCTGAAGAATGGGAGGAAGACAAAAACAGGCAGAAGAAAAGAGAAGAAAGTGTACATGTACAGTCCATAGCACTGAAATAGGCCTTTTCTGGGGAGTAGCTTCAATTTAAATAAATTTTTGACTCTTTAACAAACCAGATAGTCCCATGACTATTATGAGAGAATTAAAGTTCCTTATTTGGGGATGAATGGAAAAATCATAGAATCTAACCTTAAGTCCATTCAGTGACTAGAGAGGAACTGGTTAGTGCAGGAGGAAATGAGGTTTTTTTTTTTTTTTTTTTTTGTAAACCCGCTTATTCAACGTACTTATGTATACAACAGGGTTTGGGAACATGGAAGGCCACCAATATCTGTCTTTTCTTATTCATTATTTAAGCAGATAAATCTAGGAAATCTCCCAGTGCTTTATATTGTGATATTCTTTTAAAGAAACATAAGAAGTATATTCATGGTCCAAGTAGTTTGAACCCTTAGTAATTTATCCTCCAGCCTTGAAATATTGGGGACTCCATCTCAGGTGATATGGTAACTGCCATCATTCCTTTTACCTCCAAAATTTCATTTCCCTAATAGTTTCAGTGCTGTATGAGAGTGACTATACATAAACCAGGTAGGAATTTTTGTCTTGTGGTTTGGAGTGAGTAGAGGTAGTGGTAGATAAATACAGGAAGGGGAAGCATTTTTTCCTTTTAAAGAAATTCTCTTTAGGAATTTATGCAATTTAATGGTGAAAATGCCTGATGTTGGTGAAAATTCCCAGTAGTAATGCTTTTGCACCCTTTATCTTTAGTGGGCTACCAAATATCTATTACTGAGTTGAGAAGAGTCAGAATTAAGGAACAAAGACATTTCAAAATAGCACTTTGTAAATAGCAACCAACTCACAAAAAAGAAAAACCATTAAAATCACATAGGAAAACCTACATGTTCAAATTTTACCTTATCTTGGAAATTACAAAAAATGGTAGGGTTGGTAAAGCTAATAAATCAATGGAGTACAAAAAACCACTGACTTCAAACTTCTGTTATGTCTGAAAACTTTCACATCTAGTACATTTCCTGGAATTTATTGATTAGTTTACAAGGTCAGATATTGTTGCAGTTTCAAAAGGTCAAAATAAGGCAGAAAATTTCCATCAATCATTAATGGTATTCTGTGGGTCTGAGATTACAGCATAGAGAGAAAGAATTCCCGGCATAGCCATCCTTCCTGACAAAGAGCTGTAACGTTAATTCAATGGAGTTTTATGTTATTCCTAAAGTAGAGCTAGGAAAATGCCTGGCAGTTGATTTAGTTAGTTGTGAGAAAACTTTGTAATTGGTAATTAAATAATGATCAGCTTTTTGAAGAAATGATTTCATTTTTTCCGGGAAATATTCAAATGGAATATAAATAATCAGATGTACCAAAGATGCCTGAATTTAATACAAGACTGTATCCTCATGATCTTTATGATCACTACCAAATTATGGGAAATCTTTTTTCCCACAAAACTTAAGGTACTTTAAGACACACACACATGCATGTGCCTACACACACACACACACACACACACACAGAGATACACATGGCTCTCATAAGAACTTATTTCTCTTTGATGTATAAGAGCTAAATTAGTTAAATAAAATTTCCCTGTAAAACTTCAAGGAGGTTATTTTGTTGCTACTTCCACTGTCATCACTCAATGACATGCAAAGCAAAAGCCTCTATTCACAAATAGGGTACCTCTGATGCACAAACATCTTGAAAAAAAATTTTGTTTCTGTTCTCAATTCAGATGAAAGTACCAAAGTAGTTTCATTCAGTGTTTTATGAGTAGGTGTGTGTGTCTGTGTGATTGTAGTGTTAGTGGACACTGCAGATTAGCCTCTCTTCAGAGTTTTCATTAAGTCAATTACTTGTATCTGCAACAAACAGAATCTACAGTGTTTCATTATATTTTAGTTAAAATGTAAAAATGATTAGAGATAATATGGAAACTAGGTTGACCACAGAAAGACTTAAAATAGTTTTACAACCATTTTTGCTGAAACTTCAGCCCTGGGCATCATAGCAACAAGGAAGAAACCCAAAACAAGAGACATTGAGAAAGTTCAGAACTATAAAGGTAAAACTGCTCTTATAAAAATAACCTGTAGAGGCAGCTGTTGTACCATATATCTGTCTGGTAGACTGCTAGAAATGTATTTCAGATTAACCTTTCATTTATGCATTTATCCAAAGATATACAGCTTAAAAGCTAAGCAAATATATTAATCAATTTCTTATCTCCAAAAAACAACCAATATGGACGTTAACATGCAATGTGATAATTACAAATTGAGTCCTCAGTCCATGGAGTACTCTTCAGTTTAATATTCCAGTTGAGCTCACTTTGATTCATATAATTTAATCCTGCCACAAATGAATCATAATTGTCTTTGTTCTTTAATGTGTCAGTGATTATAAGAGGATAATATGGACTTTGACATGGCCTCAGTAAATATTGGCACAATCTTAGTGATACTGGTGAAATCATTCCACATCAAGTGACCCCTCAACTCTAAATGTTTACAAATTTCACTAACAGAATTTTTGCTTTTTTTTTTGCAATAGGGCACACCATTACTATCTATATTGTGAAACATTCTGTTGTCAAATTCAGAACTTTCAGAAACAAATTTCATTTACTTTAGGGAAATCTTTACTGCATCATTACAGCTGATAAAATTCCTTCATACATGCTACAGATGTGCTTTGAAGGTTTACTTTTAAGGCACTGGTGCAGTATTTAATGTACAATGGGGAGCAAAACGACATATCCCTGTCTTCATAGAATTTTCATCCTGGAGACATAAACAATAAACAATAAGACACTTACTGTTTTGATACAAAAATTTACCAAAAGAGTATTTTAGATGCTTCAATTGTTATCTTTCTCTGAAACTAATTTGGTTCCCTAGAAAATTGTTTCATAGCAGGAGAAATGGATAAACCCTACAAACATTTAAATAGACATTTTTACAGGATAATAGGAATTATCTTAAGTTGCTGTTTTTCTATTGTGTTCTGGAGAACCAGTGATCTTTTCAAGTTCTGTTGGGCATTTTATGTTTTTGCAATTTCATTCTCTTAGCATTTTTATTTCTATTCTGACAGATTCCTTTGTGTCAGAAAAGGCCAGTATAGTTATTTTATATGGATTAAAAAAAAAAAACTTTTTAAGATTATGTTTTGAAGTGTTTTTTCCAAACAAGTCAGGCTAGATATTGGTGGCTTTAGGGTAGTGTTTTTACTAAGAAATAAAATACTGCTAGCCTGGTTTAGGAAACTGCTCAAATTATTGGAGATAAAGAAAACTACTAACATATTGCCAGAAGCATCATAAACAAGAAAGTCGCAGTCAAATGAACATTTTTGTTTTTTTGAAAACAATAGTGATCTCTATTAGTTATCACTAAATTATTACAGAAAGCATTGATTTGGCTTTTAATATTAATATTGCTGTTCACAATCAGGAGTACTATTTTTGGAGTGTGAGTTGATAGAAAGAAATTCAGTTGTTTTAATACTAAACCTAGGCTCTACATGACATCTCTAAATAGGTTAATCTAGAGGATTAGTTAACTATTCCAAGATGCCATCATGGAATTTCATTTCAGATATTGAAACTTCAAAAACCAGTTAAAAGAGTAGATGGTATAGGGACAGTGGGTCAGTTGCCCAGAGACTGCAATTGCAATGGTCTCAGAGACTCACTCAAACTAATGATCCTTGGACTCATCCTGGGTGGTGACCTGTGCAGATGTCACACTCATGTTACAATCTGTCTTCCTCCATGCATCTCCTTCCACTGCCCTTCCCATCATGGGAAAGGTTCCTCATTTTGTACAAATACTTTTGCAGGGATGAGAATAGGGGAGTAAGTTTCCCTCTCCTCCATTTGAGATGGCTGAAGTCCTCTGTGTCCTAAGCTGGAAACTTAGAATGCATTGCAGGGCTTATTTTTTAAGCAATAGAAGAATAGTAATATCAAAATAATGGTTCTCTTTTGAGTGCCAACAATTTGTTAAACACTCTTATAAATATTTTGTATGTATTATCTCATTTAGCCACAAAAATCCTAGGGCATTTGTAGTTATCACAGTTCACCTTCAGTAATTACATATTTTTGTGCAGTTATTAAAGAACTTCATCTCAATGTGAAATTTTCTATGGGAAATTGTTCTTTTTTTCTGAATAATGAAACAGTAACTTTTGAAACACATTTTTGTCTGAGTTTGATAATTACTCTATTAGAATTTAGCATTATTCTGCTTATGTTACTAAGATTCAATATTGTTCCTGCCATTATGAAGTCTTAATTTGTAACAATTCAATCCTGGAATAATTCATTCTTTCTCCTCATATCTCCCTCTCCTATTGTATAAACAAACTTGCAAGATTCATTAAACCTTGCACATAGAAAGGTGAATAGGTTGACTCAAGTCCCAAGCAAGTGCTTTGGGCTTCAGTGTAGACAGGGCCAGGTAGTAATACACTCTAGTAATATGCTACTATACCTTAGAAGTACTAGTAGAGTTCCCTCAAGCAAAATTGTCTTTGTTTTTTATGAAAACTCAGGGCAGAAATCATAACTAAATCTTTTAGGTCTTGTGTGCCTGGCACAATTCTGCATAAGACTATTCAAAAAGAGCCAGTTGTTAAGCATTATGAAATTTGAAGGCAGTATCCTTTGATAAGGAATGACTAAATCATAATTCCGTATCTACCTTTAGGCTGATATAAACAGGAAATAGTGATTCTATATCATTGGTTTACCATACACTATCTCTTAATTTAAAAACTTCAGAAAATTTTGAACGAAGATAATTTTCTTTCATTGTTTTCTGTTAATCCTCATATCCCATGGCTGTTAAAACTGAGTGTATAAATAAATCATGATATCTAATCTAATATTACTACCACGATTAGACATGGATTTTTTTTTTTTTTTTGTCAAGTAAATCCTCTGGACCATTTAAATGTTATTTTTAAGGACAACAGATTTCCATAAGTGACATTATTTTGTATAGGAACCTTCATTTTCAAAAGTTAGTTTTTATATTTTTATTCTTTTTTGCAAAATCTATATATAAACTGTTCATAAGCCCAAAATAATTCTATGTTAATTGTTATGCTGAAGTGCTAGCAAGTTTTTTTTTCCCTTAATGGAATATAATTTTCTGATATTCTTTTAAATTCCAGTGGAACATGGAAGGTTCATTTTTGGATAATTGTAAGAACCGTTATTTAAATGGAACATTTTGCAAGTATTAAGCTCTCAGTGGTATTTTGCACTAAGCATTATGATTGAGATTGCTTAAAATGCTTTTATGGCATTTCATTTATCTTAGTGAGCTAAAGAGAGCTAACTTACCAAATAAATTAATAATGAGGTTTGTCAATATCTTGTAGGTTGAAAATAAAATACCACTATTGTCTGCAGGATATATTCCAGGTATTGAATTCCAGTTGACACTGGAATACCATATTAGCTGTATTTTCCATGAAAACTTAAACATCAATGTAAAATGCCAGCGTCATCAACAATCAACTGTTTTTAAAAAGTCTAGTATGGATTGCATCTGTTATGAAAGTATTTTCTTTTTAAATAGCTAGCTAATGTTTATAGCAGAAACTATATATAACATCGTGAATTTACTTTCATGATGATATTTTTGAATTAAAATATGTTTTAAGACTGTACTATTATATTTTAATAATACAGTTTTTGAATAGTAAAATGTTAAGCAAACTTTAGGATAGAAAAACACAACTTGTTAATACACAGGAGTACATATGTGCTTTCATTTATGGATATATAAGTGACTATTTTGCCTGTTTTTTTCCTGAAAAGACAATCACTTCTTAACTTACTGCTTTCTTTAAATGGTTTTCAGTCTTAAATTATTACAAAGACACTAAGGATAGCAAATTCAAATGCTGTTATGACCTAGGACTGCATAACTTAACAATTTGCTTCAGGCAAAGAAAGGAAAATGTCAGTTGTTCTATAGTTCTATTCCAAAAGGGGCAGTCACAGTTGAACTCTAGTTCATGGTTGCCATGTGAAAATTTGGCTCTTATTATCACATCTTTTAATGCTTCCAGAGAAACTAGAAATCTGAATTTTTATGGGAAAGCTCCAGTGTTAACAGCAAGTCAAATTAAACTTTAATGACACTTTGACTGCATGAGGACAAAAAAAAAAAAAACCCAAAACAAACAAACAAAAAACCCTACCCCATATTCGCATGAGGCTATATTTTTTGATTTAGGGAAGACATTCTGAATGCAGACTACCTGGATTTGAATTCCTGATACCCCAGGGAGTAAGGCCGTGGGCAAGATATTTATCCTCTCTGTTCCTCCTCAGTCTTCTCATTTGTAAAGAGGAAACAGTTGTATCTAATAGGATTTAAGTAGTACCTTCATAAGGCTAGCCTATGAAAAAATGTCTAATATGTCATAAATATTCAGTGAATGTTAGCAGCTCTTTTGTATTCAAATCCAAAAATAACAGAGTATCAGATTTTATATATCCTTGTGATATGACTTGCCCTGATCTTTCTCTTAGGTGGTAACCTAAAGTACTTTCTGGTCAGAGGAATATGAAAGAAAAGAGGAAAATAGAAAGAACCAGGAAGCAGAGGGATGAATTAATTTGTACCACAGAGTCATCCTTGGCCAACTCTTCCTGAACCTGGCCATTAAAATGGTTGTCTGAAAAGAGTGACTCAATGATTCTTTGCTCCTGGAAGTCTCTGTAAGCTGTAGGAGCAGAAACATTTAGACAACTTCTGCTACTATAACACATAACCACAATTTTGTGACTTGAACAATGTAACTTTACTACTCACAGTTCTACTGGGTTTATACAGATTTCTCCCTGGTTTAAAATCAGTGTCCCCAAGGTTCTGTTTTTCCTGGAGGTTCTCAGGAAGAATCCATTTCCTTGCTGCTTCAGCTTCTAGAACTGACTCATATTTCTCTGCTCCGCATCCTTTCCTCTTTCCTGAAAGCCAGTAATTTGCACATGTGCCTTTTTTCATTTGACACATCTTTCTCTGAATGACTCTCTCCTGCTTCCCTTTCCCACCTTAAAGAGGTGTATGATTAAGTTGTCCCCAGATAAGCTGGAATAATTTTTTGTTAAAGGTCATCTGACTGGCATTCTTAATTCCATCTATAATCTTAATTCCCCTTTGAGATGTAACTTGACCTATTCAGAGATTCCATGCATTAGGATGTGGGTATTTTGGGAGGTTCTTTTTCTGTCTACCATACATTCATTAATATTTTAACCTAAGGTTCTACCCATCATAGGTGATTCCAAGCAGAAGCTAAAATCCTAGCATCTCGATCCACAGAATCCCATCAGCTCACTGCAAGCTCACCATCATTTCATGAAATTTACAATAATGATTCTGATTTTTGTGTATTTTATTTTTGGACTTCACTTATGACATGTCAGGTTTTATATTACATTTTGATAATATGAATTGATTGGGAAAGGAAAGGGAGGTGAGGATTTGGTCAGGAACTATTACAATAGCTAGGTGAAGGGGAGAAAGGGTCTGACAAAGACTATGTATGGTTGTAGAAATGTAATGGATAAGAGAGAGCTCACTGTCCTTGAACTAGATAGAGAGAGACAAAAGGGAATACTGAGGACCTTTCTGTAGAATGATCAGTACAAAGCCTGTTTCATTTCAGGGTTAAAATGTACAGAATGTAGAAGGTAATACGTGACTGAAAATAAATGATTCAGATATGTTAATGCTAGGATAATAAACAGGGAAATGAACAGACAGAGTCAGTTATGTGGAGTAGGCATGAATTGAACCTTAGGCCAGTTATGGGTGGCTATTGTAGGCAGTGTGAAAGAAATTCTTTCTAAAATAGACCCAGAGCATAAAAAATGGAAAATACCATGCATGTGCCCTTGAAAATAAAATGTAAGGATTGACAAGAACTGAGACACTGATTTCTCATAAATGCTTGATTTATAGACAATCCCTCAAACTATGGACAGTCACCAGAATCTGTCCAATGTTTGAGTCCCAAATCTTGCAGCTTAGATTTGTCAAAAGTTCAGAAAAAGCCAAAGCAAAACTAATGAATCTCCAAAATAATTGGTAGAGGTTTATTATGTACACACCATAAGAATCATTTCCAAGCTGGGAGCACTTAAGCCAAAACATAGAATGAAATGCGGGGGTGTATTATTACAAAGCAGCTCATGTGATTAGAGCAATGTTTATTTATTTTTCACAGTGATGGAAATTTTCACAGTGTAGTTCTGAAATTTCTTAAATGATAGGGAGTTAATCAAATGTTGTTGCCTCATATCAACTTTGGGAAATTTTGTGTATGGCTTCTTGGGGCATAGGCAATAAATGTCCATGTGGGATTGGTCTCATAAAATGGATTAATTGAGCTTTATTTGTATAACTGAACAGACTAAGATTTATCTGCTTGGAATTTTCAGGGCAGATTTCCATTTTTTTTTTTTTAAATTTAAAGGACTCCAGCTAAACTCTCCCCTCTTCCCTGTGCATAAATATAGGTTATGCTAAACCATCAATGGACTTGTATAGTTTTCATGTCCTGGATTGCAGTTCTGCTGCAATCCTTAATAAATGCATTTTTTAAATGTTAAGATATCTTCAGTTTACCTCTTTATTTGTTAGCAGCATGAATTTTGCTTAATTCCTTTTCATCGGTTGTAGTGACTCGCTATTTTTTTTATACTTGGTTTTACATTAGTGAAAGATTGTATTCCAAGTATCTGTCTCATGAGAGATGGCAAAGCAGTAATTGAGAGCAATGTTTTAACCACAAGTTACTGACTTAAAATTCTGTTTCTGCCACTTACCAGCTCATTTGCCTGGGTGAGTTACTTAGCTTCTCTTTTCCTAAGTTTTCTTCTATTTATGAAATGGGGACTAATAGTAGCAACTCATAGTGTTGTAAGGATGAAATAAGTTTATCCAAAAGATTTTAAACAAAATGACCATAAATTGCAACCCTGGAGCCAAACATCATACTCAACAGTGAAAAACTGAAAACTCTTCCTTTAAGATCAGAAATAAGGCAAGGATGTCAACTTTCACCACTTCTATTTAATTGGTGATAAAACAAAATGAAAAAAAGAAAAAAATGCAAATTTGAAAAGAAGTGAAATTGTTATTTGCAGATGACATAATGTATATGTGTATGTGTATACATGTATGCGTGTATATATATAATTCCAAAGACACCAAAATAAAGCTATTAGAAACAAAAATGAGTAAGCAAAGAAAATTTCAGTAGACTGAAAGGACAGCCTACTGTCTGAATGGGAGAAGATATTTGTACACCATATATCCAAGGCATATGAATAACTCATCCAATTTAACAACAAAACCCCACAAATTGCCCAACTGAAAATAGAAGATCTGAATAGTCGCCTTTCCAAAGATGTACAGATGGCCAATAGACATTTGAAAGAATGCCCACCACTTAGTAGGGAAATGCAAATCAAATCCACAATGCGGTATCATTTCACATTTGGCTTACACCAAAATGATTGCTAATAACAAATGTTGCAGAGGATGTGGTGTAGAGAAAGAGGAACTCTTATAGCCTGTTGATGGGAATGTAAATTGGTGCAGCCATTTTGGAAAGTGGTATGGACCTTCTTCAAAAAATTGAAAGTAGAACTACTTTATGACCCAGCAATCCCCCTGCTGGGGGGAAACACACACACACACACACACACACACACACACACACACACACACGGAGCCTGTTCTGCTCCCCACTCTGTCTCTGGTGAATCCTCTCACCCCCGCATCGCTGGTCTACATTCCAGTTTCCAGTTCTTGTATAAATAAATAAATCTTAAAAAAAATTAGGTGACTTAGATGCTGGGGGAGAGAGTAATTGATTGCTTTGAAAGATTTTTATCACTTTCCTATCTAGATTAATCTCATGGCCTTTTAGAGTATGCACATATATCCCCACACTCCACACATGATGGGGAGTCCATACCTGACACTGTATGTGGTGTCACATTGCTGCTGATTTCCAGGGAGGTTAAAGATCCTTCTGGCTAAGCTTTGTCCTTTATCTTTGCCACCTTTCTGAGTGTGGATCATGTCATGTTTGTTCCAAGCTCAGGACTTTTTCACCTAGTTCCTACAATTTGAAACAGATTCTAGATCTTTGTATGACTGTATGACTTTTCATTTTGTAGATCTCAAATCCTAGGTCACTATCTACTATGTGGGTTTTAAGCAAGGCTATAAAAGACATGCCTGGGAAAACAGGGTATGTATTTATCCTAAATTACTTCTCTGACATTCTGTACAACTATGTTCCTGAATCAAAGTTAGGGTAACTTTTTTTAAAGGGGTCACTGATGAAGGGATAACATGTAGAAAAGAGAGGTTTAGTGGTGGTTGGGAGATTGGGTATCCCACAATTGTCTAGGCCTCCCACATGCAAGTGAGAGAAGGAAAAACACAACTCACCTACTACCCAAAGGAGGCTTTCCGTTTGTTGTTTGATATCATGTTTAGTAAAAATATGCATGCTGAAAAGTAAATGCTTAAAGCTAAAAGGAAAATGTTTATGATGCCCTGTTCTTATCAATAGTTTTTGAAAATGACGCCTTTTCCCTTAGCAATTGATGTTTGTTTTTGGTGGGGAGAGGGAGAGGAACAGATACATTTTAAATTAGTGCTACATCCATTTCAGTCCTGGAAAAATAAGTCAAGTGGAGGCATTATTCAAACACCATTTTTTAATTTTTTTTTTTTTTTTTTTTTTGCTTTTCATGGGGTAAATAAAGTGGATATTTTGTTGAGAATATCCAGATTTAGGCTTAGGCTTGTACACTGAATCCTCAAAGCCATTAGATAGAACTGAATTGAACTAATTAATTCTAATATTTATATTGAGCCATAGACCTGAATTTTAGACCTAAGATATTTCCAAGACATAGAATTTTAGACCTAAGATATTTCCAAGAAATAGACCTAAGATTTTAGACCTAAGATTTTCCAAGATATAGTAAAGTGCCCAATATGTTTGAAAAATTCTGGGTTAATGTTCAAGATCTACAAAGACTACATACAATTGAACAAAAAGAAAAATAACTAGATCAAAAAATGGGCAGAAGACCTAAATAGATATTTTCTCTAAAGGAATACAGATGGGGCCTCCCCTGGAGGCACAGGCAGTTGAGCGCAGCGCTGTGAAGCTGTCTGCAGCATCTGCAACGCTGGTTTGATCCCAGCCAGCCAGCGAGGGTCCCACATGGTGCAGCAGACCTCTCCTGTCGCGCCCACTGCTCCCCTCTGCAGTGTATTTCGTCAGTCTGCCTGTTCTGTTCCCCGCTCTGTCTCTGGTGAATCCTCTCATCCTCCCACACATCTGGCCTGTACCCCAGTTCTTTTATAAATAAATAAATAAATCTTAAAAAAAAAAAAAGGGAATACAGATGGACAAAAAGTACATGAAAAACTGCTCAACACTTACTAGGGAAATGCAAATCAAAACCACAATGAGATATGACCTCAAATCTATGAGATATGCCCACTGATGTCAAAAAGACTGGAAACATTGAGGGTCTGGAGAAAAAGGAACACTTATATTCCATTGGTTGGAATGTAGATTGGTCTAACACTTAGGGAAAACAGTATGGTGGCTTCTCAAAATATGAACAGATCTGCCACATGATCTAGCATTCCACTCCTAGTTATCTAATTGAATAATGCAAAAAATGCTGATTTGAAAGAATGTGCTTTTCTATTTGATTCATTGCACTGCTACGTACAATTCCCTGGTTATGGAAACAGCATGAGTGTACAATGACAGATGAGTGGGTTACAAATATGTGGTATATATATATATATATATATATATATATATACAGTAGAATAACTGAGCTATAAAAATGATGAAATCTTGCCATTTGAGACAACATGGAATTGGAGATTATGCTAAGTGAGTGAGACAAATTAGAGGGCGAAACAAATACTGAATGATTTCACTCTATATGGAATATAAAGAAGACAAAGGAACTAACAAAAACCTAAACCAAAACAAACACTAAAAGTCTGATTGCAGAATTGAGGCTGATGAGAGTCAAGAGAAAAATAATGGGGGAACTATAGTAGAGATTATTGGAACTTTGGTGGTGATTGTGTTGTGGTAACATATTTCAGAAGAGGTGTGAAGCCTTATCCCTAAATTTATACAGTATTTTAAGCCAGTGTAACCTCAGTTAAAATGATACAATTAAAATCTCCGAGTTAAGTAAGGTTTCTTTGTGTAGGACTGACTGGAACCTTTCAACAGCAGAGACTTTGACAGTGAACCAAACGAGGACTAATGTATGGCTGATTTCTCAAGCATGTGTGGTCATAGAAATGTTTTCCAAGTGAATCTTGAGTGAAATACACTTTGGAAAAGGTGTTTTGCTTATATGGCTGTGGATAGTTGGTCAGTAATCTAGAACTGTGACAGTCAGAAAGAATTTCAACCCAAAACATTCACCCAACCATTCAAGTTTCCTTCCAAGCCCCTAAATCTGTATTGTCTGTAACCTACTGCCAAGAGAGTATACCTAACTTCAGGTATCACTGAATTGGTAATTGAGTCACACTCAGGTATTACAGATTAGAGAACAAATAAGTCAGGACTGCTGTTCCCAAATATTGGACTCTTATTATTTACAAATATATTTTCTATATCTCAGGGGATATCATCTTGACCTAATCAGAGATTTTTAAGGGACACACTTTGTTTCACTAATTTATATTCCACTAGATCTCAGAATGTGTTGTCTTAATTAAGGTTTACAGCTTAGCAAAGGATCTATGGATGACTAAGACAAAATTTAATAAATATTTAATGACAAGTGATCAAGGAAAAGTGAATGTAAAAAGAGTAAGAAAAAGCCAGGAATAAGGTTATTCATGTTAGTTAATAACTGATGTTTGCCTGAGATGTAGACATTTTATTCCAATGATTAAATATGCTATTAATATGAATAATAACGTGTGACTTGGATGAGACTGTAGGTGACAGCATGAAATGAAAATCTTCATTTTTCAAAACAGAAAGAAAACAGATTCCCTCATAAGCACTAAAGAATCACCTAGAAAAGTAAATTGAAACTGATTACAGAAAGCTCCCAAGCTACAAAATTCATAAAGTTGTAATAACTCAGAGAACTTCAGTTTCTAGCATTTATAAAATGTCTTTAAACATTGCTCAAAGGTAAAGACACCATTTGAAGGATAACTTCAAAATGAAAAACAACTCGCTTATCTCAATGTTTCATTTCTATTAAAATTTTTAATGTGGGATATTTTAGAAACTATATTGCTGCTTCAGATATTGAAGGTACAGTATTCCTTGAAGATCAAAGAAATCTTAGTTGACTTCAATGCATTGTGGGCCTGGTATCTTATGCTTTCAATGCTAATGAAGTTTAGAGTTCTAAAAAATGTTCAGTGATAGGTCACAATCTCCGGTTGCATTATTGTTTTAACAATTAAATTTCTAATTTAAAGCCACTTTCCAGATCTTGGTTATCAGAATATAGGTAAGGATGAATGACAAGTTATTCAATTTTTCTTTCTTTCACCAGATTCTTGATTGGGGGTGTTATTCAGTTGAATACTATATGGCTCATTTGAGTTCAGATTAATCCCTCTTTAAATCTTCTTCTCCCAAGTTTTGCCAATATTTTTTTCACCTTTTTGTGTAATTTTTTTTAAATGGTATCAAAATCAGACTACTAAGAGTTCTTGTCAGTGGCCATTCCGTAGAAAGTCTTACCTCTCTCTAAAGCATGCACACATGCTATAATGAGCAGGAGAACCAGGACCCTCTTCATTTTCCTGCTGGCAAGTCCTCCAGGTAACCCAGTAAAAAATGGCAGCCCAAACGAACCAATTCCTTTTACTAAGAACTTGCAACTGCAAGCTAATCAATTATTAATCTTTACACAGAAGCAAGTGCAGTCATCCTTGGCTCACAAAAGAAAATATCATCAATCAAGGCAAATAGACAGAATGGGGAGAATGTGGTGGAAAACCTAGGAGATTTTAATCATTAACTTTGTTCAACTGCAAAAGTCACGGTATACATAGGATATTTTCCACTGTTAATTTTTGCTAAAATTTATTTAATGCATTATTGTGCACATTTCCTCCCTCTTTTATAGTATAAACTATACTTCTCATTTATAAACTTCTCATGTATAAACTCAGATGTTGTCTCTGTGTTTGTGTCTCTCTCTGTCATACTGCCTCTTTGTTTATTTTAAAATTTGTCCTCCTCTTTGTTTAAACCTACTACAAATAAGGATTACCTTAAAATATTGCAGACTAGATATTTTATGCAATAAGGAAAAGAGTGAGAAGCCAACTCATTACAATTAGCTTATGCTCATCATTCACTGTTATTAAATATGATAGAAGACTGTCCACTACTCTTTGCAGCACTGACATAACATTTTTTGAAATAACTTGAAGTCAGCCAGGTAACCACTAGCAGAGTTAAATGAGTTGTCTGAGATCACAGAAGTTAGTGGCAATTCTTTGAGCATTTCAGCTAAAATTCTCTCTATTACTATGTAATGAGTATATTTTAGGATAATATAATTTTTTTATAGATGCATGTTTTTTATTTATTTATTTGTTTGTTTGTTTGTTTGTTTATACATGCACTGGGTACAGTCAGAAGCGCGGGAGGGTGAGAGAATTCACCAGAGCCAGAGCAGGGAGCAGAGCAGGCAGAAGGACCGAAGTACACTGCGGAGGGGAGCAGCGGGCGACAGGAGAGGTCTGCGCGCCATGCAGGACCCTCCTCTGGTGGCCTGGGAGCAGCCGGGGATCGAACCGGCGCCGCAGAGGCCGCGGGCAGCTTCGCAACCCAGCGCTCAACCGCTGCGCCACCGGGGAGGCCCCTATAAGTTTTTTTAAATAAATTTTATTTTATCTTCCCCATACAATTGCAACCCCCTTATTTTGACCCCAATCCCTCCCCTCCCCAACCCCCACCCCCCATAGACTGTCTCTGGTTCATAGTTTTTTGTTGATTTTGATTTTCACTTTCTTATAGTTATTCATTTTCCTGGTCCCTTATTTAAGTTCTCTAGATTCCTGCTATAGTGAGACCATCCGGTATTTTTCTTTTTCTTTCTGGCTTATTTCGCTGAGCATGGTCCCTTCCAGCGTCATCCATGTTGCTGCAAATTGCATGTGCTTATCTTTTTTGAATGCTGAGTAATATTCCAGGGTGTATATGTACCACATCTTCTTGATCCAGTCATCTATTTTTGGGCATTTGGGTTGTTTCCAAAGCTTAGCTATTATAAATAGTGCTGCTATAAACATAGGGGTGCAGGTGCTCTTTGGAATTGATGTTTTTGTGTCCTTTGGGTAAGTACCTAGGAGTGGAATTGCTGGATCATATGGAAGCTCTATGTTTAGTAGGTCCAGAAATCTCCACACAGCTCTCCACAGTGGTTGGACCAGTTTGCACTCCCACCAGCAGTGCGGGAGAGTTCCTTTTTCTCCACAACCTCACCAACATTTGTTGTTGCTAGTTTTTTTCATATGTGCCATTCTCACTGGTGTAAGATGGTATCTCATGGTAGTTTTGATTTGCATTTCCCTGATGACAAGTGATGTTGAACATTTTTTCATATGCCTGTTGGCCATTTGCATTTCCTCTTCAGAGATGTTTCTTTTTAGCTCTTCTGCCCATTTTTTGACTGGATTATTTTCTTTGTTGTTGTTGAGTCTCATCAGCTCTTTGCAGATTTTTGTGATCAATCCTTTATCATTAGTGTTGTGTGCAAAAATGTTCTCCCAGTTGGTGGGGTTTCTCTTTGTTTTTGTTATTGTCTCTTTTGCTGTGCAGAAACTCTTTAATTTGATGCAGTCCCAGCTGTTGATCTTTGCCTTCACTATCACTGCTTTGGGTGATGTGTCTGTAAAGATGTCTTTGATGTGAATATCACGTATTGTTTCACCTATATTTAGGATAATATAATTTGAGAGATAATATCAGAGTGAACTTAATGTGAAATTCAACATCTCCATTTTACAGAAGAGGGCACTAAGGCCTACCTACATTCTTCCTGTACCCAACATGGCACAGGTGATTATTACTTATTGACATCAGCTTCCTGCAGTAGCCCTCTTTTTAGATGAAGGTTGGGTACAGAGGCTCTGGTATCAAATCTCTATTCAGTTCTTATTGGCTCTATAACTTTGGGAAATTATTTTGTCTAAGCCTCATTTTTCTCATATGCAAAAGTAGTGATAACTATTAGTACCTGTGACATAAGATTGTTGTGCAGGGTTTGCCAGAACATAGGACATGTGGTAACATACATTATTGTTAGCTATTACTCTTATTCTAGTTATTACTACATTCTCTATCATTTCTCCAAATTTATAATATATGAGAAGGTGATTGGAATTGAGGTTTGGAACCTGGTGGAAAATTTTAAAGTCAACCCTGTATCCTGGCTTTAGAACTATTACAGATGAGTGATCTAGACTTATGTTACCAGTTTAGTAACAAAGGAGTAACTGCATGTTTAGATTCTCTCAAAATCTCAGACTGTACTGAACAGGTATATTTTTAGTCAAATTCTCTCTGTATGCATTTAAAATACAGTAACTTGAGTGTTAGATTCAGAAAACAGATTCTAGCTAGTTGCAAAAAAAGACAACTAAGCAGTTATCAAAGCAGAGTTAGGTCTGTAAGGCCAATAGAAATCCATAAGATACAGGGAGGTTAGCAGACATGTACTGTAAGCTCTGCCAAAGGCAACGTGGGAAGATAGGCTTGCTGTTTAAGGATCAATTCTATGCTGGTCAAAGACCAGCTTCCTGATTATTACAAACTTTCTTAACTTTTCCTTTGACTAAACTAGCTTATTTTTCACATTAATTACAAAATGTATTTTAATCTTACTGTAAATTATTTGAAGATAAAGAAACTCTTGAGTGTCAGATTTTCAAAATAACTGAGAAACCAGAGCTGGGAAGATAACTATTAACGTAGTGTAGTTTCCATTTTCAAGATAATATAGCATATGCACATTTTTATACTTTAACAGTACCTCAATCATGTCTTCTGATTAATTCATTCAAAGATACACTTGTTTCCCATGGATTTTGCTACAGAGCTAAAAACCAGTCTTTTCATTTTTAAAAACAACATAACTTTATCTCTGTTTTTGCAATAACATTTATCACTTTTGTCTAATGATAAACTACTTGTAGCAAGAGTTGCAACATCTCATTTGGGTGTCCTCTTAAGAAATCACTGCATAAGCTGCCAAATGCATTCTTTGGCCAAGTTTATCTTTTCCTAACTGAAATGTTAGAAAGATGTTAGTAGCTAAATATAAGAACCTTCTACGTCTTATTTGTGTAACTCCTTAATCTTTCAAATGTTGATTGTTTACAGCTATTCTAAAACTGGGAAGAAAGTACCATGCTGGGCTTAAGTGAAAAGTCTCATGTTGCAGTGATTACTTTAGTAAGTCAGAGGGGGAGAAAAGGATGAAAATACCAAACCGTGTCTTCTGATATTGTTATAGCAGCTTTACAGCAACTCAAATTTATCACAGAAATGGATTTTTAAAGAAATATTCATTCAATATTTAAGTAGTGAAATTTACAGGAATTGTTTTGCCTGTAAAGAATGAATTTGAAGTAATCTCTCTTTTAATTGTATCTTACCGTGGCTTCAGAAGAAATGTAGGTTTGTCCTTTAATAAGGTGAGTTCGAGGCAAAATTGTGAGATGAACAAAGCCCATCTTTAGTTCTTTTCCCTGTCAGTCTCTTCTTTTAGGTCTTGCACTCATATAGTTAACATTTTTATGCTGTTAACTGTTTTAGAAATTCTTCCATTATAGCATTACATGTAGTAGAAATGACCTCCTTCAAAATAATCTCATTTACCAGAGCACTCTTAATTCAGATTCTTTGAATATTATATAGAAATTATATAAAATAATAAAATTATTATTGAAGTACATTATCAGTAACTTTTTGATAACCAGATAAAACATGTCAGAATCATAAGGTAACACTGCTGCTGCTCAGTTGATTAACTGGGCAGACAGAGCACAATGTCAGTTGCAGGATGCTCTAGTAGCCCAGCCATTTTTCTGACTAGAATTCCAAGATTCTTATAATAAATCTCCCTTTCATTTAAGTTTATTCAAGCTGCATTTATGTGAGTTGCAATTATAAACTTTCTAATATTATTTATTTTTATTGAAGTACCATTATTTTACATCATTTCTAATGTTTTGACAGTGGAGGGTTTCCTCTCAGCTTGTTGCCACCGTAGCTCTCCCACCACCAAAGCACCTGTAGTTTTCCCATAGTCCATTGTACTCTTCCCCCTCCATCACACCCCTCTTCTCCCACCTCTCTGAAAACCACAAATCTATGGTCAGCATTCAAAGGTTTGGTTTTAGAATTTGTCTTTGACCCTTTGTTTGGGTTTTTCTATACTCCACATATAAGTGAGACCATCTGGTATTTATTTATTTTTTTCCTTCTTGTTTATTTCACTTAGCATAATCACCTTGAGGTACAGCCCTTTTGTTCCAAAAGACACTATTTCATCTTTTTAAATAGCTGTGTAGTATATTCCATTGAGGATATATTCCAAAATGTCTTTATTCATTGTTGATGGGCATTTAGGTTGGTTCTGTGACTTGGCAATTGTGGACAGTGCTGCTCTGAACACAGGTGTACATAAGTCTTCTCATATTAGGGTTTTCATATTTTTTTCAGGGTATTACTGGATCATATGGGTTTCCATTTTTATTTTTTTATTTTTTTGGGGGGACCCTCGCCAGTGGCCAGGGAACTAACCGGCGCTGCAGAGGCTGCAGGCATCCTCACAGCCCAGCACTCAACCACTGCACCACCAGGGGAGGCCCTCCATTTTTATTTTCTTAAGATAGCACCACATTGTTTCCTATAAAGTCATTTAGAAAGCAATGTGGACCCACCTTAAAAAACTAAAAAGGGATATACCATATGATCTAGCAGTCTCATGTTTGGGCACCTATTAAATATGAAACCATTGACTCTAAACTATATGTTCCACAATGATTGTTTTGGCATTATTTACAATAGCTAGGATTTGGAAACGAGTGGCCATTTGATAGAGGATTCTATAAAGAAGATGTGGCATAGACACACAGTGTAATACTATTCATCTATAAGGAAAGATGAAAAGTTTCCATTTATAGCAAACTGTAAGGCATTTCTGTGTAACAAATTAAGTCAGAAAGTTGGGAGGATTTCTCAGATATGAGTAAAGTAAGAAATCAAAGTAAATGAATTGGCAAAGAAAAATAAATCTAAACTATTGACATTTATAACCAAAGTGAGGTTTCTGAGGTTAAGAGGGAGTGGGGAGAGAGAAAATGTTAAAGGAATAGGTGGTGGGAAGAAGAAAAATAAAATATAAACAACAATGATGATATCACACATAGACTGAAGATGCTCATAAGGGATAATTATACTGTAGATTGCGAGTTCCTGGTCTTAAATCTGGCTGTTTGAGTTTTAACATTTAATTTTATTATTATAAAATTTCTTTCATCATCTGTATAATGTGTTGATACCTACTATAGCTACAGGATCTTATCAGATTTATTCAATGAATAAAAATGATTTATAAGAAAATAACTGCACTAGGTACTAGAAAATAATTGTACTAGGTCTACCACATTAAGCAAAAATCATAATCTCAAATTTGGCAATGGACTCATGACACCAAAAGGATGAACAAAAAATAAAAAGAAAAAATTTATAAGTTAACTCATCAAAATAAAAAAATGTTTGTACTTCCAAAGATACAGTTGAGAAGGTGTCAGTACAACACACAGAGTAGAAGGAAATATTTGCAAATATGTGAGGGTCTTGTATTCAAAATTTTAAACACCTCTTGTAACTCAACAATAAAAAGCCAGTCCAACTAAAACCTGTGTACAGGGGGACATACAAGTGGCCAATAAACCCATGAAAGATATTTGACCTCATTAGTCATTAAAGAAATATAAATCAAAACCATAATGACTACAATGACTACAATCTCAAAGTCCCATAATGAGTACTGAGATTGTAGAGAAATTAGAACCCTCAAACTGCATGTGAGGATATTAGTTTAAAAACTAGCCTGGATTTCCTCAAGTTACCACCTGCAATTCCATTCCTAGATTGCTGCCAAATAAAACTGTAGGGCCAAATAAAGTTTTAAGTGCTTATAGCAACTCTATTCGTAATTGCCAAATGGGTAGAAATCCCTTAATTGCTCATCAACTGACTGGATAAACAAAATAAAGTATCTCCATGCAGAGTACGGGTAATGAAGCATAAATACATGCTTAACATGGATGGACCTTTAAATCATTATGCTAAGTGAAAGAAACCAGTCACAAAAGACCAACATGTATGATTGAATTTATATGAAATATCTGGAATAGGCAAATCTGTGTAGATAGAAGGTAAATTAATGATTGCCCAGGTTTGGCCAAATGGTGGTTAAATGGAGTGATTTCATTACCGCTTGAGGTAATGAAAATGTTCTAAAATTGTCATGGTCATATCTTTGAATATACTAACACTTTAAATGGATGAACTTTATAGTACATGAATTATATTTCAATAAAACTGCTGTTTTCAAAAGTAATTTAAAACCCATTAGCAAGCCTCATTTCTTTTAGGTCTTCTGCACATATAGCCCAGGTCTTAGCCTAGGTTCTATGGGAAAGCTCCATCTTCAGAGCTTATTTTCTTCCACATGTAGTTTCTTCCCTTCTAGTATACTATCTTACAAATTCTGCTTGTTTTGGTGGCCCTAAATTCTCGTTTCTGCCTCTTGTGTTTATTGGGACTACCACGTTCTGCTGAGATTCCAGCTGGATCTGCTGAAGTCAGGACATTTTCCACAAAGGGGCTGACTAACTTTGGGACTCACCTTGTAGTGTTCCTTAGAGTGATCTCAAACTTATATTACCTGTTGTCCAGTGTCACTTATAATGGTTTCTTAAAGCAGTACCTATAATATAGTACTTGACCTTTCTGCTATTCCTTCATATCTGGAAGAGGAAATACTTTATATGCATATACACAATTATAAATGTTTAAATTATATCCAAATGTTTTGCATACAAAAATTAGCAATAACAATTATTTAAGAATATATTTTATTGGCACATTCTAAAATTGATCACTAGAAATTAATTTTAAATATTTCTACTCAACTGCCCTGTCACTTCATAGTACTTTTTTCTTTTTATGTGTTCTGAAAGTAGATTTAGTGTTAAGATGGAAATTACTGCTGATATTAGAAAGATTTTTGAAAATATTAATTTTCCTGTAATTTTGTGGAAGTGAACAAAATACTTATTATTTATTTATTTTTTAAAAAAGATTAATTTATTTATGCATACAAGAGCTGGGGTATAAGCCAGAGGTGCAGGGGGTGAGAGGACGCACCAGAGACAGAGTGGGGAACATCACAGGCAGATTGACTGAAATACACTGCTGAGGGGAGCCGCGGGTGAGACAGGAAAGGTCTGCCTCGCCATGTGAGTAGCTCCCTGGCTGGGGATCGAACTTGTGCTGCAACTGTGGCTTGCTTCATAGTGCTGATGCTTAACCCCGTGTGCCACCAGGGAGGCCCCCAAATACCTATTTTTTTAAACTTACTAATTTTATTATAGTTTTGAAAAAGTTTTTATTTCTTGGCTCTGTTTAGGCAAATTTTATTTGTGTTAACTGAGTATTGACATCTTTATTCTAATAGCTTCATGCTTTTCTCATCTTAACAGTTTTTCAGTGTTTCCTCATCCAATTAATCCTTCACTATTTTAATAGTCTGAGGTTCTCCAGGGAATTTAAGTTGTGTAATTGCCATTTATTTAGAGTTTCAGCATATTATTTTCATGTATCTTTTTTTGATTGACATTTAACTTCTCAGATTACTCACATGTAAGATCATATTTGGCAGCTGCATAGCTATGCCTGCTTTGATTATGTTAGGCCAATATGGTCTTTCACAGGAAAACGAGATCATTAGGATAGTCTAATTAACACTTGTAATGTTCTAGGGCATTAAAATTAAATGATACAAAACTGTCGAGTTGTTATCGCATTGCTTTCCTCATTCATGATATCCCAGAGTTTCATTATTGTTATTCACACATCCTTTTGATTGAATTTATTGGAAAGCCATTAAATTGCTATCCAATCCATCATAATCAATGATGATAGATAACTACATATTTCTCCATTTTCTGCTTTATTCATATTGCTACTAAGTGAATTCTACATCAGGATTAACTGAAAAAATCCAGTTAAATATAAAGGGATATAGTGTGACACAAACGCTATTTCTGTTATTCTCTCTCTTTTAATTTTTGGTTATCTTTAGATATGTGGAACTCTCCCATTTCTACAAGGAAAATTTAGTGTCAACTCATATTTTAAAAAAGCTTTACAAAATATAAATGGATATAAATGAATGCTAAACCACCAGCAAAATCCAATTTCATTATTGCTTTATAATTATAACTAATTTTCCTATACTTTTAATTTCATTTGCTCTGGACATCAGTTTATTCATTTGTAGGCTGACTACTATAAACTAATTCTACAAATAAGGAAGATGAGGTTGAGAGTACCAACAGCATTTGAACTTTGAGATTAGAATATAGAACCTGACTGCAGACCAGAGTATTTCCACTAAATTGGATAGTTCAGGTTATCACCATTGGTAGATAAGATAAATGGCTTTCTTCTGGTGGAATAAGTAATCATTTAGAAAGAACATGAAAAAAAGCATGAACTTTGATTATAGACAGAGATTTGTATGAAAGCTTTATCAGTTAACCTTGATCAATATAATAATATAGTAAGTTTAATGGTAACAGAATGGAAAAATTTACTTAGAGCATCTGATAGGACACGGCTGAATTGGTGGTGGGAATCTCATGGGGACTACACCTAAAAGGAGAAAGCATACATTGTACAAAAATGAAGAATGATGTAAAATATATATAGAATAAAATTTTAAAAAATTTAAAAAGCATCTGGCCAAGCACAAACATTCAAATCAATACACACACACTGTTTTTTTTGAATACTTTTTTTTTAATCATAGATAATTCATGAGGAGTGTGTTAAATTTTTTGATTCTACCAGTTTTGATGGATGTAACAAGTCGGAGGAAGAAGTAAAAAGCTCAACTTTTTACTTTTAAAAACATAACTCCAATCTATTGTCATATAAGTATAGTCACACATTGTGTATGACATTCCATTATATTGTTAGAGTAATTGGATTCACATTAATAAATTCAAATGTGGATCAATAAAAATTTGTATCAGGTATGAGCCTGATAAGGGATAAGGTAATGAAAATGCAGACAAAAATATTTTCTTCATGAAAAATAATTCTAGTGGTATACAGAGGTGATAATCACAGCTTGCTCGTTATATGTTATGTGGTAATACTTGCTTTCTGATGTGAAAATTTAAACTGGGCCCTCTTCATGCAGATATTTACATAGAGAGAAACTTGATGAGTCCATATAGCTCTAAATTTTGTGTGACATGTCCATTCTGGTACTCACAGTTCTTTTAGTAAACACAATTATATTATTTTTAATTTTAAGGGTAATTGAGCTGTTGCCCAGGGAAAAATAATTTCATAATGAACAAACCATTCCAATATATATATTTTTTTAACTTTTCACCTTTTAAATTAAAAAAGTCATTGAATGCTGAGAATTGGACTGGAGATTCTGCTGTATTCAGTTTACCCTTCTAGTCAATAAAAAATATTTCTAACTTAATCACAAAAGTAAGAGTAGAATAGCTATGGGCAAGAAAAAATAATAAAAACACACATTAATTTAGCAGTATATAGAACAATAGGAAGTAGCCAAATAAAAAGTGTATAAACATTAGATGAAGCAACTTTTTTTAGAGTGTTTTACTAACAAAGAAAACAGTTAATATTTTTCTTTGTTTCTGCCTTTTACCTCTCCCTCTCTTGCATTGCCTTCATGATGTGTTATCTAAGATGTGTACAAATGCTTAAAGATTTAAATGAACTTCATCACAGTTATCTAACATTGTTATTCTTACATGCATTGGTAGGAATAACATTATATACTTACTGTGTAAATAAGGATTTCTTACTAGGATGATTAAGGATTTACAATATACCTGGAGAAGAGGTGAGGATTAATTTTAAAGACAATTTTTTATTAATTCATATTTTGTGTCATACTTAAATTTACTGCAAGTTGCCAAATTCCAACAAATCTATTGGCATTTAAATAAATTTCTCCATGAACTAGCCCCAGGACTCCCAATAGTGCATAGACTCATTGGTAATATCTCTCTACAATATGGCTATTTTGGTCTAAAGGTATTTTTCTCAACAACCTAGACTAGCTAGATTAGTAAATAAAAGTGCATTTCCTCAGTGTTTTTTTTGGGGGGAGAGGGATCAATGTCATTGCAAATAGTCAGTAGATTCATTTGAATACTAGTAAAAAATGTATTAGAGTTTAACATTTGCCATGTACAATACTGAACATTTTATCTGAATTTCTTCATTTAATCTTTATGACAACATATAAAGTATATGATAGCCTCCTCTTTTTCAAAGATGAGAAAACTGAGCCTTAGGGAGATCTCTAATAAGTAGAGTCTGAACTTAAATTAAGCTTGTCCAGAGCCACTTCTAACCAGCCACTTCTAAACCAGTACTCTATTATCAGCAATAACTGTAAATGGAACATATATTTTCCATAATCCTATTTTTCAATTCTATTATTCTTCTGGTTATTTATTTAAGATTTATTTATCTATGCATACAAGAACTGGGGTACAGGCCAGAGCTGGGGGAGGGTGCAAGGAATTCACCAGAGACAGAGTGGGGAGCAGAACAGGCAGATTGACTGAAATACACTGCTGAGGGGAGCAGTAGCGGGCAAGACAGGAGAGGTCTGCTGTGCCATGTGGGTATCTTCCTGGCTGAAAATCAAACTCTTATGCTGCAGAGGCTGTGGATAGCTTCATAGTGCTGTGCTTAATCCCTTGCACTGCCAGGGAGGCCCTTCTTCTGGTTATTTAAATATAATTTTATTTATAAGGACCGAGTTAAGAGCAGCTGTCAAGGGTAAAAGAGCAATGTTTTTTTATAGTAAAAAAGGGACTTGAAAATTTTCGAAACTATAAAATTAGAAGCTGATAATACTGATTTTGGGGTAATTGTCTCAGAACTGAATCCTATGAGCACTACTCTCACTTAAAAAACTCTTTATGGCTGTAATTTCACCGTCACTGGCCATCTAGTATATGTAAGTTTTTGTCTTAAGAGATAGCTGAGTCATGCAAGATGGCTGCAGAGTGAAGATTTAGCTGGGCTCTCTCCGCAAGACTGGCACAACAAAACTGATGCCAAGTAAAGCCAAAAGCCCCTGAGGAAAACACTGGTTATCAGTGCACACAACAGGGGCATCAGGCCCAATGAGAGGGGGTAGGAAAATCTCTAAGTGACCTTTATTTAAAGTAATAATGGGACAGTACAACCCACAAGAAGGGGGAGCCCTTGCACTGTGGCTTCCCTTACAGCTATTGACTTGGGGACATGCCAACATCAGGGCTTCTAAGACCTGGCACTGTACTGGATTAGGGGGTGCATGTGCAGGCACCCAAGTCAGAGGGTGCATTACTGGAGAGCAGCAGAGGTGTGGGCACAGAGCAAGGACTGCTGGCTTAAGTCTGAGTATCATAACACATCACCTGTAGCCTGCATCTGGCCAGAGAAACTGGACTTTCTTATAGAAGTTGAGGTCCAGATACTGAAAACACCTGCCACCTCCCACCCAGGCTGAGATATCCAAAACACTGTGACCCCCTACTCTAAGCTGACATACAAAAAAACACTCCTCCACTCTCCTCCCCAAACACTTCACAGCAGGAAGTTCAATTTCCTGAGCCTTACTGGAGTGATCCTTCAACACCTATTACCCAGTCCTCTTTTACACCAATGATCTCTCACCAGTATCAACCCCCCTGGGTCCCTAAACCCTGGAAAAATCTGTCCTCCTAAAAGCCATACAAAATAAAAAATATGTAGACAAGAGAACACTGTACAATTGTCAGAACAATAAAAGCCCTAAAAGGAGCCCTGACTCAATGGAGTTGTGGAGCTTGACAGAGGGGGGATTTAGGCAACAGTCCTAGCAATGCTGATGGAACTTAAAAAAAAAAAAATGGAGAATATAAAATAACAGACTAAAGGTGATGAAAATGTGTCAGCTACATTCAGAAGTAATGAAGTAAAGAAACATGGCTGATTTCAAAAATACAGTTGAGGTCCTCAATAGCAGAAAATCAGAGGCAATGGAGAGAATTAATGAGCTTGAAAAAATGTTGGAGAACCCAAGAATAGAAGAAGGCAGAGAAAAAAAGAATTAAATCGAAAACAGTGTAAGAGCTCTCTGGAACAACTTTGAAATAAATAATACCCATATTGTGGAGATCTCAAAAGGAAAAAGAGAGGCATAGGAAACCTATTTAAAGAAGTAACCTCTGAAAGAGATGGAGAAGTTCGAGCACTAGAATGGAAATATAATTTCAATCACTTGTAAAATAAAATTCTGAAATTTCTCAATGTGATAGAAGCAAATCTTTTAAATATATCTTATTTGTAGTCTTCTGTTTGCTTGTGGTTGTGTCTATAAATACAGTATATGAAATGCTTAAGTATATTTTGGGCATAAATATGTACACATTAGGAAGCTGGAGACATTATATAATTTTGTTATTATGTTGGACTACTTGTACATCACTTTATATTGGAATTGGGTAGAACAGAATATAAATTTCTCAAAAACAAATTAAATAATTACATGTATGTAATTTCCTGACCTACCTTAAGCTTCATTTCAAATATATTTTTGATGTTTTCTTGGGTTAAGGAACAATCATGGAGTCACTGTTTAAATTTTCATTTTTGTGTTAATATAGATTGAATCTTCAGAAACTTGAGTCTACCTTTTATGTGTGTCTGATATTAAGACTATAATATAGAGGCTGATTGCCTGGATAATGTATTTTATAAAGCATGTTAAAATGTGTCACTTTTCTTGTTTGATAGTAAGGCATCCTTTGCCTACATATTAGGTAGTAAGATGACATAATTTAAGATTTTATTCCATTAAGATAGATTGGATTAGATAAACAGCATTACTCATGTATTTGTTCTTTCAGTCATTTAGCTGACATTTGTTGAACACTACTGTGATAAATAAGACAGACCCTGATGTTGAACTCTGGAGTACAGACAGTAATCCTATCATTATCGGGTCAATGATAGACCTAACAAGTGTCTTTCAGATTTCTTTTCTGAATATTACTGTATATGGCTTGTAGCCTCAACTCATTCCTTTCTGCCAACTTTTTTCCCTCCCCAACATTGCTGTAGGAACTTGGTGTGAATGCAAGAACCTGGCAATACCTCATTTCAGCTGTACTGGAGGTTTTTTGTTTTCTGCTTCAGAATTTTTCCACGATACCTGCAAGAGACATCCGCAAAAACCCTCTGGTTAATGGTCAGCATTGGAAGAATGAGAGTTGCCACTTCGTAAGTCTAGACAATAGGGATGTGAATGAGTTAATAAATGCCATTCTTTTTCAATCCATAGGCAGAGAAATTTGAGGTTCTGAATTGGTTCCTCTGAAGGAACCATTCTATTTGAGCATGTCCCAAAATAAAATATTTGTATGCAAGCCCCCTAAGTCTCTGCAAATAAGGAAAATCCAGGCTAGCAGAGTTAGTATTAGAAGCAGTATGGCAGTATTTTTCTGTAAGACATCAAAATGGGATTCTCGAAGTAGTAATTAGTTGTTTATAATGTGATCAGCACCCAACACTTGTGGCAGGTGGTAGGGTGATAACCCCTTGGCATGCAGTAGCATCAGTATAATTAAGATTTTAATTGATGGTGGATTGAGAAGAGGTGTAACTGTGGAGTTGGCTGGATTTAGAAACTTTGAAAAAGATAATGACAGATACAGTTTTGTCATTTATTAATTCAAACCTATAAAATTCAGAAAGCCTCCTTGGTGGTGTTTAAAGAAAGCTGTATCACCTGCAGTCAATGCATACTTACTGCCTTGCCCCAGGGTTGTGTTAACTCCTCTGTTCTTTAAACATTATAGTCTGAAGACCAAGTTTCATGGTATTCTGCAGAAAATCATGCTGGTTTATTGGGCTAATTGGACATGTTGAGTGGCACAAGGTGAGAGAGGAAATCCAGAATGATTCAGGGACTTGTCATATAGGTAAAATGTGTAGAAGTCTTGTAAAAAGACTGCACTTGTGAGGGAGTCTATTTAGATTTTGAGATGAGCTATAATGTATTTGGAAATATTTATCTGACCCATTTATTTGTGACTTAAAAATTGGCTAAGTTCAAATGGGGACAAGAGCCAGGTAGGACTTTGAACCAGCTTATCAGCACCCAGTGATCTGGTGGCTGTCCTTCGGAATGCAGCATATGTACTGAAGTAATGTTGTGTACTGTGCACCATTTCTATAACATGATATTTGGTGCTGTGTACTTCATTGCCAGATCTACATTTTTCTTTAATTGTGCTCTTTGAGTTATTCCAAGCATGTTGATAGGACAAAGAATCATTTAATTAAAATCATCTACACGTCACATAAAAATACAATTAAAGCACTTCTCCCATCACATTCTTCTACCTCCTCCTCTGAGGCAACATACTTATTTGCATTTTTTTCACTCCAAAGAATGACTTAATAGTCTAAATTATTTACTAAGCAGTCACTAATATTGCTTTGGATGTTTCTATACTTTACCTAAATGCTATCTGTGCTGTTGGCTCCTTTTTGCTATGTGACTTTTCTTTGCTTAAAATAATAACTTTGATTTATTTATGTTGACACTAGTAACTATTTTATTCATTTCTTACTGCTATGTAGCATTTAATTACATGGATCTGCCACTTTTTATTTATCCATTCCCCTGTCATAGACATTTAATCAAGATCTGAGTTGTTCTTATACCTTTTTTTCCTGTTTTTCAGGAAAGTAAAGAGCTTTGTGGCTTATGCCCATTAAGGAGTATTAAATTATTTACTTTTGTGAGAGCTGCTTCCACGAAATACTGGGGCATAGGCCAACCACTGTTAGTGTCTGAGTGCAGGCAGAGAGGAAGAAAGCAAGGCCTGGTAGAACCATTACAAGTCTCAGAGTGAACTGGTTTGTAGAATTTGAAAGTGGTTGTATGTTTTAGGAGAATCCTTGACCTACTCTCAGGAGATGTTCCCTTCATCATTGCCACGTTTTCATGATGAAAACTTCAGCATTCTGTTATGCTAATGAAATTCAAATGTGAATGAATATGAAAAACTAGAAAATTTCTAGCAGGAGTAGGTTCTCAAATAATTTTCTCCTTACATACATCTTACAAATGAGGAATCTAAGTCTTAGAATAGTTAAGTGATCCTCTCAGAACAATGGAGTTTTTCAGAGGTAAAATGAGAGTTTAACTTAAGTCTTTGGAAGCTTTATGACCTCTGTCCAAGCCATCTTCACATGGCATCTGGGTACCACAGCTTGAATCCCCAATCTGGGCCTTTGTCAGATGTATTTTATGAACTCACTTGCTTCCATTCCCTGTTTTTATCATTCATTTCTTAATATTCTAAATTCTTAATATTTTTAATATTCTAAATTAGGGTTGTTGTTTTTTTTTTTTTAAATCTAAGCAACTGCCACAAAATCTAGAAATAGGATTTACTAACTCAACTATTATACTTCCCCTAAGCCAATACCTACCAGAGACCAGAAAGTTTCTTAGAGTAAAAGAATTCATTGGCAACACTTGATAGTGTGTGTTTTGTTTGTTTTATGTGAGGACTCTGCTCTGGATTTTAATATAGAGAGTTGGCAGTGGAAAATTTGAGATTTAGACAATATTATAAAAGAGTATAAAATGGCACATTATATTGGGAAATGCAGTTTAACCTTTCAGCAACCTTTTCACTAGAATTTGAAAAAAAAAAGCAGTTGGCTAATCCACAGTGCAACTAGCACTAGCTGTCAAATGGGAATAAAGTGTATAATTTAATGTCATATATATTCAAATTCCTGCCTGCTCAAGTCAAATGATTTAAAATGGTATTATTGTTGAAATATCTTTCTGATGAATAAGTATTCGAGCTGAGTAACAATATTTGGTAATTATGGTAAGAAACTGAAATTGAGTGCAGATGTACTAGTTTTATAAGAATGAAATGTTAGCAAAGATTCCATTAGTTGGAATATTTTTTATCCATTAAATACCCATTAGTTTGGTATTTCCCATAATTTCCTCTTTTTCCTCCAGATTGTGCTCCCCAGAGAGCCGGAGAGTTAAGTAATAGAGATATGCCCATAGAGTCTAGCTTTTTGTAAGGCTAAGAAATGACATGCTTCTGATTTTAATTACTCTAAAATGAGATAAAAAATCTAAAACAGCTTTCCAAGCTGTGATCTATACATTATTTAGCTGTATAATACCTGGTGTTATATGACTGATGTGCTCTGGGGTCCAATGTTTGGGGAATTCTTATTTAAACAAAGTTAAACATATGTTATCCGAAAAGTTTTAATATGCATCTGTGAATTTCCAAGACAGAGGTGTGTTAGGTAGCATTTGTCTTTTTTAAAGGAATTGATATTTGGAAGGGCCATCCCCAGAATGGTACAGTGCTCAGGACAATTTTTAGAAGGTGGCGAAAGCATCCTACCTACTAATACATTCCTGTAGACAAAGTTAAAATGAACATGCATTCATTCAAGTTCTATAAATGAGTGTTGAAATGTGGAGACTGTATAAAATACTAACTTAAAAGTCAAATCAATGCATTACATAATGGGATGAATTGGCTGCTGTATTAAATGTAGAAAACTGATCTGGCAATTATTAAACTGTTTTGATTCATTATAGTTTAGTTGTTAAACAGAAGACACCCTCAGGAAAGTGACTGCTCTTATCACACATTCACCACTGTCAAGTTATATGTACAAAGTCAGCAATTCCCTTTTTATCAGTTTCCTTTTAACAGTGATTTGATATCTGACTGTTTAGAATCTGCTTTTCACACTCTGTCCTTGTAAACAACAAAATAAACACATGCTTATGCATGCTCTGTGACTCTGTATTTAGAGAGTAGTATCCCCACCAACTCTCTTGGTTCATGGGATGATTGGGTCCTTCATAAACCAGCTATGTAGTACCAGATCTTGAAAATCAGAAACTAGTGTTGGTGAGGATCTTTTCTTTAGAAGTCTCTTCGAGTCATGGGCTATCTACTTTTTAATAGCAGGAGAATCTTTAAATCTTAGAACTAAGAGTAATATTCATTGCATCAGATTCATTGCAACCTAGAACAGTGGATTCCAAATGTCATCTCAAACGTCATTTTTTTTTTCAGTGTTATATTGTTCTGAGTTTTTATTCATAGTTAGATGATTTCAATATTTGAAATCCAACCAAACCTTTAATGCCAGAAAAGTTCTTAGTTTTTATAAATGAGTCATGGGTATTTTAAAACAATGTTTGTTCTCTACTGATTGCTATGTTCTGTGTATAACCATTTGATCAAAATGTCTACTGGGTTGAAAAATATTTTTTATCTTTACTGTCTCCTTTATCTTTGCCCTATCATTATATTTGAACTGTCAGTCAGCTTTATTTGTATTAATTTTTGTTGGTGTAACTTTGGTTTATTAAATTGTATATGATATGAATGTATAGGTGCACACCTCTTCAGATGTATGTTACCATGCTGCATCACTACCAAAGCACCAGTAATCTTTGCCACAGTCCTCTTTACTTCTCTCCCCATCCCCATTTATGTCAGTAAACACAATTTTTCTTTGATTCTTCCAGTTTTCCTTTTTTCTCCATTTTTAAACACTTCTCTAGATATTGACTTTATTCTTTCATGTACTATAATTTTTAAAGCTGCCTTCAGGAAAGGACTTGATCTAGAAGAAAACACATTTTCCAGGTTACTTTCATTTCAATTGGAGAATAAATTTTACCAAATATAAATATATTTATAGCTGAGTAACAATATTTTAAGAGTATTATATTATCTCCTTCATGTCCATTAAATGATACTGCACAGCATCTGCTATACACAGTGTTTCTATTTCCCCAAAATTTATGTTCAATTACTAACCCTCAAGGGAGGGTTATAGGAGACAGGGCCTCTGGGAGGTCCCTCTTGAATGAACCCCAATGAGTGAAATTAGTGCCATTATACAAGTCCATGAGAGAGCTTGCATCTCCTGTCTGCTTTTTATCATGTGAGGATATTCATGATAACTATCCACTTTTGCAACCCAGAAGATGACTCTCACCAAAACTGTCTAAGTCCCAGTTTCTGTTGGTGCTGTGATAGTTTATGTATCTCTGAATTTCACAGTCCATGGTATGCTTTACTTCAATACAAAGCTCTCATGTCTGACAACTTTTGCTGTCATCATCCTGTTTTTGATCATGCCTCATGTTCTGAATTGTCTTATGTGGTGTTCTTATCTAAGTGGTAAGCAGACAAAAAGTTCAATTTCATTTTTCAACTTGAAGACATCAATTCTTGTACATAAATCATCCCTATTGAGTTTAATCTAGCTTTGCAATGACTCCATTATCTTTGAAGCAATTGAACTTCAAAAATTGATTCCAGATCATCTGAGTTGTGTGAAAGGAATGTTAACAGGAAGACAGCATTGATTAAATGTTTCATAAAAATAAATCCAATGAATAAAACTAAAAACATTCTATGTTAGACTTCACTCATGCAAGGACAGCTTGAAAAAGAAAATGCCCATTGGCAATAAGCCACATTGTTTTCCAGAAAATACAATGTAGAGCACCATCTCATGTAAAGATTTTAAAAACAAAGCTGCAAAAATTATCAATATGGCCTCGAAGAATCTGGCACTGTGATACTCAATTCTTTTGTAAATACATGTTTAGACTTTAATCAACTGGTAAATCTTTCTATCGTCTATATACTTCATTTTCTTATTGATGATTTACATTTTACATATTCTTCAAAGTTTGTTATTCCATTAGATAAATAAAACAACCACCAAAAGAAAATTGAAAAAAAAAAACAAAACAGGAAGATAAAAAAGATATCACCTACCATTCAAGTCTTAGTGCATCTATGTTGTTTTTCTCTTTTAGGCAAATTTGTGTGATTTTAATATCCTACTGTTATTCTAATATACAGATTTAGTCACATTTTATTATTTTTACATTTTTTTAAAGATTTATTTATGCATACAAGAACTGGGGTGTAGGCCAGAGGTGGCGCGGCTGAGAGGATTCACCAGAGACAGTGGGGAGCAGATCAGGCCGATCTACTGAAACACACTGCCAAGGGGAGCAGTGGGGGAGGCAGGAGAGGTCTGCTGAGCCATGTGGATTGCTCCCTGGCCTGTGGGGGATGGGCAGTGGCTAGTGATAGCTTGATAGTGCTGAAACAACCCCTGCGCCACCAGGGATAATAGAGGCATTTTTTATTTATTTATTTGTTTGTTTGTTTGGTTTATACAAGCACTGGGTACAGTCAGAAGAGAGGGAGGGTGAGAGAATTCACCAGAGCCAGAGCGGGGAGCAGAGCAGGCAGAAGGACCGAAGTACACTGCTGAGGGGAGCAGCGGGCAGCGGGCGACAGGAGAGGTCTGCGCGCCATGTGGGACCCTCCTCCGGTGGCCGGGGAGCAGTTGGGGATCAATCAGCATCACAGAGGCCGCAGGCAGCTTCGCAACCCAGTGCTCAACCGTTGTGCCACCAGGGAGGCCCTAAATTAATGCCATTTTAATGAATCAGTATGATGAGTATGAAATCTAGCTCCTTTTCCATTGATTCCTTAAAAGTCTGAAATTTACTCAGTTTGTAAGAAAGTAAATTTGAAAGCCATGCTCTGTAGAGCAAGCCCTAGTTCTAAATTCATTTGCCACCACTGTGGTGCTGTGGCCTCTTCCAACCACACAGTATTCCTTTTGATTAACAATCATTCACAGCATGAAAATCTTGGTTCATCAAATCTTGCTGAAGTCTTCAGCACCATGTGTAGACCAGTATGATCTTTTGACTCATGTGATTCTCTAAGAGAAAATTTTATTAAATCTTTTCTGAAAAATGGTGTTTGAATGCCCCAAAGGATTCATGAAAAACTTGAGATGAAAGGGACAACAATCTGTTACTGTATCAGCTGGCTGAGTCATCTCCCAAAACACTAGGTGCCTTTTTTTTAAATGTTTTTCCTGAAAGAGTGAAAAACAACATGAAACTCAATTCGTATTGGATGGTTTACATATATTTTATTTTTTAGATTATTTTGAGATAATTATTGATTCATGTGCAGTTGTAAAACACCATACAGATATATATATATATATTTTTGGTTGATTTTCAATGTTCTTTAGTATATACTGATTATATATGTATATATTTACATGTACACTGATTTATATATATTTTAACAACATATATTACCTAGAAAATTATTATGTCTATTGGATATTGGCGTAACTCCGCTGTAAATATGAAAAGATTTATCTGAACTTATTTTCATTGACCCTGAAGGATCTTAGATATAGATAAAAAGGAGAAAATACATTTTTTGTAATAACTTGAGTCATTTATTTTAATCAATGCTTAGAACATACAGTTGATTATATTCAGATAAAAATTTGTAGTCGTCTATATTTTTGTTGAATTATAGATGTTGTGTAATCAATGATTTGAAAATCAGATTCCAAATATAATTTGTTTTTATGATGCTATTCTAAGTTTTTTAATCAACCAACATTTAACGATTTTCAGTGTTCACACAGAATATTTATTAGTTAATAATAATACAGAGTATCATATGAAAGTTGCAGCCTTCAAAACTTGCATAATTAAAATTTTGCAAAATTTGATATTCATCCTTGGGAGGATATTTGTGTACTTTCAGTTAAATTGGCATTGCCATGTGTCTTAAAGCATAAACACAGCTGGAAATTAAAATTCATGATTTTTTTATTATCATAAATTTGCATTATTTCAAATTGTATATAAAACAAGGTCATGTTAATATCTTCATATCATACTATATCAAAATTTTAAATTTCATGTAAGTATAAAGTGCAAATGTAGAATTTTGTATTTAAAATTTTAGTGTTAATTTATTTGTTCTCTTTTGTTAATCTTTAAAAACTATCAAAATAGTTTCTGCTTTTAATTTTCCTCCAATTAGGAGAATTCTTGATTAGAATCTAGCTATCCTCCTGCATATTAATAAGATTTTTTTGACTGCTATGTCAAAAACCCAACCTGAAACTTCTGAGTGAAAAGAAAAATTTGTAGAAGGCATATGGTTTTTTTTGCACCTAACTAAAGGAGGTATTGGGGCAGGTGGATCCCAAGGAAAATTAGAAACAAGGATTTAAACCACTTCCAAGACAAGACTTTTCAGTGTTAGCCCATAAGATATAGTTCTCTGTGTGAACTATATTCTTTTGTAATTTTGCATTGCTTGTTTAGAAGACTGGAAAGGAATCAGTCACTCATAGGTAAGCCTTCTATTTCATGGTTCTAATAATTAAACTATCACTGATTTTCATTACTAAGTGATAAACCAAAAATAAACTGAAGACCCGTTGTAACTGGACTGGATTGCATCAAATGCCCGCATTTTGTGTCAATTAGCTTTATCAGGAGAGGGGATTCCTTGTATCAGAAATACAACATATCTCTGGATATAAAGAGGGAAACATCTTTTGTAAGTCTTACTGTGTGCCAGATACTATAAAAAATCTATCAGTGGTGTATGAGTGTTTTTTTCCTCCACATTCTTGCTAATACTTGTTGTTTCTGGTCTTTTAGATATGGGGCATACCCACATGTGTGAGGTGGTATCTCATTGTGGTTTGATTGGGTTTCACTGATAAGTGATGATGAATATTTTTTATAAGCTGGTTGGCCCTCTGTATATCTTCTTTGGAGAAGATCCTTAAAACAGATAAGTGGATTTGAAAGATGTGCTGTATATACATCATGGAATACTATTCAGTTATATAAAAAAAGATAAACTCTTTTGTGACACTGTGGACGAAACTGAATAGAGATTATGTTAAGCAGAGTGAGTCAGAAGGAGAAAGACAAATATCAGATAATGTCATTTATATGTGAAAAACAGAGAAACAAAACAAAGGGCCCAGAGGGAGTGGGAGAAGGAAGAGTAAATCAAGGAGGGGGCACAATGGACTCTGTTCAAAGACTATAGTGCCTTGGTGGATGCGATGTTGTACATACACCTGGAGGGTGTGAGCCTATACCTCTAAATCATATATAGTGTTATAAATAATGTTACTTCAATAAAAAATATAAAAATAATAATGTACACAGAAAATCCTAAAAACTCTCATAAAAAACAATAAAATAATCAAGGAATAAATGCAGTAAAGTAGCAGGCTACACACTCAAGACACAAAATTCTATTGTATTTTTATATGCAAATGATAAACTAGCAGAAAGAGAAATCAGGTAAACAAACAAAAAATAAATCCTAGGGGTTCCCTCTTTGGTGTTGACAGGAAGTTCAAACCAAACTAACCATATCTAGTATCCCAAACCCATCCCCATCTTCTAATTATCATAAAAATCCAAGCCAGTCTCCTCTCCCTGCTCTCTTCAGCCATTCTGGACAGATTTGGGAGCCTGCTCCATCCTCCTTAGGTCTCACTAAGTGAGCAGTAAACCTTTCCATTTCCTTCTCGTGTATGCATGGTGCTATTGGTCTTAGTATGTAAACCACATTATTGTATGAGGAATCAGTCCATCTTCTGCTCTGTGACAAAAATATAGATACATTTAAGCAATCAGGCCTCCTTGGTGACCTAGGGCTTAAGAGGCAAAGCTATCACCACCACAGCCAGAGAGCTAAACCATATGGCGCAGCAGACCTCTCCTGTCTTGCCTGCTGCTCCCCTCAGCAGTGTATTTCAGTGGATCTGCCTGTTCTGTTCCCCACTCTGTCTCTGGTGAATCTTCTCAAACCTTAAACCTCTGGCCTACACCCCACTTCTTCTACACACACACACACACACACACACACACAGAGCAATCAAGTAGTTTTCTCCCTAGGACATAAAACCCATTCAGAGTATTCTTGGTTACTTTGAAAATATATCATATATTTTCATCCTTTAATGGGACCTCCCGATAAAGAATGAGCCCCAAGTGTTAGCAGATTTAGCTTAACTTAATGAAGTGAGCAGCAATGAATGCCCTGGCTATTATCTAAAAATTCATAGCAAACTGGCTAATTGGTTTATACAGGAGTATATTGGCTGATTTTTGCATATTACTTTCTTGCAAATGTCAGGTTTTAGTCATTTGAATGAAAGCTACATGAGAAAAATGTGATTTTTCCCAAATTACTATACTAGAAAAATCAATCATGGCACTGCCAATTTTATGTGGAAAGATGCTGTTGCATAATGGAAAGTATAGCATGATTAAGACAGCTTGCTTAGGTTGTTTGCCCTGTGAAATTCTTCGGGAAAAATAATCATCTAAATTTCAGGCATCCAATGATCACTGAAGAACAGTATAAATGAAGGGATTTCTGACTGTTACTATAATTTAATCTTTTGCAAACTTAAATACAAAGTGGAAATGACTGGTTTATTCCTTGAGGTTGTTTTGAGAGTACACTTTGGTATAATATAGGGGGTGGTGTTTGGCCTTCATTCTTTTTTTTAAAAAGATTTATTTATTTTTATATAAGAACTGGGGTACAGGCCAGAGGTCTGGGAGGGTGAGGATTCACCAGAGACAGAATGAGGATTCACCAGAGACAGAATGGGGAGAAGATGGACTGAAATACACTGCTGAGGGGAGCAGTGGGCAAGACAGGAGAGATCTGCTGTGCCATGTGGGTCTCTCCCTGGCTGGCTGGGAATCGAACCCGTGCTGCAAAGGCTGCAGACAGCTTCACAGCGCTGTGCTCAACCTGCTGCGCCACCGTGGAGGCTTCTGGCCTTCATTCTTTAGGACTTAGCAGAACCCAGAGGAAGATTTTAGTGAGAGGAAATATGAGGGAATATTCTGAACTATCTTTGGCAAGGGGTACTTTGGCTAACGGGATATTAAACTTCAGGGGTGATATCAATGACATTATGCATGTTATAGACAGAAAAAAATTATCTGTGTTTCACAGCAACAAAATCTTTCCTTTTTCTCTTACACATGGAAAATTAGAAAGAATTGAGTTCATTACTTTATGTGCTTCTTAAGAGTAAAAAAGAAAAAACAGAGCAGAAATTGGTTTTCTTTCTCATTCATAATTTCTTTTGCATTTAATGACTTTTTAATGATTATATAAAGTCTTTCCTATTGGTTTGTCTGGTTCTTCAATCAGGTTTATGTGTTCAACTTCAGATAATTCTTGTGAGTTGCCTTAGCTCCCATTTTTATCTATACTCATTTTATATCTTGCAGCCATTTGGATGAGTCATCTTTCTTAGATTCATATTTTCTAAAGAGCGCCAGGAGCTTCAATATGCTATTGATTGTCTCCTGGTTGACAAACTGCTTAGAATTGCTAGAATAGGTAGACAGGTCATCTTTCTAGTTGAGTTTATTATAACCAAAATGGAATATATATATATTTTTAATTAAAACTCTGTTTTTCTAACTTGAGGCTTATACAACTTCTGGTTGAATATCTTCACATCTCTCTTTCTTAACTAAATTGATTTCTTGTAGTGATCTTCTTATAATAGTTTTATACTTTGCAATTTTGAAGCAAGGTTTAAATGAAAAAAGGGAAATCATCGTATTTTAGCCATCATTGATTTCTGTTCTCCAAATCTTTTGGTGGGGAACCATAGAAAAGGGTCAGGCAAGTCTGTAAGGAAAAGAGCAAATTGAAAATACAAGTCAGGATAAAGGCTGCTGTTATCAACCTCCCCACAGTTTTCTTGTGTGTCTGTCAAATCCCTGGTACAAGTCCAAGGCCAAGAAGCAAGTGCAGCTTTTTCTTCACATGTCTCTAAGCTCTATGTGTCTCCTCTAATCTCTCCAGTCTTCTTCCTGGTCTCTTTTTCCCAAGTTCATTTTAGCTTCCCTGCAAATCACTCATCTCTACCCTTCATTAGGTGGGGCATAGAATATGGAATCTCCCCTTGTTAGATCACACTGTTAAGTTACCAGTTCACTGACCTTATTCCCATAGTTTTCTAGTGGTACACCCTGTGTCCTGTATGCCAACTCCGTGCACCCCCTGCTCCAATATAGCTGTCCCTGATGTGGACATGTGCTCTTGAGTTAATGATAGCAGAGAGGCTTGTAAACCGGTCACCTGTCCCTCTCATGTGTGGATGTGGCCTAGTATTCCTCCAAACACAGTTTAATTACAATTTTCCCTACTCCTTTCCATTGTGCCTTTGCTCCCCATGCATAGGCTAGCCATGCAGGTATCCTTGATTGTAAACTGATTGTAAATATGTGAAGGAGGCTGCAGGCATCTTCACTCTGCAGTCACCTTGCAAGACATCCTGACATATTATTTTAATATCATTTCTATGACAAAAAAACTAATAAAACAACAAAAAAAGACTGTAGAGCTTCAGTTGTTAAAGTTACATTTCTCAGGGCATTAGGAATTGTCTTTTCTGCATATGTTAGCATTCTTTTTGTATACCTCTGTGCAAATAATACTTCAAGGACAGTTTCATATTAGAAAAATAGAACAGAATTATACTTTCACACAGGAATTCACATAGGAGAGAAAAGTAAGATGAATCCTTTTTGTAGATACTGTTACTATCTTTTACTCCTTTTACATGCAAAATACTTGTCTGCTCTCCTGCTGCTCTGGGGTATGATAGAAGATTACTTACCTTTTTTGAGATTTTTTTTTGCCATTCTTTGCAAGACTGTAGTTTCAAGTACAAACACTGAAATTATTATATTTGAACTAAAGAAAAAGTAGACCTAGCAACCTTTAGAAATGCAGTATTGAAGAGTAAGGACAATAGAGAATTTAAAAAACTTGGACAACAAGGCATGTGCTATAGTGATTTGCACTTAGAATCACTGATGAGCTTAGGCTGATAATGACAGCATAATCATGAGATCTTTTCTGATCTGTCAGTAGCACTGGGTACATTTTTCTAACCTTTCCTTTTTGAGATGTATTTTCAACTTCAGGACACACACTCTTTTCCTCCTGCTGCACTGGGCTTTCCTTCTTTTATCTTCTGAGGTGGTGATTTTTATATTCCTAACATTTAAGGACTGAGTAGCTAGAGCTATGTCTAGATCAGGATCTTCTTCCTATTCAGTCCACTTTGTATCACTCCTTATTTTAACTAGTTCTATGACTTCAACACCCATCTACTCTCCTGAACATTAGATTCACTTTGTGCAACTGCTTGCCAGTTTTTCATTTGGATATTTGAAAGACTTGTCAAATTTGAAGACCCTCAATGTGAATTTTCAATAATTTATTTGTATCACTTCAACATTGATAGTAGAGCATAAATTCTAATTTACATGCAAGAAGATGTCCCTTTCTTTAATAGGGGATGCCAACCCCATGAGTGCTTAGCTAGTTCTTAGTGAAGAGCACATTCTTGAGGCTACTGCAACTGTTTCAGCTATTTCTACCCCAGATCCTTGTCAAAGACTTTATTATTAGTTTGAGAGATGGCTGAAATTGATTCTGATTGGGGAAATTTCATGTTATTCAAGATACATAGATACATATCCAGAAATAATATAGACACACTTTGGAGGTGAGGTATAAGAATCTTGTAAACTCAGTGATTGAATTTCAAGTAATTTTGGGCTTAGCTGTACATTCAAAGTTTCTTGGACTCCTGCTTCTGACTAGATTATTAACCAGAGTTTATTTCTAGAGTACTGTCACAATTATTGTACCTGTACTATTTCTGTAAGGTGCTGCTGGAGTGACCAAAAGGATGGAGAGCTAGGCTTTACTGTATGGTTGTGTTGATCTTATTGTTAATAAATGTAACCTGGTAATGGGCTATGAAAAAGTGACCTGAAGGTGTCACTGACCACTACTGATATTTACCAAAAAGAAGCTAAGAATTATATATGACTAAACAGAACTTAGGTCAGTTTTGTTCAAAGACCTAGGTCAGTTTTGCTACTTACTCTTTTACAATGTAATCATTGATGTCTCTTTCAAATGAAGAATATTTTAGTGTAGATGTTAAGAGCACACAATAGGTCTAAGTTCAAATATGAGCTTTGTCATTTACCACTGTTTGTATTTAGGCAAGCTATTTGACTTCTGTTTGTCTCACTTTTTTCCCTCTATGATAAAATAAGGACAATTGTAATAGCTACTACAGTCAAGATGGAGATTAAATAAACTGATGTTTGAACCACTTTAAAATGTATTATATGTCTGCTATGATATTGCATTTCTTGGAACGATGGAGTGAAAACTCATTATTTGTTCTAGTGCATTGATTGTGAAATTTTGTAAACATAAATAGAATGTGTGGGCCTCCTTTCTTTAAGCCTTGAGAAAATGCAACTGAAATGTATTACTTAACCTTAACTGATGGGATGGTATAATGTGTGTGTGTGTGTGTATTTTAATCATGGAAAGTGTTTAAGATTCTATGGTCATACGTTGGAGTGATAAAAAAATCTGCAATAGCCTCTGGAAACATACTTCCATTTCTAACAATCACAAATTATTTTTATTTCTGCTTGTAAGCAGAAATGAAAAAATAAGAGGAAAACATGAAAACAAATATTTCTAGTAGGCTGTTATTTATCAACTAAAAGAAATGTATTGAACTTGGAAATCATCTGGATCCAAAATGAAATGTCAACTTCATGTCAAACTGACTGCAATTTATATATATTTATTTGTTAGCACTTCAGTTCGTATTCAAAAGAATAGTCCATCTTACATTCATTTACCAGTAGACTAAACTGAATATGTTTCAGATTTAAAGAACAGTAGTAATTTCACCTAATAGTTGGGGTGACTCAGATCAGCATGATAAATGTCTTTTTTTTTTTAAATATGCCTTTTTATTTTTGGAAAATTATAGTAAGGTTTTGATTCGGACTATATCAGTGTGAGCTATGTACATCTCTAGATAGGGAATTTTAAAAATATTTTAATGTTCAGAAGTTAACCCAAAACATGAGGCTGTGATATGATTAAGATGTATTATGACTGTGTAGTTTTATTCTATCAAAAATGTAGAAATCTGGCAGCCATATGTATTAAATTATTTTATATGTTTCAAATATATTTTTAAAAAATTTAAATATTTACTGTAAGGACTTATGTGTATTTTAAAGTGATTTACAAAGTAATTGGGTATGCTTATTTGAATTTTACCTTTTTTATCACTCTCTATTCCTTTAAAACTTAAGTTTCCACCTGTATAATTTTCCTTCAGCTTGAAGAACTCATCAATATTTATTGTAGACAAATTCCAGTGAATACTGGTTTTTGGTTTTCTTTAATCTTAAACTTTATTGTCCCTTCATTCTTGAGGAATATTTTTCTGAATATAAACTTCTCATTTGGCAAATTTTTATTTCCTGCTTTTAAAAATGTTTTCATTATCTCTGGACATATGTTGTTTCTGATGTTGAGTCTTTTTTCTCCTTTAGGTAATGTCCTTTATGTATAACTGCCTTCAAGATTGTCTCTCACTCTTTGATTTTTATCATTGTGATGACCCTACTAAGATTTTCTTCATACTCACCCAGTTTGGGACTTACTGATCTTTCATCCATTATTTCTTCAAGTATCTTTTCCTTCTTCATTATCTCTTTCCTTCAGACTCTATTTTTATATAAGATAGATTTTGTAACACTATTCTACATGCTTCTGAGACTCTGTTCAGTGTTTAACATTTTTATCCTTGTTCACATTACATGATTTCTATTGTTCTATCTTCAAGTTCCCTTTTTAAAATTATCTACATTATGTTGTTAATCACATCTATTAATTACAAATACTGTACTTTTGTTGGCATAATTTGTATTTGGTTCTTTAAACTTAACCATGCCTCTCCTGAGATTTCTTATCTTTTAATTAACTAAGAGCATAATTTCCTTTATATCATTGGGCTTTAATAGCTGCTTTGAAAATCCTTATCTTCTAGGTCCAATAAGGGTATTTCCGGGTTGGCCTTTGTTGATATCTTTCTTTTGAGAATTGGCCACATTTTCCTGCTTTTTTTGTTGAATCATTTAAATTATATTCTGCAGAGTGTTAATATTTTATTATAGCAACTTACAGCTCTGTTAAAATTAACCCAATTTTTTTGTTTTTAATTTCCAGTATATTTGGCTTTATTCTAACCAAAAATTTAGACATTTTCTCATGTATTAATATCATTCTTAATTGAGCCTCTTGATCTATATCCTGTGCATGCATGGAGTCAGCAAGAGACTTAGTGCTCTACTTTCTGAAATTTCCCTGAAACTTTTCTTTAGCCAGTCTTAACATTTAATTGCATTCCCTACTTAATTGAGATTTATAAAACTGTGTAATTTCTATTAAATTTTACCACTCTATGCAGTACCAATTTCAGCCCATCATTAGACTAAAGGAAATATGTTAGCTATCTCTTTTCTGTTTTCACCTTTTAATGATCCTTGCAGAATCTGACTGATTTTGTTCATTCCTGGATGCCTTCAGGTGACTGTATTTGTATTTTGTCTAGCATTTATTTGTCTTGTTTTTATGTCTGAAGGTCATATCTGTTATTAACCATAACAGATGAAGAACAGAGAGAGTAGTTTTTCGCAACTATCTTGCAAAAGTATTTGGTGTTTAAATCTAACAGTTTCATATCCTATGAACCTAATTTTGCCTCCAACATAATTACATACATATTTGTGTGAATACATACATAGCAGTATTGTTTGTAATAGACAGAAGCTGGAATCTACTCAAATTTCTATTAAAATTAGAACAATAGGGCCTCCCCGGTGGCGCAGCGGTTGAGCGCTGGGTTGTGAAGCTGCCCACAGCCTCTGCAGCGCCAGTTCAATCCCCGGCTGCTCCCCGGCCACCAGAGGGTCCCACATGGCAGGCAGACCTCTCCTCTCCGCCCCCTGCTCCCTCAGCAGTGTACTTCGGTTGGTCCTTCTGCCTGCTCTGCTCCCCGCTCTGGCTCTGGTGAATTCTCTCACCCTCCTGCGCTTCTGACTATACCCAGTGCTTGTATAAATAAATAAATAAATCTTTAAAAAAAATTAGGACAATAAATGAGTTGTTCTGTATTCAAATGATAGAACAATTCATAACTAGAATAAGCTTTTATATTCAACAGTATAAATGACTTTTACAACAGTATATGGAGCAAAGGAAACAAAACACAATGGAGCACCAAAAAATAAATATGTTTACACTAAATTAAAAGAACAAAAAACAGGCAAAGCTAATATTTGGAGTTAAAAAGTCAGGATAATTTATCTTTTGGGATTTAGTGACTAGGAGACAGTATTAGGTTTTCCTAAGAGATACTCTCTTTCCTGGACTGAGCACAAATAATTACCATGTTGTGCTACCTTCATAAAAATACTGCAAGCTATAAATTTGTGATTTGTGTACTTCTTTGTACATTTATTTGAATAAAAGTTTCAAATAAAGTTGGCTGACTTGGTTTACTTAATGCAGTAAATATTAGTGTAGGGTTTTCTTAGTGGTTTTGTATTCTAGAATATTTGGCCACTGTCCACTTTTTATTTTCAGGAAATTATTTTAAGTACAATGAAGGTTTCAAAACTTGAGAAAGATAATTTACAGATGACTTAAACCAACAATAAAGCTTGGTTTCAACCTTACTCCTTAAACCTAAGTAAATTTCAGGTGGGAAGGAAAGAATAAAATCAAAATTGAAGACAAAATAAGAAAATGTGAATTTGTATTTTTATAAACTTGGGGTTGGCAAAGGTTTTTCTAGTTAGGACTTCAAAACTATACATTTTAAAATAAAAGCATAGCAGTTTTGAGTGTATTAAAATTTTTCAATTTCATAAATAGAAAATCCATGGGATTTATTAGTATATGAGGCAAATCCATAATATAAGTTGAGCTGCATTTCAATAGAAAGATAGAATGCTTTGTAGTTAAAGATTGAGGTGAATCTATAAGGAGAGAAACTCACCAAACCATAGTTTGTGCTGGAGACCAGCTCCAGCTAGATGTCCTGTCAGGGATCTCAGAAAGGAGAGGACGGAGTCGGTGAAGTTTTTTCGGAGGGCTGAGGGGAAGTGGAACGAGGTAGAAGTGAGGTAGACACAGACACTCTCTCTGGTGCAAGTTTCTCCTACTGAGGGTCTCAGCAAGTCTTTATTTATACCTTAAGGCAAGCGGTGAGATTACATCAGCATAAGCATCAAAACAGAACAGAGACCATCATTGCATATTTTCTCATGAATATACAAAGACCCTCTTGATCTCATACTACAAAAGGACACTTCTTTAATCTGATTAAGAAAATCAACAGGGACAATTACTCTCCTAGGTACAACTCTTTTTCTAACATAATCAATTGTCTAAGACAGTACAATGTTTAGTAACAATCAATCATCCTGTCAAGCCTTCCTAATTTCAGAGTGGACATGAAAGTCCATTGTTATGCTATATTACTAAAATCAGCCCATTCTCTAGCACTAGATTAATCTATCCTATTATCATCAATACTGTTTAGTTCTACAGAAATCTAACTTTCAACTAAAAATACCTAACCTCCACACAACCTGTGAACTGTTGGCCTTTCGCATACACCAGGAGGTATACTGTTGTCACAAACAGGTACCCCCCAGGTTAGGCTACGGTTTCCAAGCACAGCTGGTTCAGGGCAGCTTGTTCTCCATAGTTCTCAGGGCCAGGACATTTCTATCCTAACTATATCTTTAACAATTTTTACTTCTTTTGTGATAGTTCATGCATAAGAACAATAAGCCAATTGTAACCTGGGTCCGAATTAGGTTTTCACATGTCAATTAATAACTAACTTACTTCAGCATTAACCAAGAAAAAAGAGGAGAGCTTTAGCAGGCGTTGCCATGGAGACTCCCTAGTTCAGATCTTCTTTGGGAAGTGCAAGAACTCTCCTCTTCTGGGAAGTACAATTTCCCTCTTTGGGGGAGCACAGGGACTCCCCGCTTCTTGGGAGTCTCCCCCAATACCCAGACCATGTCAAGAGACAGCATGGGAGGCGCAGCCTGCCGCAAGTTTGCAGTAGGATTAATAAAATTCTCTTGAGGAAACAAAATTATAATTTAGCTAATGAATATTCAGTAGAATGTTTTTCTTATGTATATTCAACTTCTTTCTGTAAATATATTGCTCACACAAACACACAGTTTTTCTAGAAAAATTTTACATGTACTACTCATGCTAGAAAATTCTGTGATAAGATGGTGGTATTTCAGCACTGCTTTCAACATGTCCCCTTAACTTGATTGGTGAATTCCTCTCCACATTCTGTGTTAGACTTCAACATGTGAATTTTGGGGAGGCCAGAAACATGCATTCCATTGCAACAAGGGTCCTGATGGGTATATAGAGATATCTCACTGTGGTTTTTTTTTTTTTTTTTAAGATTTATTTATGTATACAAGAACTGGGGTACAGGACAGAGGTGTAGGGGGGGTGAGAGGATTCATCAGAGACAGAGTGGGGAACAGAACAGGCAGAGCAACTGAAATGCATTGCTGAGGGGAGCAGCGGATGAGTCAGGAGAGGTCTGCTGTGCCATGTGGGTAGTTCCCTGGCCGGGGATTGAACTCGTGCTTCAGTGGCTGTGGATAGCTTCATAGGTTGCGTCTTAACCCCTTGTGCCACCAGGGAGGTCTCACTGTGGTTTTAATTCACATTTCCCTGTTGGTTAATGATATGGAATATCTTTTGATGTGCATATTTCCCTTCTCTATATCCTCTCCAGTGAAATGTCTATTTCTTTTTCCAATTTCCAAATTAGATTTTTTTATGTTGAATTTTTGGAGTTTTTATATATTTGTTAGATAGTAATCCTTTGTCAGACATGTGACTTATAAGTATTTTCTCCCAAGCCATAGGTTGGGTTTTTTTAAATCATCATGTGAAATTTCAAAAGTGTTTAATTTTTGGGCCTCCCCGGTGGCGCAGCGGTTGAGCGCTGGGTTGCGAAGCTACCCGCAGCCTCTGCAGTGCCGGTTCAATCCCCGGCTGCTCCCCGGCCACCGGAGGAGAGTCCCACATGGTGCGCAGACCTCTCCTGCCGCCCACTGCTCCCCTCAGCAGTGCACTTCAGTCCTTCTGCCTGCTCTGCTCCCTGCTCTAGCTCTGGTGAATTCTCTCACCCACCCGCGCTTCTGACTGTACCCAGTGCTTGTATAAATAAATAAAAATAAATTTTAAAAAAAAAGTGTTTAATTTTTGATGAGGTTCAATTTATAAGTTTTTCCTTTCAAGGACTGTGTTTTTGGTGTTAGGGAACTAAGAACTCTGCCTCACTCTACAGCCTGAAGATTTTTCTCTTTTTTTTCTAAAAAATTTATAGTTGTTTTTTTACAGTTTAGCTTATCTTTATTTTAAATTATTTATTATGTAAGTTGTGATATTTATGTCAATGTTTATTTTTTTAAAGGTTTATTTACTTATGCATGTAAGAACTGGAGCACAGGCCAAAGGTGCAGAGGGGTGAGAGGATTCACCAGAGACAGAGTGAGGAACAGAACAGGTGGATTGACTAAAGTACACTGCTGAGGGGAGCAGCGGGTGAGATGGGAGAGGTCTGCTGTGCCATGTGGGTAGCTCCCTGGCGGGTGGGGGGGTCGAACTCATGCTGCAGTGGCTGAAGATAGCTTCATAGTGCTGCAACTTAACCCCTTGCGCCACAGGTTTATTTTTTATTTTTTGAAAAGGCTATCCAATTGTTACAGCACCATTCCTTATGACAGATGATTTCTTTGATTTCACCTTCAGAATGAATAGCTCAGAGTGTGGAGCCTATTCATCACTCTTGTCTGAGTAACTGAGCCATGATACACACTATTCCCATCACTGCATTTTCTCATTGGACTCAAAGTAATCACTTAAGACATGTATCTAACCTATGCTCATTTCTCCGTTAATTTTTCTGTTTGTTTTAAAAATCTCCTCCCAATTGCTTGTCTAGATCATATGATTTATCTGTGTCTCCTCTTAGATTAGAAAATATTATAGTAGTCATATTACTTGAGTATAGCGTATAGTTTTGTCAATTTTATTTATTTATTTTTTTTAATGTTTTTTATGTAAGTTGCTATTAAGTTTTTTTTTTTTTTTAAGATTTATTTATTTATTTATACAAGCACTGGGTACAGTCAGAAGCGCGGGAGGGTGAGAGAATTCACCAGAGCCAGAGCGGGGAGCAGAGCAGGCAGAAGGACCCAAGTACACTGCTGAGGGGAGCAGCTGGCGGCAGGAGAGGTCTGCGCGCCATGTGGGACCCCCCCTCCAGTGGCCGGGGAGCAGCCGGGGATCGAACTGGCGCCGCAGAGGCTGCAGGCAGCTTTGCAACCCAGCGCTCAACTGCTGCGCCACCAGGGAGGCCCAGTTTTGTCAATTTTAAATTATTATAGTTCCCTTTAGGCAAAAGTAGTTACTTAGGTATTATTGCTATAATCATGAAGTTTCGTAGTAGTAGGGGGAGGATTTATTTTATAAGCTTTTGCCGGAGTCCAGCTCCAGTGAACAGGGTTGAGAGACCAATCTGATTGAGCCGTGGAAATAAAGAAATGACAGACAGAAAATAGAGTTCAAGAGAAACAGGACCCAGGGGATGCAAGACCTCTCATTCGTGCTCAAGGGTCTCGAGTACCCGATGCAACTTGTTTTTATTGATACAAGCAGTCCACCTCCGCCCCCCCCCCCCCATTTCAGATTAGTTACTAGACAATGAAGTATTCTCTTGGCATTTGGGCTTGTCCAGGCACACATTCACCGCCAAGGTTCTGTGCTATCAGCTCATTCTGTTTCTTTTTCTAATCTAGTTTGTCCCCTAGACATAGCTTCACAGACATAAGAAAGAACATCCCAATCTGTACACGGGCCAGTCCTCTGACCCAAGCTGATCAGTTTCTTAGCCATGACCTTGGTGTTTTCCTTGTCTCAGCACTACATGTCTTAGGGATCTCCAACAGCTTTGATGAAAAGGTAATAGCTTGCTACATTTAACTAATAAGTTCTATACAGGACTGCATGGCTAGCAAAATTATTTAGCCATAAATGTGTTGATTGATTTTTGGTAAATGATCTGTTTATTTTGGTCCTTATTTAAAAGTATAAATGTTTCATTTCATGCAGGTTAGAATGTGAAATTCTTGTAGTCTGAGAAAAGACAGTTTACAATGAGAGAAACTCTGGAATTCATGAATCCTTTGTGAAACTACCACATCATAACTAATTTAGTGTCCTTGAATCACATTTGTGAAATTACTTCTGTTAGGATTTTGATCATGGGTCTAAATTAAAAGAGTTTGTCTTGTTCATTTCTCCTGTCCAGATTAGCTACTGTGAGATTCACTCACTAATTGCTCTTTTTATCCTTGACTAGGAAGCATGAACAGAGTCAAAAATTAAAGCTCAAGTATTGGAATCAGTTACTTGTCTCTTAAATTTGACAAAGGCCCAGACAAGTCACTTCAAATATCTACAATTATCTCCATATGTAATCTTCCATGATTGTCACCTATTTTCCCTGAACCTGACAGAAGGGGATCCTCTGTACATAAAGATTAGTGCACAATGTGTTGTGCAGTTCTCTTCAAGCCTGTTCTCATAGTAGTGACAGTTTCTAAAGACCCTTTCATCTACTCAATCAGCAAAACAAACAAAAAAATGTACTGATCTTCAGGAAATATGAAGTTCTCTTAGAGACAAAGTGATCTCTGACAAAATTAACTTGGGTTTTTAATCAAGCCAACCAGACAAGTAGAGTTTGGTCAAAGTAGTCTCAACTAAGTTCACTGTTGACGTTTTGGTCTCTTCTAATGCTTTTTCTTTGCCTTGAAAAAGAGAATTTATAGATTCAGTACTGTTTTCATAAAGATGTTTTTGACAAGGGTGTTGCAAAGCTTTTCCAATTCATTGTAATATAAATTTCTGGTTCTACATTTTACTCTTCTCAGCTTCACTGTGATCTATAGATGGAAACTTCCAGTTATAGATTATTCAGTTTTCAAAGGGTAACTTCCAGTTTTTAACCATATTTAATAGGATATCATGTCAGATGTAATGAACTGTAAAAGAATCTGCCTTAAGAAACACCAAATTTAGCGTCTTTTCATATGGCACACAAATCCTAACAAAATTAAAAGATAAACAATAACTTTATAAAGAACATATACTAAAACAAACTATAATCAGGCATTGTACTTATAAACACACTTTTAAAAAAGACATAAAATTTAGCAAAGAACAGAATTCAGCAGAGAAATATTTGGAAGCAAGTCATGTCTCAACAACCAGCACAGTGAAAAGGATGCTACCATGTTCAACTACAGGGAACAGACAGCTTAGCCGATTAATATGCTTATGCAGGGGTTAAGGGAGGATACAGGAAATGAAGTACACAGTCAGACCTATCAATAGAATCCTGTATTTCTAGTTTCAAATCAGTTGTGCATTTATGCCACATGGCTTGTTCATCTGAACTTTTATTCAGTTTAACATTTGTTCTACTGGTTGTGAAACCTTGGGGGTCATTTGCTATTTCTGGTTATCTTGCAAGAATTGCAGGATGAGCTTGCAACAATGGGACAAAAATATCCCTACCCATTTTAAAAAGGAAAAAAAAAAAAAACAAAAACAAACCCAATCTTTCATCCTTTGACAAGTTGTCTTTCAGAGCTCAGGTCTAGAAGAATGTTTGCAGTTCTTGAGATGGCATTGCATAGCCCAGACCAAAAATAGCCATGAAAGACTGAACTAAGATTCATGGTTAGATGGACAACATTTAGAAACAGTTGGTGCTCAGTCTGGTGCTCAGTTTGTAGTTCTGGATCCAAATTTGAGTTACACCATGATTTAGCAGAAAGCAACCAATCGGACTCTGCTGACTTGCACTTTCTGTTTTTGTTCTTCAAATACCTAAATACTGCTCCATCCTCAGAGAATAATTTGAGAGTATTGCCTCAAGTTTCCTACCAAGTAACCTCATATTAAATTAGCTCTTTTTTAAAAAAAAAAAAAATGATGGCATGGTTTTTGGCTTCGTGCTACTGGGTAGCAAGCTGACATTTTGCAACAGTTGTTGGGATGTTGAAAGTATATATGGATTACCCAGTCACTGTATTCACATGACCTTTAAGTCCACAGTGGTTTGTATTGCTAACATATTTGTTGTTTGGGAAAGTAAGGAGAAACGAAAGGATTGTGGATCTTTCATTTCTTTTAATACTGAATTTTAGAATAAATCTTTCCACATTATATACAATGGCATAAGGATTTCTAGGACAGTAGGCTGTAACTCCTGGGAATGTGATAAATAAGTGCAATTTACCTGCTTTTAAAGATGATAATGTTTAGTCAGTAACTACAGTGCTTTAAGAAAAAGGTATCATAATGTTAAAATTTAGGTTATAAAAAAAAGAGTCAGGAATAGCTTTCTAAGTTGTGTTTGTTTCTTCCATAGAGAAACACAGGGGAAATTGCAAGAAAAAATTTATGTGTAAGCTCCTTGGATTTGGATTTGCACATAGCCAGCAACCTCAGCAGTGAATTATGTGTTGCTGACTTCTAAAAGCCCTTAATAAATCCACAATAAAATTTAGGGGTCTACAAAAATAACAAGAATAGTAGTCTCTTTTTATTTGAATTTGTACTGATTTTTTTTAATGTTTTCATTTTTTGGTATTTTTTGCTTGTATTCAGAGATTTTTATTCCCAACATATTTTGTAAGATTTCTGACTGTCTTTATTCAGTTCATATAAAGTGAAGACACAGAAAAAATTGCTAATTTGTTAGAAATTTGGAACTGAAAGATATATAAGCACACACACATAACACAAGGTTCATATTGAATATACAGGCCCTGATTTATTAAATTCCTGAGCTACTTGAGTATAGTCCTATAAGTTGAAGTATCTTTATTTCAGAACAGCTATAAGAAATACCTATTGTGTTTATCTGAGGGAAAATAAGCTTTGTAACTAATTTTGGAAAACTCAAGCTTCAGTTCAGCTTTTACTACTAGTGAAATAAATTTGAGGCCTCAACAAGTAGTTCAGCTTATTGAGCCATAGTGTCTTAACCCTAAAATCAAAAATACTAGTACAATTTAGTTAGGAATAATGGATGTCAAAACCAATTTCTAAATAATATTGTATACAAGTAGCAAGTGAGTCAGAATTAAAATGCCTGAGGTTAGAATCTGGCTTCTCCGTATAATCTACTTGTTGAAAACTCAGGCTCAGAGCTTCTAGTCTCTAATTCTACTTATGATAAATTTCGTAGCATTGCTCTGAGTATTATATATAAACACACACATATGCATATCATGTATGGACAGTTAGACATAATTACTTACTAAGTACTGAGGTTTTAGAAATGCTAAATCCAAAAAGAAATAGAGGTCATAAATTTTATGTAATATGCTCACTGTGATTTTTTTTTTTTAATTACAACATTATATGCTTGTGTACCCTTGGCACTGGGCCTCTCTGACCTTTGAATGTGTGTCCAGCTGTTGTGAACTAATGTAAAATACATTGCTTTTCACTGCCTCTCTGAGTCAGGTAGAATGCTTTTGGCTGCAGGTAAAAAAACCCAATTCACTTATAGAAGGAATATAGGGGAACCAAATAAGACATCAGTGTAAAAAAATAATAACACAAAACAAAAATAGAAACTTATAAACCAGAGACATCCTGCAGGGGAGGAAGAGGGAGAGGGATCAGAGGGAGGGAGGGAGGAACACAGGGGACTGAGGTGATGGTGCACGGGTGCATTGGGGAAGGAAATTCAATGAGGACTACACCTGAGTGGGGGAGGGGAAGCAAATATTGTTTAAAATTGAACAATGATGTTAAAAAAAAAAAAACCCTACAGTTCTGCAACACCAAAACAAACAAACAAACAAACAAACAATATCATATCAGATTGGCTTAAGCAAAAGGGGAATAAAACTGTGTCATTAGCAAGAGTTGGGGATGATCTCCATCCCTTTCTCCCTTCAGTTTCCTCTCTCTGTGCTTTTCTGTGCATCAGCTCTAGCCTCAGACTGGCAGTCAGATGACCTCATACTTCTCAGAGAAACATAGCCAGTTTCTCTTCTTTGCATATTATCATAGGAAGCTGTGTGCAAAAAATAACTCGAGGTCCCAGCAAATTTCTCTGGCCTCTTTATTTTTATTTCCACTACCCTTACTCCTTGTGACCCCTTGTCTTTTTCCCTCTCCCCTCTTTAAGAGAGCTTCCAGACACCATTGACTCTCACCTACCTTAGCACTTACTCATTGGCTCACAATGCCCGTCCTGTTTTTTTTTTTTTTTTAAAGATTTATTTATTCATACATAAAAGAACCAGGATATAGGTCAGACATGCAGGAGGGTGAGAGGATTCACCAGAGACAGCGCGGGGAACAGAACAGGCAGACTAAGTGAAATACACTGCTAAGGGGAGCAATGGGCGAGACAGGAGAGGTCTGCTGCACCATGTGGGATTCTCGCCTGCCAGCCGGGATAGAACCTGTGCTGCAGAGGCTGCAGACCAGCTTCACAGCACTGTGCTCAACTGCCTGCGCCACCGGGGGAGGCCCTGCCCTTCATGTTCTTGAATTTGAATTTCAAATTCTTGAAATTGAATAGAGCCATCACATCAGCCAAACAGGAAAATTAATCTTACTACTTTATAGTTACACTTTATAACATGGGCATGAAACACTGACAGGTTAAGTCCGTAATATTGAATTCCTCCCATATAAGCTTTCCAAGGCTCATTTTGGAAGTAAAGTTGTAAGAATATGATAATGCATGAATTAAAGTGGTTTGTTTAAAATTATTTGACTTCAAAGATGAAATCTAATAAAGACAGAACAAATTAAAATTTAATTTTAATAACACATTTAATTTTAATAGAGGCACAGGAGGTAAAATAGGATAATGGTGATGTGAATTATATCACTTCTAAATGCTTTCCATCCTTCAAGTTTCATCTTATTTTATTCAGTTCTGTTTCTTGGAATATCTTACTGACTTTTTCTCTTGCTGACAGGAAATATGTGCTTTTTTCTATGTCAATAATGCCATCCATCTCTTTTCTAATGGTAGCTATCACTTAAAATATATCCTACCCTTGAAGGTTTTCTTGGAACCTGTGGATGTAGAGTTCTGATTTGACGTAACTTTCTAGCACAGCAGCAAAACTCTGTTCTGGCAAAAAAAAATTTTTTTACCTGACTTCATGCTGTTGTTTCGTATAGCCTGATGTATTTTCTTCTTTTTTATGTATTTATTTTTATTTTTTTAAAGATTGATTAATGTATGCATACAAGAGCTGGGGTACAGGCCAGAGATGCAGGGGGTGAGAGGACTTACCAGGGTCAGAGTAGGGAACAGAATAGCCAGACTAACTGAAATACACTGCTGAGGGGAGTAATGGGCGAGGCAGGAGAGGTCTGCTGCGCCATGTGGTTTTCTCCCTGGCCGGCCGGGAATCAAGCTTGTGCTGCACAGGCTGCAGATTGCTTCATAGTGTGGTGCTTAACCCCTTGAGCCACCAGGGAGGGCTGTTTTTTAATGCATATTTATTGGAGTCTACTTTCAAGAAATTTCTCCAAAAGGGTGGAATTGGTAGTAAACTATGAGTATGTATATATCTTTATTTTGCTTTTGCATGTAGAATTTTAAATTCCAAATAGTTTCTCCTCAGAATTTTGAAGGTAGTCTACCTTATCTTCTAGCTTATGTTGTTGGAATGAGAAGAATGTGATGTCTGTGTCTACTACTTTTGTAGGAGGCATTTTATATTATTTTCCGACCTCCATGAAGACATTAAGATCACAGTACAATTGAGATTTTGAGATTTCACAATAATCTGCATAAAAGCAAATTCCCCTGTAGGTATGACACTTAAAATTCAAAATAATAGAATTCACAAAATTAGACATTTTACACTGAAATGAGTCTAAATTAAAAGAAATTCAAACCAAATATGGGAAAATAGTCAACATTAGAAATAGCATATATAGCATATAAAGTAATTATTCCTGCCCCTGAAGAACTTAAGGTGATAGATCAGTCTTGCTGAATTGATGCAATAATTACATTTAATATTATTAAAATGATAAATACCCATGAAGACCATAATGAAAGAATATTATGTCTTAGGGGGAAAAAAAGCTTATTTGATAAACAACCAAATATGTTCTTTGGGGAAAAAATTATTGGAATTAAAAAGATGTCCACATGTAGTTGGCAAATTAAATATTAAAGTGGATAAGTTATAGAGCAAAGCAATGTATTAGGGTGTAGGTGTAATGGAGACAGCTCCATAAAAGAGAGAGGTACCATGTTCCTGCCCACCTTGGCTATGTGGGGACAGGGGACTGGGCAGTGAGGTTAAAATATACAACACAGAAGGCAGAAGGGTTCTGAGACATGTGGAGGGGTTTGGACTTCTTGGCTTTGGACTTGCGCCAGGACTTGGAAGGAGATATGTAGAGAAGAGACATGTAGAGATATTTGGAAGAGATGTGGGTGAGAGAACTCTGGGGAAGCTGACAATGGCAGCCATTACCTTGATTTGTAATTTGTTTTGCTCTTTTTGTACCAGTCTTGCCTGGCCTCTTTTGCTCCTTTCCTGTGTTTCCCCATCAGAAGTTGCCTTAAACTTGTGGTAAGCTGTTGGGCCTCAGTGGCCTTACTCTGGGTAAATCCTGTTTGGCTAGGCATTTGTCCACAAGGTGACAGGTAACTTTGTTTTATGCACACTAGTGCTTTCAAAGTTCTTTCACACTAGGAATGCTTTGTCTTTGTGCATATGGATGGCTGGGTCCCTTTAGAGTATGCAACTTTGGGGGTTCTGTGATTCCCATCAGTCTGCCATGGCATAGGTATAAGGAAATTACACATAATGTCACACGCAAATCTATAGAATGATAGGAAATATGAAAGAGAAGTTAGGAAATAGAGAAGATAGAGGGAAAATAGAAAAACTAAGGTGATGCAGTGAAATTATCTGTATTTATCTCCGGCTGATTAATTTTGCTTAGCCTAATCCCTTCTAGTTCCATCCATTTTGTTGAAAATGGCATTTTTCAACCTTTATTTTAAAGCTGAGAATTGCTCCATTTGGTATATAGATCACATTTTCTTTGTCATATTATGTCATTAAGGACATCCAACTTACCAGTTTAGTACTCAGTGCTTTGCACACATTTTATCTTGTAGATTTTCAAGTGGTGTTTGCTTAAAGAAAATCATGTTTTTGTTGGCATACTGTTGAACAATGTTTGGTGCCTGAGGAATGTCCATTTTCCCTTAATTTCTCAATTTCCTTTCACAAGAAAAACCCTTGCTAAGAATTAATTTCAACTTTTTGTTATTGCAAAAAAGTTTTGTTTTTCTTCTCATTATAGATAGATAACCACAGGCAGTTTTTACTATTTCTATACGTTAGTTGCTGGTAGGTATTTAAGTCTTCAAAAGATAAATACTTTAGCCAAAGATATGTTTTACAGTACTTTCGTGTGCCTCAGTCACCTGGCCAACTTGTTCAAATGTAGATGTCTGGGTGCTAACATGAGGTTTATTGAGTTAGCAGATATGAGGCAAAATTCGCAGTTCTTGCTGTTGGTGATGCTCATGCTGTTGGTATGGGTTCAACCCTTTGAGAAGCCCTGCTCTAAAAGTATCTAAAACAAATACTGAGGGAGAATTATTGTTACAGTTCCTAACACCAAAGAGTGGGTTCTTTGCCCTATAGGGAAAGAATTTACTGGAGAGCGCTAGTTGTAGCTGAACCAGACAAGGCTTTATTAGATTCATGCATGAGGGAACCAGTGCTGGAAAGGGGAATAGCCTGGCTTCACAAGGAGTGTTAGGAGGGAATATATAAAAGGTAGGCCCATGAGGTGGGGCAGAGGAGAGCAGCGTCATAGCTTGTTCCAAGATGTGCTACGCCTATGCATGTGCAGATGGTTACATTCCAAGTGCACATGCATGTTCTCAGCCTCTTCCCTCTGGGAAACTGTGAGATAATCATTAGTCAAGATATAATGCTTATTGTCTAGCATAGCACCTTATGGTCAGTGTGGTGACTAGATTGTTTGGAGTGGATTTGCCAGTCCATGGTTCAGTTTATCTATTCAGACAAGACTTGGGGCAACTCATCCTAGGGACTTGCAATTTCTTTTACCTAGTCTGTCTCACTGTGACATCCTTTAGCACTATCAATTTTATTTTATTTATTTTTATTTTTTTAAATTTTATTTTAACATTTACCATTTTTGAAATTTTTTTAGACAATATTTGCTTCCCCCCCACCCCCTCAGATTGAGTCCGCATAGAATTTCCTTCCCCAAGGCACCCATGCACCATTACCACAGTCCCCTGTAGTACTATCAGTTTTATTTCAGTGAAATTTTTGTAGCACAAAGAAGGGGTATTCATCTGCGGACAGGTGAAGAGAACAAGTGAGTGTATTTTAGATGTGATTAAGTGAAACTATGAAAAACACTGAGTCTTCATCTTAGAAAATGAACTTTGTCAGCAAATACATCCTTTTGAATTAGAAAGAAAATATCATCTATGCTAGAAATAAAACTGAATAGTAACTTGGCTGTTGAAACAAAACAGACACACTTTTTAGTTAGAATACGGGAAAGAAAGCAAGTATAACATGATAAACAATCAAAAAGAATGCAAGAAGGAATATAATGTAATAAATAATTTAGAAAGATGAACACTAATATGACCAAGAAACCAAAAAATTAAATTTAATGAAGAGCAATAGAATTTAAAGTTTCCCTCTGAAGGGATTTATGTTTTCTAAATAATTAAAGGTAGCCTAAAAGAAAATGAAATCAGTTCAAATCCATCCTTTTCCCATCTGATGCTTTTCTTCACAGGCTAAAGCAGCATAACACTAAAAATGTCTGTTGGTAGCATTTTGGAAAAAAGCTATTGTCTAACACAAAATACAATGAAAGCTTTTTCAGAAGGCTTTCTTTCCCCAGCTTATTGAGATTTTATTTACATATAGTATATGTAAGATTAAAGTGTACAATGAGATGACTTGCTATAAGTATATATTGCAAAATGGATGCTCCGTCATGTAATATAATGACTATTTTTGTGTTTGTAGTGATACATTTTGCATCTGCTGTCTTAGTAGATTTCAAGTATATAATATGTACTGTTAATCAAGAGCTTCAAGCTGTACATTTGAATCCCAGAACTTACCCATCTTTTAGGTGGAACATGACCCTTTGGCCAATGTCTCCCCATTTCTCCCACCTTCCAGACACTGACAACTACAGATCTACTCCCTATTTCTGAGTTCCTTTTTTTAAGATTCCAAGTATAAGTAACAACATATAGTATTTGTCTTTCTCTGATCTATTTCACTTAGTGTAATGTCCTAAGGTCCATCTATGGTTGCTGTAGAAGGCAGGATTTCTTTTCAATGACCTAATAATTTTCCATTGCACGTGCGCGTGCACACGCGTGTGTGTGTGTGTGTACACACACATTTATACTGTTATAGAGCAACCCCGATATTAAACGGGTTCCTGGCTGTGGGTCCTCACCCACGCGCTTTAAAGGGACTTATGAATACTTTACTACAGACACACACAAAAGGGTTAATAAAAGGTTTATTTACAAGAGAAAAAGAAATAAGGAAAATGTACAACTCAGGGAGAAAATAGGGAAATAAAGTCTTTAATGCGTCCTACCCGATCCGACGACCTGGAAACCCAAAGTCACTCTCAGAGCTGGCCGGACGCTGCAAGCTGGCCGAGAGAGCCCAAAAATGGAGAGCCCCCAAAGCCCACGTGTCTGCCTTTTGTATCCACCTGGCTGCTTAACCCCACCCTCAGGTCCCAGCCACCTTCCCTTTGGTGGTGATGGGATTTGGAGTTCCCAGTGTCTTTGGCTTTGACCTGGGGTGGGGGTGGAGTCCACAAAGCCTATATGGAATTTGCTTTGGGACATCCTTTTCCCCCTAACAATTCCCTAACAATACCACAACTGGATTCAAAAATTTCTTACTGTGAACAATTAAAGCCTTTGAGCAGAAAGAACAGCATAAGGAGTCCTTAGAAACCCTGAACAAAAACACTGGGCCACATTTTCAGACCCCCATAATTACCCTGATAAGGGAATTGCTGCCTCTTTCTGGAAGCCTGCCAGCTATGAATTTACTGTTGCCTCTTGTATCACTAAACTATCACCAGATGTCTGTACCCAGTCTTTCCCATGCAAGGGAGTTGGAATGGCAGAATCTAATCTTATGTTTATCTCATGCTACAAGGAATTCTGGGAAACAGATTCTTTCTCATTCAATATTAAAAACGTAGGATTCAAACTGTAGAAAATTATCCAAACTTGGAACAATGTTCAAAGGATTTGGGTAACAGTGAATAAAAAGCTTTCATTGGAGAGTCATTTCCTGATACCTATTAATTTCTAGTTTTTATGTATTTTTTTCCTCCTTTGTCTTTCCATTTATCCTGCCCTCATTTCTCTGTCTATTTCTCATTTCTCTCCTTCCCTCCTACTCCAACTGTAATATAAACCTGTTTATTGAGGTGGAAAAAAATATTTTTTGTATAGATATATGGGTGATATTATATAGTGATAGTCTTCAAAATCACAATTTTATTAGAACATTTTTGAGTTCAATCAATGGAAAAATTCCCTGGACTACTTTAGGAGCACATTTGAAATAATTGTTATCCAAATGCTTGAAAATACCTACTTTAAGGTGACATTGTTAATATATTTGGTTGCACTCTAGTGGTTCCCTTGGGCAGAGAACATATTGAATGTTTGTAAACATTTTAGCTTTCTAACTTGTAAACAAATAAAAAATGTTCAATTCCCTAGGGACACATTTTATTTGTGAAGTTTCATGAACCTCTGTTTTGTCCTCAGGGCCAACAACATTTAAGTGGCTAGTGTTATATAATCTATAATGGAGGGAAATTACTAGATAAGGAGATTCAAAGTGATTCTTTGCCCAATTGAGATAGATAGAGAGAGAATGTTTCAGCAATCTACTTATTTTGAAAGTAAATATATCAACTTGTTTGTTTTCTGGGATCTTAAATTTATAAAAGATAAGAGACATTTCATAAATAAGATTAAAACTAGAGATTTAAATCACATGAGACTGATAAAAATTCAAGTCACCTGGAGGCAGGGAGATGATGTCTAGCTTTATTTGTTACCGAAGATTTAATGAAAGAGGTGGCTGACCTTGGGACACTGGCTAAAAAATTCACAGGAGTAGAGAAAGAGAAAAAGAAAAATTCTCCCAGAGTTTGAACGACAAAGGCATGGCATACTAAGAGAAATATTTCAATGATATTTATCTGGTAACAGATTTGTAGTTGTAAACACAAGTGCTATGTGACTAGAAATGATGGATTGCATTAGAATGCACAATTTAATGAACATAGATGTTGAAAGAAAAGGTGGAGCTAATGTAGCAGAGTCTATCTTTAGTATCTGGAGGGTGTCTGTACCATCAGCAGAAATATATAATCAAGACAAGCTCTATATTAAGAAAGTAAATGAGTCCAAATATACCCAGTTCCTGCAGGGAAAGCATCTCAGGGCAGGAGTAAAGGAAAAATGAAGATTCTAGAATTCCAGTGAAAAGAGATGAAATTAAGATGGGATTTGGCTCAGATAAACCGTATGTAGTTTGTAACATGATGGCAAGATCTTCTGAGAGTGGGTAGAGAAAAATAAGTTTAATCCTGGATCAAGACTTAACCAAATTTTCCTTTATCTCAGTTTCCAGGGTGAGTTAGCATGGCACATTTACTGATCCTGTCTGCCTTTAAATAGTTATACTTTGTTCACCATGGAATTATATGTTTTAATTTTTGATTTAAAAATTAATGAATTAGAATATTATATATTTTGACTGTTAGGATTTTTTTGGCATCTTCTAAAATTTTGCACCTAAGACTTTTCACCTTGTTATAGTCCTAGCTATATAAAAATCATTTCTAGATTAGAAAACTGTACAGTCCTTCATGCATGAAAGACTAGTGTATTATAATGAACGCTAGTTTTAAATAAAGAAAGGTGTCACTGAGATGTTTTAAAATTTTGCTAAAAAGCATACAACATAATATTTACCATCTTAACTATTTAAGTATGCTGTTCAGAAGTATTAAGAATATTCACATTATTGTGCAACACATCTCCAGAAATTTTCCATCTTGAAAACTTGTGGGTCTGTTACTTCTAAGCTGCCTATTCAGCCACCATTTTGTCACCTGTAGTTCTAAATCCTAAGCAAGGTCAAAATGGCCTGGTCAGTTAGGTACAGGAGCCTGACCCTGCAAGGTGCCCTTCAAATCAAACAAGAGCACAAAGCTGGATCACACTGGGAAGGCTATGCAGCATAAGGTATGACCTGGACCACCAGGGAGGAGGTGCCCCCCCCCCCCAGGACCTATGTATAACAAAGGACCCCAGAAGCTGATCAGTGGAATGCCTTGTTGATAAGATTTAAACCGGAGGGGGTGGGGATTAGGGCTTGGTCTCAATGACATGCCTGGAGGGCAGACTCACAATCCTTGATCTTCTACATTCTTTCTCTTTCTTTAATCTCCTTCCTCCTTAATCTCCTTCCCCTTTCTTTTTTCTCCTCCCCCTTATGCTGTATATCAATAAAATGGCCAGGATCAGCAGCATCCTGCATTATGTAGCCTGCTCCATGACTCCCGTTTTTTTGTCAGTGTGGTGTTACTCATCGCAACAAAAACTGAAACTCTATAGCCATTAAACAATATCTCCCTTTTTTCTCTTCACTCTAGTCCCTCATAACAGCTACTCTAATTTTTGCTGCTATGAATATGACTACTTTAGATTATGCATGTAAGTGGAGTCATACCAGTTTGTCTTCTTTGACTGACATATTTCATTTAACATAATGTCCTCAAGTTTCATCTAATAATGATCCATTGTATGTATATACTACATTTTATTTATCCATTCATATTCGATGGGCTTTTGAATTGCTATTGTGATTGATACTGTTTTGTTTTTTTTAAAGATTTATTTATTTTATTTATACAAGCACTGGGTACAGTCAGAAGCACGGGAGGGTGAGAGGATTCACCAGAGCCAGAGCGGGAAATAGAACAGACAGAATTGGGGCCTCCCCTGGTAGCGCAGCAGTTGAGCTCTGGGTTGCGAAGCTGCCCGCAGCCTCTGCAGCGCTGGTTCGATTCCCGGCTGCCGGGGAGGGTACCACATGGCGCGCAGACCTCTCCTGCCTCCGACTGCTCCTCTCAGCAGTGTATTTCGTCAGTCTGCCTGTTCTGCTCCCCGCTCTGGCTCTGGTGAATTCTCTCACCCTCCCACACTTCTGACTGTACCCACCCAGTGCTTGTATAAATAAATAAATAAATCTTTTTAAAAAAAAAAAAAAGAACAGACAGAATTATGAAATACACTGCTGAGGGGAGCAGCGGGCGGCAGGAGAGGTCTGCATACCATGTGGGACTCTCGCCCAGCAGCCGGGGCTTGAACCGGTGCTGCAGAGGCTGCGGGCAGCTTCGCAGCCCAGCACTCAACCACTGCACCACCGGGGGAGGCCCTGAATGATACTGTTATGGACACCATGTGCAAATATCTCTTTGAGACTCTGCTTTCAGTTCTTTTGGATATATTTAGAAGTGTGATTGCTGGATCATATGGTATTTTTAATTTTTTAAGGAACTGTTATACCATTTTTCATAGAGGTTGTACCACATTACAGTTCCACTGTAAGTTTACAAGAGTTCCAGTTTTACTACATTCTTAGTAGCGCTTTATTTTGTTTACCTTTTATTTTTGTTTACCTTTTACTGTTGGACACAGTATCTCCTTTCATTTATTTGTGTCCTCTTTAATGTTTCCTAGTTGTCAGTGTACAAGGTGTACACCTTCTTATTGGCATTCATAAGTTATATTTGGTTCTTCTTAATGTTATTATAAATGGGCACTGTTTTTATAGCTTCCTTTTTGGATTGTTCATATAGTATAGAAACTCAACTGATTTTGTGCTTGTAACTTTGCTGAATTAATTTGTGTAATTAGGAGTTTTAAAAACCTAATATTTGAGGGTAAGGGATGAGAACTGGTCTATTGAACTCACTGGTTAGACTACATATATAGCATTACATGCGGGTAGGTTTGCAGTTTAAGAGAAATTTAAACAATGTTCTGGTTTTCCAGGATCAGATTATTTACTTTTATATAAATGTATTCTGTCCAGTAATAGATGATAGATGAAGCCAATTTAACATCTGCCACTATAGATGATGGGGAAGAACACCAGGAGAATGTTTATTAGAAGCAATTTCTAGTTAAGAAATTTTCTGATTAGTAGACATGTCTGAAAATGTAGTGACCTGAATGGAAAAAAGTACTATCTCATCCCCATATATTTCAAGCAGAGATTATAAAATCATAAAATATTAGAATATTCTCAAGCTATTGAAGTCTTTTTTATCAATTATTTTTCAATACTAATCTATCAGTAAAACTTACATTAGCTATAGCTCATTTTATTTTAGCATATATTAGATCCATGTTTATTTTGCATGTTAAAGTAATTCTTGAAGATGTTTATTCCCGGAATGAATGTGAGTACAATTTACATGTGCACAGGAAAGAGAATACTAACAAAACAGCTATCTGAAAATTAGTTTTTAAAGAAGAAAATGAAGGTTCTTTATCTCTTAATAGCCAAATGCTATAATACTGTTTTATTTATTTTTAGACTGCTTAAAAATTATATTTTTATTTTTCTATTACATGGGATTTTCAAAAGGCTATTCAAAGACCAACTAAAATTTACATATTCATTTGGTAATAATCTTGTTCACAAAATGGCAAAACCATACATGTAAAAATAAAAGTTATAAGGAAACAGCTCATGTGACAATTGCTATATCTCTATGACAACAAACTGTTGGCTTATCACAGTCACAATTTGGACATTTTTCGCTTGTAAAAAGCATATTTATCTCTGCATGGCAGATGAATAATGATGGATAATGAAAGCTACTGCAATGCTTATTGATCTTCCATTATTTCTGCTTAAGGTAAGTTATGACTTAGTGATTCCACCTGAAATAGTCACATAAGTGCAGATACCATAACAACAACTATGTTTTATTTACAGTTGGTGATTTTAATTATTTGTAGGGGGAACATGAGAATCAATGAGAAGATGTTTTCTTTTCACACTAGGCAGATGTCTGGAGTGAACTTTTAACCCACATTGGGAAATATCTCATCAAAAGACTGTATTAGAAATTTAACATATCTAGAGGGAAAAGCCATCTACATACTCTTCTGTCATGGACCAGCATCTGTTTTATGGGTGTCTAGACATTTCCGAGGTGACACCCCAGCCACTAGATCTTATTTGAGATTTTTTTTTTCTCATTTCTTTTTCACATTTCCATTGAATTCCAAGCTTCCGAATGCCTGTTGTGCTACTGACAGTGCACTCCACTGGTTCTCACTCTCCACTTGTGAACATCTTGTGTCCTCTGACATAAGGGGACAGTGGAATCCTCTGCAGTAGCTTACCTAGCCCTGGGAAGCCTGCTCCCTTGAGATTTCTCTCTGCTCCTATATTCTCTCAACTGGAGATCGCAAACCTTTTCAGAATCATAAATTACAGTTCACTGAGGAGTGTGAAGCCTTAGGTACCTGCTGAGGACAGATAACTCCACTGTGTTCTTTACACAACACTGTGTTTATGGAAGGTTTTATATTTCAGACCTTGAAGCTGCATTTCTTTATGGTTCACTCTTCACTGGCTTACTTCAGTATTTTTGGTCGCTTGTTTCCTCCTGCTGTTCCCATTTACTTGTGAAAAGATCCAGTTGAGTTACTAATATGTTGACAGTCTTCTGAACTTGGTTTATTTCTTTTTATAATACTTCTTCTATTTCTTCTTCTAAAAACTGCTAGACTATATTCTACTATAAAAGGCTATTTGTGTCTTTTTGCAGTTTAGGGCCATTAGTGATCCTGTGAATATTCTTACACATTTCTTTGGTACACATTTTTATTACCTACACACCCAGAAGTGAAACTAGTGAGTATGCAGATGTTTTGTCTTTTGTAGATATTATTAAATTTTTGTGCAAAATTTGTTACACAAATTTATACTTCCTCCTATATTTGTGTTAATGTTACCGTAGTAACTGGACCTTTTATAGCAGGGGAATGTTCTGCTTTTATTTATTTTTTTTTTAAGATTTATTTATTTATTTATTTATTTATTTATTTATGCAAGCTCTGGGTACAGTCAGAAGCATGGGAGGGTGAGAGAATTCTCCAGAGCCAGAGCAGGGAACAGAACAGGCAGACTGATGAAATACACTGCTGAGGGGAGCAGCGGGCGGCAGGAGAGGTCTGCACACCATGTGGGACCCTCGCCGGCAGCCGGGGATCAAACCAGCGCTGCAGAGGCTATGGGCAGCTTCGCAGCCCAGCGCTCAACCCCTATGCCACCAGGGGAGGCCCGATGTTCTGCTTTTAAAGTTTCACTCTCGCTACTCTGCTGAGGCTGAATTATGTGATGGTAAAGGGGACAACTGCAGTCATCCGGCTTTGACCAGAGTATCAAAAGTGGAGGCAAGGAGTGGTAAGATTCCGGGCACATTGTAAAGGTATTGTCAATAAGCTTTGCTGACAGATTGAAAATGGGCTATGAATGAAAGAGTTAAGTTTGAATCTAATTATTTTGTGTGATTGATTAATAGCAATTAAGCCTTAGGATAAGATTAAATCATGGGTGTTATCAGATGTTCAGTTTAGAACATGTTACATTTAGGGTGACTATTTGGTATCTCGGGGAAATACAGGCAGTCCTCTCTATTTAGGCATTTGATATGAATCTGGAGTTCAAGGAAGAGATTCAGGCTAGAAATACAAATGCCACTTACAATGACTGTATTACTATGAAATTCTAATAAATTGAGGATGTTATACTGATGTTCTTTTCTTCCATTTATAAACTTGCCTGGTATTTCATAACTATTTGTTATAACTGCCTCAGTCTATGCAGGGTGATTCCCCCAAGAACTATTCCTACAGAAACTTCCTATTGTGTTCTAGACTCTGACTGCTACTGGGAGATTCTGGGAGCTGCTGTGTTCCAGGCTGCTGCTCTCAGAGACAATGCTTCTCTTCCTCTGTTAGTAGTAGAGGGGAATGTATTCCAGTCTGAAGGCTTATTTATTTATTTATTTATTTATTTATTTATTTATTTATACAAGCACTGGGTACAGTCAGAAGCGCCGCGGGAGGGTGAGAGAATTCACTGGAGCCAGAGCAGGGAGCACAATAGGCAGAAGGACCGAAGTATACTGCTGAGGGGAGCAGCGGGTGGCAGGAGAGGTCTGTGCGCCTGTGCGGTGGCCGGGGAGCAGCCGGGAATTGAACCAGCGCTGCAGAGGCTGCGGGCAGCTTTGCAACCCAGCGCTCAACCGCTGCGCCATCGGGGAGGCCCCTGAAGCCTTTTTGAGCGCATTTTTTCCTAGTGCATTTCCTCATGCCTGTTACATTTGCCTGTCAGGTGTATTCCAGCATTCTTCAACCTCTCTGCCATCTGCTTCCCAAGGTTTCACCCTATTTCCTAAAAAAAAGGCTTCATTGCTCTTTTATTTTGTTATTCTTTTGTTCTACTACCGGAACAGAAGCATGTTTTTTAAAAAAATCACTAAAGAGAAGACATTTTAAGTAAACATGTTCCTAAACTGTAAGTTTGCATTTATAACAAGAAACTGACAAAGCAAGACAGTTCACTATTTATTGATAAAATCAACCAACCTTTTAGGGGTAAAGCCGATTTAGAGCTTAGATTCCTAGACCCATGTTCAGAGATTTTGTAATTAACAAATCAAGAGCTGAACTGAAGTCACATGTTACGTGATAGCCCCTAAACCACTGAAATCTATAAGATGAGACACTCTATTTTACCTTCCTTCAAAGGAGAATATACTTTCAAAATATTCCCAGAGATGGATCTAAATAAATATAGACTCTATAGTTTTCTCTCTTTTAAAATTTTATTTTTATTAATTTTTTTATATCACTGTTTAAAAAACCATTGGTATTAGAATACTGTATATGATGTAGGGGCATAAATTTAGGGGCACACCTCTTCAGATGGATATTGCCATACTATGCCTACCATAAAAGCACCAGTAACCCTCCACCATAGTTTTTTCTTTTCCTTTCTGCATTAGGAAATATTGTCAATGAAAGAGGATGATCTTTTTTGGTCAGAAAAAGTAAGAATCTTTTTCAGTATATAAAAAAATCAAATAATTAATTAATTTTCACTTATAAGGATATATATATATATGTACATTTCATTATTTCATCTGAACATATAATGTTGGTACATAGAATGAGATTTATTATAGTAGCAATGTATATCTGTTAAAAAATGAGACTCCAGAAAGTTGGAAAGCCAAGTTTTGTAATTCTAGTTATGAGGCGTTTTGTTCCTCCAACCATAATCCTCAACACAGAAATGAGTTACATGATTGTGAATAAACCTCTTTGGGATTGACTAAATAGAAAACTTTCTAAATATTGTCAGAAACTCAAGAACTGGGAATAGCAAAATACAATTAATATCATAATAAAACTGTAAACTGATTCAATGACATAGCAGTCTTTTTTGGGGGGAAAAATAAGCATTAATTAATAATCATCTCCTTTAACCTCTTCTCCTGAAAGATATTCTTACATAACAGTAATATTAAACAATAATTAGCACTATTTGCTAAAGTATTTTACTCTTTAAAATGTAAAGGCAAACATTCAAATATTCTACTTTTAGCTATTCTCATTAGTCATATTAGTTTAAAACAATCTACTCTGACAACCAGAAAATTTGCTAATTTCTACTGATATTAATATTAATGCTACTTCAAGATTCTGTTTTAATATGAAGTGCTCATTATCCAACTCAGGCAAGTTGAAAATATCACTTCATGAGAATACAAAAAATTCAGCATACCTGTATGAAGAATATGAACAAATGCATGAACTTTTAGTGGATGAATATGAAGAGTCAAACTTGCTACATGTTCTTATATGCCTCCTAGGTTGTCTCATTTAATTCTTATACATTGTCTACAAACTTAGCATAATTTATCCCTTTTATAAATGAGTAAACTGAACTTCAGATAATTTAACTACCAGTATTATTCACCAGATTTTTAACCCCAAAACTCTTCTGATTTAAAACATAATAAATATAGTCTGCATTTCACTGTACCTAATTTAAGCAAGTTAATTATTTATTTGGAAATGACCCATTGCCCTTCACACAATAAAGACAGTGGAAAAATTTAAAAAATTAATCATTTTATTCTTTAAGTCTTTATTCTTAACAGTAATTTGATTTCTGTTAGTGGATTAGGGTTTTTGGAAGCAAAAAACTGATCATTTTTTTTCCCCAATAAAATAGTTGACTTACACCTATTTTAGAAAAGGATTTATTATGTGTGGGCCTGAAAAATGCTTAGATTTTTTTTCACGGTGTTTAATGCCCTCTGAAATAGTTTAATGATATGTTACTGGCTCTAGAGTTGGTGAAATATGTAATACTATCTTCAATGATTTCCTAGCCAATTAAGTTGAGTTTAACCTCATTGACAGTTTCACTATATCAGAATAAAAGACTGAAAATTAGAAAGTTTAGCCAGTGATGAAAATGAAAACCTTTGCACGGAAGAACACAGAATGATATTTACAGTGATGCAGAAGGAGGGATAACTACTCACCTGTGATAATGTGGTTCCCCCCATGGTATGTGTCAGTTGTCACTAGTTGTTCCATCTCACTGAAAATTCAATTTCTCACTATGACAGAATAAGTTTACATTTTAGTTCATGTGCCTGGCTCCTTGAGTACTGATTCTGGCCCTTGAGATCAGAAGATTAAGGCACTGGCAACATTGTCTTTATTAGCCTTGTGAAGTTGAGAACCTATGACTTAGACCTTGGTGAATTCACCAAGGTGATCTCTGGGGCCAGCTTGACAGTTGGCTGCTCTCCCTGAGAAACCTTCCTTCAGCATAAGAATAAGAGCACTTCATTATTCAGTACAGGAGCACATTTTCCTCTGGGGAGGTTTATACTCTGATATACAAACAAAATATGTTTTCTTGAAAACCAATATTCTGGCTCCTTTGGGAATCTGCTTGCCTCTGTCCTCAGGGTTAATCACTATCCTGGTTGCACAGTAAATGTTGGACAAATGTTTTTTGAATTAATAAGTAAATGAATGATTAAGAGACACAATTTAAACAACAATAGAAAATAACCAGATAGGAAAAGAAAAAATTTCTAAATCCAAAATCAAAGTTGCATCAACACAAAGTCACACACTTCCTAGCTTTTAGCCACCATGACAATATAATCATAACTCCCCATAATGATTTTATTATTAAGCCTATTTTAGTACCATCTCTGATTAATTAGGCAGTGATAGGTTATAAATTTAAAAGTGAAAACAGATATTTGGATAATTTTGGGATTGAGCTCATCCCACAACAAATTTTAAAGAAAAGAGTGAACATGTTAAAAAATTTTGTTTCTTCCTACTTTTTGTAACATTTTACATTTTAATTCTCTTTCTCATTCTTTCTTTGAAAAGAGAAGCACAATTGACTGTTCAAGAACAAGCACAGCAGTTGCAGAGCATTTACCAAGCATGAGATTAAGGTGGTTCAGTTAAATACATATCTTTGACACTGATTTATAATGACAGTGTTATTTGGAGGGAAGGTAGACTGGTTAATCTGTGAATTAGCATACCTGAGAAGTTCTAGTTTTGCAGTGGCATTTACTGTATTTTTCTAGATAACACATTTTAGAGATTAAGAGCAACTAATTTTGTGAATAAAAAGTAATGCTTAATTCCTATTAAATCTTCTTTTTCAGTAATAGTGACTTCCCAACCAATCACTTGAATTCATAAATTCCTGAAAGATTTTTGTGATTAACAAAATATGAACAAGGTAGTGGGAGAATATCACATTCTGCAGATTGCCTAGATGGCCCAGTCCCCTTAGGACTGTATTGTGATAGTATATGTAGCCCTGAGGCCAGCCCAAGAATATATACATTTGTTCAATAACATTAATGCAAACTACCTTTGAGCTCCCTTTTTAATGAGTTTTAAGTAAGTATTCACTCATCAGATCAATAATTGAGTACTATGTCTAAGTGTGTGTAAATAAATTCTAATAAATGTTCCACATTTCATGCTAGCAACTGCAGTTGATATACCATTTGGTTACGTTTACAGCAGGCTATTGTTATCACCACAATGTATCCATTTTTGTTTACAAGAGTCAGTAAAGTAAAATAACTCTTAATTTATAAAATAAGCAACAGTTGTTAGCATTCTGACAAATATTAACTATGCCCATTCAATCAAACTTTTAAGAACACACCCTTGACTGGGTCTGTGGACCTAGTGGACCCAATCTAAGACAGACTTGGGTTAAGATTGCTCTTACTATCTAACACTGTAGCCTCATGATGTGCCTTATGTCCCTGGGTATTAGCATCAGGAACATCGTGTCCACAGTTGTATGGTTACATAATAAAGCTATAGGCCCTTTGAGGTAGAACTGACGTCAGAATCAGTACTGTGCACATATTGAATAATAGTTTTTGCAGGCTCTTTCTCATGGGTCTTTCCTTCAGTTTTTGGATCTGCTTTCAGAACAGGTTCAGATATAGAAAATGTAGGTAAAGAATTTTCCATGTGAGCAGCTGACCTCAAGTCTTCTACATGTATTAAGCAATATCCTTATTGGATAGCCATCTGTCTTGCTGTGAACACTTTGGTCTACTAAATATCTCCATAGGTCCTATAGGTCAGCACTCAAATAGCATTTCAGTCTTGTTACTCAATATGCATATTTTGCTTCTGACAAGATGTGAGGTGTTTAGGGAACCTGGTTTTAGAAAAAAATACAACATTGCAAATCATTAGCCTTAACCTACAAAGGAAAGCCACTTCTAAGCTTTAGTCATGCCAGTTTCCCTTTAGCATTGCATTCCTTATTATCTTGATAAATGAAGTTATTCCCATGAGGAACACAATATTCTGGATGGTCTTATTCAATAAAGTAGATCCATTCTAGTATGCCATTGTTTTGCAAACTCAGGAGTTTTCTGGATGAAATCTCAAACAGGCTTGTCCTTCATATGTAGAGGGCTGAAAGAGACCAAAATAAGAGACAGATCTCTCCAGATTGGTAGGTGGCCAATTTTATAAGCAAGGAAACTTCTATTACCTGTCTTGGGCAGGCACAAGTAGTTTTCTCCACCTACCTCCAAAATTTTAAAGATTGTACAAAGGCTTTAACTGGGTTCATTCATGTATCTGAATGGTCTCAACAACAACATTTCTCTCTCAAGGTTGAGTCTGAAAACAGTTCCTGCTATGGGAACAGTGGACAGAACATTCCAAGGAATGTCCTGTCCATTCCAAGAGTAGGGGAAGGGTGAGGAGCCTCTGATTGTTCAGGTCCAGCTGGAGAGTCAACTGATGGTCAAATCTCTTCATTACCTCCAAATATGCTATTTCTAAAGACTTTTGATCCCTTTGTCCACAGTCTTTGTGGCAGTTGTGGTATCTCTACCTTTCCACTATGCCAAGGACTCTCCTGCTAGTGTATCAGATTTTTTTTTAAATAATTTTTTTTAGATTTATTTATTCATGCATACAAGGCCAGATGTGCAGGACGATTCACCAGATCAGTGCAGGAAACAGAACAGGTAGACTGACTGAAATACACTGGTGAGGGGAACAGCAGGCAAGACAGGAGAGGTCTGCTACACCATGTAGGTTTCTCACTGGCTGGCAGGGATCAAACCAGCACTGCAGAGGCTGTGGATAGCTTCACCGTGCTGCATTCAACAGCCTGCATCACCAGGGAGGCCCCTAGTATATCAGATTTGTACCCAGGTTCTTGCCAGCCATTAAATTCAGTTTCATAAGAGATTTTCAAATATCATTAAACTCTCCCTTACTCATATTTATATATCATTCTTCTCAATCTAGGACCCTTAAGATTCACTTTCAGCTATTCTTCTGCTTTCTAGTGACATAAATTGGCCAGGTCCTGTAGCTTCTTTGGTGTCTAATCCCTATGAGTATTAGCAGGCACAACACTTCCCCAGTTGGGGCTACACAGAGATTTGCTCCTAATTATGAGTCCAATAATATCTGATAAAATAGATCCTTGGAGAGCAAACATTGACTTGCAAGCTACTTTGTGTTTCAGTCTGGTGAGATTTGTGTAGAACTTCTGATATGTAAAACTGCAAAATATAAATTTATATTGCTTTAAGCACTAACATTTGTATTGTTTCAAATTGCTAAATTTGTGCTAATTTGTTGCTGGCAGCAATAGAAAATTAATACATAGTTTAATTGAATTTTTCTATTATTTGTCTAGTTTCTATTTCATTGATTCTAGCCTTATTTATTTCCTTCTACTTCTTAGGGTATATTTTGCTCTTTTTTTTTTTTAACTTTGCTATTATAAAACTTTGATACTTAATTTTAAACTTTCTTTTCTGATATGAATATTTAGAGCTGTATTTTTTAAAGTATTCATTTATACCTATATCCTGCAATGTTGTATATCTGTTGTATTTCTTAATCATTTATTGCAAATATTTTCTAATTCCCCTTGTGATTATGTCTTTCACCAATGTATTATTTCCAAATACTTAGAGGATATTTTGGATAATGTTTAGTTATTCATTTTTATTGTAATTCTGTTCTAGCCAGAAAATATACTTGAATAATTCATGTGTTTCTAAATGTATTGAGGTTTTTTATAGGTCAACATAATGCTAACTCCCTTTATTATTTCTTATAATATAGTTTTTATTTTAATTTATTTTCCCATATTTTCATTTGTCCAAAATATTTTTATTATCTTTCATTTTTAGATAAACAGTTCTAGGTTGACAGTTTTTTCCCATTCAGCATGCTAAAGAAGCTATTGCATTGTCATTGTAATTACATTGTTCCTCACAAGGAGTCTATGATCATTATTATTTTCCCTGTATCACTTTATGATTTTTCCCTTTGCCACTGATTTTTGGCATTTTAATAGTAATGTGCCTTGTCTCTTTATTTATGTTTATGCTAATTTGAGGTTTATTGAGATTTTTGAATCTGTGGCTTTATAGCTTTCATTAAATTCATAATACTTTTTGGTCATTATTCTTCAAATATTATTACTGATCCTCCCTTCTTTTTTGACTTCAATGCCATGCATTTTTGATCTTACTATTTTTTAGATGTCAGTGAGGTGCTCTTTATTACTTCTCAGTCATTTTCGTCTTTGTGCTCAGTATTGGTCATTTCAATTTTGAGGTATTTGTATTTAGGAATCTTCTGTAGTATCTAATATGTGTTAATATCATGTGGTAAAATTTTCACCTTGGATATTGTAGTTTTCTTTCTTTTTATTTATTTATTTATTTATTTATTTTTTTGATAGAGGCATGTTTTATTTATTTGTTTGTTTTTTGTTTATACATGCACTGGGTACAGTCAGAAGCGCGGGAGGGTGAGAGAATTCACCAGAGCCAGAGCGGGGAGCAGAGCAGGCAGAAGGACCCAAGTACACTGCTGAGGGGAGCAGCGGGCAGCAGGAGAGGTCTGCGCGCCATGTGGGACCCTCCTCTGGTGGCCTGGGAGCAGCCGGGGATCGAACCGGCGCCGCAGAGGCTGCGGGCAGCTTCGCAACCCGGTGCTCAACCGCTGCGCCACCGGGGAGGCCCTGGATATTGTAGTTTTCAACTCTACATTTCATCGCCTACTTCTGATGATATTAGCACAAATTCCAGTTTCTTTTACCTCCTTATACATTCTCTCTCTCTGTCTCCTCCTCTCAACAGAAATCCCATGCTCTGCCTGAAGTGCCCCTCCTTGAACTGTGTCCCAGAAAGTATATGTAGGTAGAAATGTAGGATAATCATAGAAATCATCTTATTTGCAATCTTCTTTCTCAGAAATCACAGTCCTCTACTGCCTGTTAAGTGTTTGGAAAACAATTTTTTTAAATATATTTTTACAGTTTTTTGATTTAGTGGTAACAGAAATCCTGAGTCTGTTTTTACATTATGGCCTAAGGTAGAAGTCTACACTGTGTTTTTAACATGTCTGAAAGAAAGAACAGGCACAATTCACATTTGTGAATGTATTTATTGAATTACAGATGATAATGTAGTTATTTGTTGTTGAATTTTTTAAAAGCAGTGCTTCTCTGATTCTAGTAGAATAAAGAAATATTTCCTCTAATTTTCAATCTTCTGCTCTTAAACTGGACCTTAGAAAAGTTTCTCTGCTTAAAATCATGCATTTTTTTTTTTTTAACATTAAGGCTATATGTTACATCTTCCCCAATGAATCCCATGATTATCTTCAGGAGTGAGAAATCTTTTGAACTTCAGTCTTCTCAGAGCAAGTATTCATACCTTTGTTAGGACACTTCCAGTTTACTTTGTTGAAAGCATACAGATCTCTTATTTTCCAACTTGTCTGCAAATTCCTTAAGGGCAACAACCAATTCATATTCAACTGTAACTCTGCCATAATGGCCTATATGATACCTTTTATACAGTAAATTACCAAGAAGTTTTATAGGAGTGGATTCGAATGTCTTAATTGTCTTTGTATTAATTTACTATAATAGATGCACTATTGTATATTGTGTATAAGAAAAAGTTAACTACACCTCCAAAGTGTCAGTAACATAAATGTTAAGCAATATTTTGGCATTAAATTAAATCAGAGGGACTCCCCGGTGGCACAGCAGTTGAGCGCTGGGTTGCAAAGCTGCCTGCAGCCTCTGCAGCACTGGTTTGATCCCCAGCCACCTGGTGAGGGTCCCACATGGTGCGCAGACCTCTCCTGCTGCTCCTGCTGCTCCCCTCAGCAGTGTATTTCGTCAGTCTGCCTGCTCTGCTCTCCATTCTGACTCTGGTGAGTTCTCTCACCCTCCCGCGCTTCTGACTGTACCCAGTGCTTGTACAAAAATAAATAAATCTTAAAAAAAAATGAATTAAATCAGAAAGATTTGAGTCATGCATTTAAGATTAGAGTTAGATGAAACAGTGGCATTCCCAGTAGATTACTTTTCCCTGCCAAATAATAGTACAAATGTAGATGATTTTAGTTGTCCAGGGGTCTTTCTCTATAGAGCTCCTTTTGTTACTTCTGTCAATCTTAGGCAGGAACAGAGATACAAATTGTTCTGGTTCCGTTGTCGAAAGAATTAAGTCATCCTAAAGTAAAATTAGACTCTTATTCTGCCTTTGGAAAAGAAAGAAAAGGAAAATTAGGATAACTTTAAAAAAAAAGGCTATTATACAGCATTTGGAAACATAAAAATGAATGATAGTGCTGTTTTTCTTATAAAAAGTTTATTTCTGCTCAACTATATTGCCAAATTTTCCAGTCTACAGAGAAATTGAAAAATTAATGCAAAGGATATTCATACATTCTACACAAAAATTTACTCATTAATTTTTGTGAGTAATTTTACTACATTCTCTCTATTTCTCTTCTGCACACACACACACACACACGCACGCACACACACATGCACACACACACTTTGTATCATTTCAACTTGAGCTGAAGATAATGGGCAGCACAACTCATGAGCCAGAGGCAGGCTTGCCTCACAAAGCTCCCCCACTGTTGTAGAAATAAATTCTAGCCTTTTATCCAGGCAGAGGAAGAACAAGCAGTACTTCAGGAATGGTGAGGTCAGGAGAAGATTTAGTAGTCATGCATGAGGTCCCAGACCTGGGTGGCCCAATAAGGTCTGAGCACTGGTTTAAAGACTAAGGGTTCCTTTTATACACAACTGTGTCCATATCTGTTACAGTGATAGCATCATTTTTCAGCAGGCACAACCATTTGTGGCAAAGTCCCCAGACAAAGGGTACAAGGCAAGGGGGGAAAGATGCAGGCATTTGGGGGTGGCCTTGGAGAGATAGACCAGCTGGTTGGTTGCCCGATCTTGTAGATAAGAGTGCTGAGGCCTTGGCCATCAATCTTGAAAGGGAAGGAGCTGTAAGTAAGCAAAATTGTTAATTATGCCTGCATTGGAATGTTCATTGCACCTGCGCTGGAAGTACTGCTGGAATCTTTATTATATTCATTTGCTCAATAATGTATTTTCTCATCACCACTACATTTGTTAGCTCAGGGGCACAAACCCACATCAGGGACTTTGGAGACCTGGGACTGCAACGACCAGAGGTGCACGGAGTTGGCACCCAGGATGGAAGGTGTGAGTTTGGAGAAGTAGAGGTGTAGGGGGTCCAGAAGAATGATTACTGACATGAGCCTGAGGCTCCCAAAGTACAACTGGAGCTGAGCTGGTAGCAATAGCAAGGTCAGATCACCTGTGTCAAGGTCAGACACAAGGTCAATTCATAAAAGAAGTTATTATTTGCAGCCTTGAGGCTTGATAGTGAAACACCTGCCTTACCTCTGCTAAGGGCCCAAACAAGGATAACTAGCTGCTTTCACTAACCAGCTTTTAAGCAGTTACTCTTAATAAAAGGAGCAAACACCCCAGGATATGACTCTGTACTGGAAAAGCAAAGGGACAAATTCCCAGGATGTGGCTCTGTCTCAAATACAATCCACACTCAGCACTGCACTCTAGATGTTTTTCCACAAGAATACTGCATTAACATTGTATATTTCTTATTGAGTCTATCAAGTAGAGAAAAATGTCACTAAACTGTCATGCTACTAGTGGTGCTAAGATTGGTAATTGCATTTAAAGCATGAATGCATCATTTATAAAATTGTAATTACTTATTTCTTGGGTGGTGTGATCATATCAAGCAAAGGAATTTTTAAAAGAATGATATAGAATATATTGTTTGGTTTCCCTATTTCATTGAGAAGCATATAAATTTATAATTAATGCACATTGTTAATCTGAACCTCAGCTACTGTAGCCCTGGTACATTAAACCAATTATATATTTTTAATGCATAAGTTCTACTAAAAAACAGATGTGATTTTCAATGAAAAATAAAGGCATGTATATACATAAGATGAAATTTGTTACAAAATTAATTTTTGATGATAAAGTAAAACTACCTTTTAATCTGCTCACAAGGATGACTAGGACAGTGCACTTCTCATTTATAGCAGCATAAAGCTAATTTTTATAGAATTTCATATATCAAAAGTTGAAGTAAGCCTACATCTCTGACCATCCTAATTATTTGATAACCAGGAGAAAGTCACTATGCCACAAACTTTTAATGAATAATAATTGGATTTGAAAGCAACATAATATTCTGGAGGTTTTAATAATCTTTCAGGGAACTTTCTGTCAGTAATAGAGTAACAAAATGAAATACTATTATCTACTTCTATTTGCAAATGTGCCTCTTCCCTACTTTACTGCATAGAAACACAAGTATTTTTACAAAATTAAGCATTCTATTGAAATACAATTCTGTGGACAGAAAATATGAATTGGTAGGAATATTTTGGTGTTAGTATTAATTTATGGTTAAGAAAAACTATATTTTTATGAACTGCCCTCTGAGACATGATTTAAAATATATTTTTCTTCTTCCTTCTGGAGTTGATAATATTAAAAATTGTCTATCTCTAAAGCAGGGCATTTATTTTGTCCTCACTTGTGTTTGCACACTAAAAAAACATTTGAAAGGTGCAGTTTTTTTTATTTTTTCTATAACTACTTTCCTAATAGCTACCAAGTACAGGGTTTGTTGTTGAGTGGCCATGCAAAAGACAGCATTTACTCTAGAGTTTATATTTTCATGAGATAGAAAAATGGAAAACATGTATTTATGTAATTAAAAAATCATATAGGAAAAGTCACATTGAAAAATAAAGCAGGAATAAATACATTGAAAATGAAAAAGCATTTTATATGGGGTGACAAAGGGGACTTCTCTGCTGTTTACATTTTAGCAGAGACCAAAAAAACTAAAAGTAAATAAACTGGATTGATATGGGGAAACAGCCTTTCAGCAGATGGAAGAACAAATACCAAAGCCTTGAACAGAGGAAATTAATATATTCACAGGAAAGGAAGGAGGTCAGTGTGCTAGAGCAGGGTAAAGGGATAAATGATCAGAGCAGATTAATAAAGAAGTGGGATTGTATCAGAGTGCACAGGAAAAAACTTAGCAATATATTTCAACAAAGAGCAATTTTGCCACCAAGGAACACTGAGCAACATATGGGAAATAGCAACTGGGAGTTTACTATTGGCATTAATGGGTAGAAGCTAAAAGTTCTGTCACCTACAATACACAGAGCATCTGTCAACAAGGAATCATCCATCAGAATGGCAATAGTTCCAAGGTAGAGACGTCCTGAGGAATGGAAGCAGAGTGCATAGAGTTCTCTGAGGATATGGAAATGGAGGAGCAAGTAGAGGTATAGGAAAGGAAGGTGATTTCTTAGGAGGCTATTGCAGGATAATTCTATAGACTACAGCCAGTAAGAGGCAAAAAAGACGTGTACTCAGATAATTACATAAGTGTATGATCTAGTAATTACATAAGTGTATGATCATACACATAAGTGTATGATTAATATCATTGATTATATTGGGAGGATTCGTTTATCTCAAGCTGTTGCCTGCATCTTGACGTTCCAGAAAGAATCTACCTCCACCCCTTCCTGCAGAGCCCCACAAAAAAATGAATATGGTTATTTTCCCCATACAATTGCAACCCCCCTTATTTTGACCCTAATCCTTCCTCTCCTCACCACCCCCCCATAGTGTGTCTCTGGTTTATAGTTGCTTTTATTTTGTATTAATTTTTATTTTGTATTAATTAGTCTTTTTCCTGGTCCCTTATTTAGATTTTCTAAATTCCTGCTATGAGTGAGACTATCTGGTATTTTTCTTTTTCTTTCTGACTTATTTCGCTGAGCATGATCCCTTTCTAGCTCCATCCATGTTAGTGCAAACTGCATGTGTTTATCTTTTTGGATTGCTGGGTAATATTCCATGGTGTATGTGTACCACATCTTCTTGATCCAGTCATCTATTTTTGGGCATTGGGGTTGTTTCCATAGCTTAGCTATTGTACTTAATGCTTCTATAAACATAGGGGTGCAGGTGCCCTTTGGAATTAATGTTTCCGTGTCATTTGGGTAAACACATTGTGCAAAAGTGAAAAATGATATAAGAATTATAAAAAATAAAATATTCAAAAAATAAATAAATATAATTTGAATGTAAAACAAAAAAAAAATTGAATATGTTTCAGTGCTTAAAGCAATCAGTCCTGATCAACTCCAGAAACTGGACCCCAGCCCTACAAACCAGGGTAGAGAGTGGTATTTGCACAGCCACAAAGGCACATGTGGTAAGTCCTGATACCAGTTGGCTCTATTAGCTACCTAGGATGCAGAGCTTTACCCAGGCACATGACTATACCAGCAAGAGGCAGGATAGGGCTGGAGCTCAGATTCTGATACCTCATATTGCCACAGTAACCCAGTCCCTGACACCATCAGAGGAGGGTTTGATGCTGTTCCTAATCAGGGACTTAAAGACTGCTTAGTCCACGGGCCAGGGTATCTCTTGCTGAGTTAATGTTCTTTCCTGCTAGCTTGATCTCCACTGCCCCAGACTGCAAAGAGGCAATGAGGCCAAGTGGGAGAGGGAGGAACAGGCCTACACCTGCTATTGATCCTGTCTCAGCAAGCTTTTCCCTTAAGTTGAAGCAGCAGATGTGGATGTGTGTGCTGACTGGCCATTTGGCTTCATTTTGTGTCCAGATATTCACAGCATGAAGATTAATGAATATTTACATATATACTCACAAAATATTAGTGAGCAAATGAAGAATATGTACTCTCTTTCCTGTTTGACTATACATTCTAAGAACTTTCTGGGTAAAATTTGACAATAAGTTCTAAAATGTACGTCTTGGAATGCTTTGGTCCAACAACTCAACTTTTAGGAAAATATGCAAAGCTATGTATATAATCATTGAAGTACTATTGGTATTAGTAAAACTTGGTCCAAAGACCTAATCAAGCCTAATCAATAAAGAATTGCATCAGTAATCCATAATATATCAACAAAATGGAATTTCACTGGATTGTGGTACATTTATGTGTAAAATTATATACAGTAATATGAATAATGTGATTCCTTTTTATATTTGTAGGTATAAATACATACACATGTATTACATATAGATTTCAAAATATGTTCATGATATTTCCTGAAAGATGGGCAAAGGGAATTTTCATTTTCTAAATTGTAACTTTTCATAACCAGCTTGAGTTTATTAAAAGTTATCACATTTCACATTTCTAAAATACCATGCTAAATTTCAGATGTAGTAAATCATACTTTTTCATCTTATGTGAAATATTTTTTCTTTTTAAGACATTATTTCAGTAGATTCTATGAAAGTACTAGAAAATAAGATTGATTTTCATCTTTCAGCTGCAACATTATAATAGAGTTTATTAAAATTAACTTTCACCCACAATTGCCTCTTGTATTTCAAAACCTTTTAGATGAAAACTAAAATGAAAAACAAGAATAAAAACGTTGTCTTTGAGTAGTAGTACATTTAAAAGAAAACTAATGTTTTTGTAAGAAAAAGGTATCATTCTGTTCATTTCTTCACTTTTAGATAAATTGAATAAAAGGAATCTCTATCAAGATTGGATAGGACACACATGCCCATGGAGAAATCACTTCCTTGTCAATACTATAAAGAATTTCCCCTGACACCCATTCTGGCCTGGCCCTCACCCTGGGTCTTGGTATTTCTCTGTTGATATGCACCATTTCCCAGAGCACTGATATCACACCAGGGAAAAAATGAGATCACTGTAAACATGTTTTAATGTAGACAAAACTGTAATTATTGCCCAAACCACACAAAAAATAATCAAATGTTCCCATATGTCAGATAATATGAGCAACTGTTTCTTCTTTATTAAGGCTTTAGCTTCATTTTATACTTCCTACCTCTTATATTTATTATACTGTGTAAGCCTAGTATCCAAGCCAGAGCAAAGCCTTATTTTTAAACTCTCCCTGTCCCCCTAAGTCACCTAGCACAAACACAGATACTGAAATAAGTCTCACCAGCTTTAACTAAGCTGCCCCGTGGTTGCCATGGTGTGGGTTCTCATTGTAACAAGCTTAAAATTGAGGGATGTGTTCCTGGTGTGTTTGACTGTTCCTTCCAATGGGTCCATTTGTCTTCATGGTCCCCTTCAATTCTAAGGGTTACTATCCATGTAGTCATATGGAAGCAGTCAGGTGAAATCATTCTTAAATAGCTGGGTGTAGCTCTCCATACCCTGACATGTTCTAAGCTTCATGTTTTCTTTATTATGATGACAATAAATTGTTCAGTTTATATTCATTAAAAAACAATATACATATATAATAGTTTATGTAATAAGTATATATGCTTATACTTATTGGCAATAGCAGCAGCAGGTATCAGGCTGAGCTGCCACATGCCTCGAGTTTCTAAGTCCTGTCACCACTTCTGGGTTGGAGTGAAACACCACACTACAGATTTGACAAGATAACCACGTGTCCTGCTTGCCATTATGCAGTTATTGAAATTACTATTTAATATTTTCTCATTTAAACCAATTATTTTACTTTTCAAGATGTACAACTTTATTACATCATCTTTCCCTTTATACTCCTTTTGAATTTCTGTTTACAAACTACTGATCTGAGTGGTGGGTTAAGGAATAACTGAAAGACTTTTGATGACAATATGATTATTTATCATTCCCTAAATTTAAAGTAGTTGCAACTTTAGCTTTCCCTTAATAATTCAACTAAATTCAATGCATGGGTTTTAAATAAATACAAAGATATTGAGCTCACACTGCATTTAATATACATGCTTAGACCCAAAGAAGCATCCATTCCCAGTAAAGGTGACATGGGGCACAGGAGAAAACTAGAAATTATGCAACATAGGACAAGAAATATCAGGAAACTTTGAGCAGGTCCAAGATGACATTCCTTAGCCTTCTCTGATAGAGTTGATGCTAACTAGACAGGAAGGATTGGAGCTTGTCACCAGACAACTCTGGTTTTATACTATGTTACTTTACTGTCTTTGTGTTTACAATTATGTTACCTGTTATAGTTGTCCAGAAAACCAGGGACCTCTGCATAACAGGGCCTTTGGCTAGGATCAAAGTGGGATGCCTTGTTTTGGACTTTTTAAAATCATGTTAACAAAATGGGAAAAGTGAAAGTGGAGCAAAAGGAAAATGAGCAGCATGAGGAAGTGATACTTGACAGAGCTGGTTGCCACTTCAAAATTAACTTTAGTAAAGACCCACAGCATCTTGGACATAAATGTGTTGGGAACGTAGGGAAATTTTCTCTGTGGCTGCAAAGAAAACCATGCATCATAGCAGCCCATGGAAAAGAAGGAATTGACCTGCCCAGCAGCAACCTATCTCCTATTTCTCATTGTCAACTACCGTCTGATGCCTCTGCTCCCCACCCCTCCTCACCTGTGTCCTCCAAAATTCCTGTCAGTGCTCTTTTACTAGACGTACCTAGGCAATTAGTGTGTCCCTTTTTGAAATGCCTACTTTGATTTTCATGAAACCAGACACATCTTTTACCATCTCTCTAATTTAACCTCATTTATTTTTCAAGACAGTCATTTCCTACTGTCTAGGCATCCCTTAAAACACCTTATACAAGCTTCTCTTTTTAATCTTCCCTTGTTGAGTAGACTCATTCCTGCAGCTTCAGCCATCACCTCTGTATGGGTGACTCACATATCTGAATTGGAAATGGAAGTTCTCTGGCATGCTCCAGTTCCATATTTCAGCTTCTTACTCAGCATCACCATCTGGCTCTTCTGAATTTGCCTTAAATCCTGTCTAGAACAGAGTCAACATTGACTCTAGGGTATTCGTTTGTCTCTGGACTTTGCTGTTTATGTTAATAGTATTAGCATCCTCTAGTTACTGAAACTCTAAATCTGGTACAAGAGTCACCTTGTCCTCAACTACCAGTCCCTCCAGAGTGTACCTAAATCAAGTATCCATCTGCCCAATCCCTGTTCCAATTTTGCTGCCTCATCAATACAATCTCTCATTGGAACTATGAAGCATCCCTCTCTCTTTCACTCTCTTCCACACTTATTTGATTCTACTTATTAATACTCTCAACTTTGCTCTCTCCCTAGAATTTGTTACATTAAAAGTTTAGGTAAACTCTTTAGTTTTGCCATAGGGATTCACGCACGCATGCTCAGTTAGCCCCTCTTCTACCCCCCAAAACCCCAATCATAGTACTCAAATCATGGGAGTAAAAATGAAACAAATTCCTCAAGTTATAGATAATTCCATGTATATAACTTGTACAGATGCTGGAAATAAATGGTCATTTAAAAGAAGCAATATTTTCCCTATTCTCAGGCTACAAAAATGTACCTCCAATAAGTCAATTGCATATATATATATATATATATATATATATATACACCCACACACACACAATTTGTATATATCATCTATATACAAATTATATATTAATTACTGGTAACTTTACCACTGAGTATGTTCTTTCTTTTGACTCTATTCCCTCAAGTTTCTACTTTAATACATTTCATCAAAGGAATAACTTAGCTTAAGAAAAGCATTAGCTCTTGAATCAGAAGATGTCTTCTATTTTCTTTTTCAAATCATGGTCAGCTGTGTGAACTTGTCAACTTTCTGAGTGTCTCTGTGATTCCATTTTTTCATATTCATAGAATATGGGAATAATGTCAGTCTTGATAACTTCCTAGAGTTATTGGGTGGGAGGACAAATTACACAGATGTAAAAGGATCTGTAATAGGGTGTCAAACTTCTGGAAATTTGGCTAACCATCCAGTCCCCAGGAAAGAATTTCTTAGCCACATCCCCAGAGACCTCATTTTTAAAAGTTCTTAGGTGATCTACAATTTGGAAACCACATTGTGCATTTTAAAATGGAAAATTATTATGTAACACTACTACTAGAGACTAATAGTTTATCTTCCAAGGTCATTGGTTGTCATTTCTGAATGCAATAGCATTGGATCATCTGCACTGCTTTTTGTTCTAGACTTTCTATAAGTAGTCATCTTCAGTAAAACTCAAAAACATTTTGATAATGACAGCATTTGGTCTTTGTCCTAAAGGAAATTTTTCTCTGGCAGAGTACTGATAAATGGATTTAGTAACTTTCAGTAATTAGAGCATTTTGTAGTTTAAATTGACAACATAAATCTATACTTAAACGAAATGGAATAAATTCTGAAAAGTTATATGTACAGAAAACCCAGGAACATATGTATTTTAGAGTTAATATAATGTATTGAATGAAAAAAATATTTCTTGCTCTAATGTCTTTTTATAGTTTTGAGTATCATCTTTCTAAGAACTGTGAGGTTATTTTCAAAACATTCACTATGTATCATGATATATTTTCCCAGAAACAGTGGATTTAACACTATTTCCAATAGCCAAGGAGGGGAAACAACCTAAGTTGTTTCCGATGACAGATGAATGAACAAAGAAGATGTGGTATATATAAACTCAATGGTACACTCCTTTAAAAAAAAAAAAACGGTGGTGGTGGGGGTTGAAATCTTGCCCTTTGTGGCAACATGGATTGAACTGGAAATTTCCCAATTGGAATAAGTCAGAAGGGGAAAGACAAATACTATATGATTTACTCATATGTAGGCTACAAAGAAACAAAATAAAGCAACAGATAAAACTAAACCAAAACAATGCTAGAAATCTGACTACAGAATTGAGGCAACCAAAAGGATAAATTGTGGTGGTGGTTAACAAAGAGGGGAAAAAGCCCAATGGATCATGGTGGAGGACTAGGGCTCCTTTGTTTATGGGAGTGATGTGGTAACATACTTCTGGAGAGGTGTGAACCTATATCTTTAAATTACATGCAAATCAATGTTACCTCGATTAAAAAAAATACAGTTAACAACACAAAACAAGGAATGAGCTATTGAAATAGCAGTATGCATGCAACTAAAAGTTACTTCATTATTCCTTTCTAATATTCAGTCCAACACAGGAAAGATTAAGCAGAAGTCTTGTTTTTAAGATTTATTTATTTATGCATACAAGAACTGGGGTGCAGGGCTGAGATGCAGGGGGTAAGAGGATTCACCAGAGACAGAGTTGGGTGCAGAACAGGTGGATCTACCGAAATACGCCGCTGAGGGGAGCAGCGGGTGAGACAGGAAGGGTCTGCTGTGCCATGTGGGTCACCTCTCTGGCCGGAGATCAAAATCATGCTGCAGTGGCTGCTGATAGCTTCATAGTGCTGCATCTTAACCCCTTGTGCCACCAGGGAGGCCCCTCAACAGAAGTCTTAAGCAGGAAAGAAATCTAGATTATGTCTTTTTTTGATTTATCAACATCATTCCACAGTACTAAGCAAAGCATTGATGACATTGTGCTGACACATAAAAAAGATCAAATAATGTATTTTTTAGAAATAATTTTGATTGACTCTGGTTGTTTACCATTTTCACTGAAAAGAAAAAGAAACTCGAATGTGGAAGCCCCAATTTGTTCCAGATGCTTACCCTCCCCGTTGCTTTGACATGGTGCAAGCCATAGCACACCAGGCCCTGAATAGCTTTTATACTCTTCAGCAAGGCCCCCTGTACTCTAACTATCTGAACTACTTTCAATTTTCCTTGTGTAGAGTTAGTATTACATAATGGATAATCACAAAACTTGGTGTTCAGACAGAGCTGGGGTCCTTGTTAGTAGCTGTGTGACTTTAGTTAATTGCTAATTTCTGTAAAACCCTTACCCCTCAAAGTGTAATCATGGGCCAGCAACATCTACATTGACAAGGAGCTTGTTATAAATTCAACCTCTCAGTCCTATACTGGAACTACAGATTCAGAATCTGAACTTAAAAACTTTTCTCCATTAAAATTGGTGATAAAGTTTGTGGGTCATTGCTCTATGGCATAATTTTTTTAATCTGTGAAAGAGGATAAAATAGGGCTAAAATGAGTTTTATGACTCTGGTCAATATTAAATGGACATAGTGATGAAATAGTTTAGCATAGTGCATGACTCATTGTAAGTCAAAATAATAGTACTATTAACGATTTTGAAAAGCATTCTTTTAATGTTCTAAGTGAAATGGATATAATTCCATTTTAAGGAAAATAAAATTTAAAGAAGTTTAGTAATTTCTTTGTGGGTTATCTAGTAAATGAAGTCACTGGGATTTAAATCTCCATAGCAGGGTCAGGCATTTATATACTGAATTCAGATGTGCCACAGAAATGTAGTTCATTTTCTATAACTGCCATATTCTTCATAGTGGAAGGAAAGTGAAGAAGCCAACTTTGACTCTGGTGAGTCCATGATATTACAAGTACTTCTGATTTGGATAAGTCAAAAACTCACGACAAATGCAGTCTTCTCTCTTCCTGCCTCCTGCTATGAGTGTATCTTTTCATTTAGAGGTAGCAGAGATGGGCCTCTTTATCAGGCAGTAGTGGGTCAGGTCTGGTTCTTTGAGCTAAAATCAACCTCATCTGGTATTTAAGGGAAATAGAATATCTCCTACTGCTGAGTCCTGACTCTTTCTGTTTGCATAGTTCTTGTGTACAGACTTCTTATCCTGATCCAGACTCTCCCAACACTTCTGTATTTCTCCAGTGGATAAAAATGAGCTTGTATAGTTTGGATGCATGCTACACATAGCTTGTGGGGAACAAGGAACACAACTTTGGCCTCATCTGTTTGGCTGCCTTCCTCTATCATGGTGGCTCTATCTCTCCCAACCCCTCCCATTGCTTTTCTGAGCAGGAGTGTGGACTGGGTTGCAGTCCAGGTTGGCACAGCTTTCCTATTTAGGCAATTAAATATATGTTTCCACACATTCTTCAGAGTTCTCTAGCTCCATAACTTTGTTCATGCTGCTTCCTTTGCCAGAGGTACCTAATCCACCCCAATCCATATTGCCACATGTCCAAAAGAATATATTCTTTGAGACTTAGTTTAAATGTCATATCCTTGGTGCATCTGTCTTTGCTTATCTTTTTTCTTGGACGCCAAATCTCTTTCCTAATCGTATGTTTACTTTGTATCTTGCCCTTTATGAGGTAAAAATGGACATTTCCTGAGTTCAAGAAAGTGTTTTATGTATTTATCTAAGTCCTATGTATATCTTCCTTTCCATCAAAGCACTGGCACAAAATTTACCCAATTGTGGAGAGTAAAAAAATATTACTAAGTGAATAAATAAAACAGACTTGAATTTGAGGTTGACATTGAACAATAATTAAAAATGAAAAGTTTAAGAGTCTGGAATTCCAACAAAAGGTCTAGACTGGAGATTTAAATGTTTGGTCTCCTGCATATATGTGGTAATTGAAACCACTTGTGTGGATGAGGATGCTTAAAAAAGGTAAATGTTTAAAAATGAACAATGATGTAAAATATATATAAATAAAAAATCCATAAAAAAATACATTTAAAAAGCTTTAGTACTTGATAAGAAGAGGAAAAGCCTACCACTGAGCCTTAAGGTGCAGCTTCCATTAAATGACTGTGTTGGAAACAATGAACCCCTCTACAAAATACAAAAATGAGTGGCCAGAGATGCGGAGCAAAAAAAGCAAACCCCCCCCAAAAAACAAAAGAAAACAAAAAAAAAAAACCCAAAACAAAAACCCCAACAGAGGAGTATTATAAAATAGACACCACTTTGGGAAGAAGATTAAACACTCAAAGGCCTAATAAAATATGGGCTTAAAACACTCAATATCCTTGTCACCTGGAAAGATATTGATGTTTTTTACAAGGTTGTTGGGTGATGCAGACAGAAACTTGATAGGAGTGGGCTGTACGTGAATAAGAAGTGAGGAAAGGTAACAGCAGACTTGGAGTGCAGTTTATGGTATGACTGCTTGGGTGGAAAGGAATTATGTAGGCATGTATACTTAAGACCTTGTGGGTTTATTTTTTTAATGGGAAAGATGAAACTTAGTTCAAAGCTGGCAGGGATGACTCATTTGCTAGGGAAAGGAGAAACCAGAAAATGTGAAGGGGAGAGGGGATACTAGCTTATAGGGGTAGGGCTGTGAGTTAGCTCGGACATGGCCAGCTCTTCTGTTGCAAGTGGGTAAGGCAAAGCAGAACGAAAGAGTAGAGGTTAAAACAGGATACGTGGGTTCTTGAGGGAAGGTAGTGAGGGAAAAGTGTTGAGGGGAAAGAATGTCCTGCGCTAATCCCATACAGGCTTTGTGGACCCCACCCCCACTCCAGACTAAAGCCATCAAGACATTGGGAAAGACAAATCCTGTCACCACCAAAGGGAGGGTGGCTGGGACCTGAGGGTGGAGTTGGGCAGCCAGGTTGGATATAAAAACCAAACACGTGGGCTTTGGGGGGCTCGCTGTCGCTTGCCTCCTGGCTTCACGGCTCCTGGCTTGCGGCCAGCTCTCAGAGCGCCATTTGGGATACCTGATCAGCAGATCGGGTAGGACTCATTTAAAACTTTGTCTCCCACTTTTCTCCCTGAGCTGTACATTTCCTCATTTCCCCTTCCCTTGTAAATAAACCTTTTATTAACCTTTCGCGTGTGCCTGCAGTAGAGCATTAATAAGTCCTTTTAAGCGCGAGGGTGAGGACCACATTCAGGCACCCCGTTTTGTATCGGGATTGCTCTACAACAAAAGTAGATATCAGATCCCTCTCTGGTATTACATAATTTTTTTTCTGGTTTGTGCACATATTCCAGCAGGGGTAGGGGAGGAGAATCAGAGTGCTACTTCTCTCAGAGTGCTATTTTATGACACAGAAAGTGATTCATTAATGATTATTACATGACAAGTTTTACATTTCATTTAATTTATACTAGCATTCCTACAAGCTAGACGTTGCTTCATGGTTTCATTAAAAGCATTGCTATTATTCATATTAATTTTGTTGATCTATTTTCCCAGTAGATTTTATGGGGTAATCATTCACAATTTTTTTTTTGCACTTTGAGATTTTTCAGATTGAATGCCTGTCTCTTATCTTTATTTTCCTGAACTAACTTTTTTCTTCTAAGCCCTGCTTGCTATTGCTTATCTGTTTTATCAATTTATTGTCTTTTCTTTTTCTGTGACTTTGGGTGGGAAGTGGGGCTGTAATAGGGCAGCCCTGATATTGAACGGGTTGCCTGGCTGTGGGTCCTCATCCGTGCGCTTAAAGGGGACTTATTAATACTCCACTACAGGCACACACAAAAGGTTAATAAAAGGTTTATTTACAAGGGAAAAGGAAATAAGGAAAATGTACAACTCAGGGAGAAAATAGGGAAATAAAGTCTTTAATGCGTCCTACCCGATCCGACGACCGACCTGGAAACCCAAAGTCACTCTCAGAGCTGGCCGCATGCTGCGAGCTGGCGGAGAGCCAAAAATGGGGGATTCCCCAAAGCCCACGTGTCTGCCTTTTATATCCACCTGGCTGCTTAACCCCACCCTCAGGTCCCAGCCACCTTCCCTTTGGTGGTGATGGGATTTGGAGTTCCCAATGTCTTTGGCTTTGGCCTGGGGTGGGGGTGGAGTCCACAAAGCCTGTATGGAATTAGCTTTAGACATCCTTTTCCCCCTAACAGGACCAGTACCTTTACTTTGAACTTGGTGAAGCCTTGGTAGGGCTACCCCTTTCTATATCCCTAATACAAGACAGATTAAACACACATACGAATCTACAACCTTAATCCAAGTTGAATGAATTCTCTTTTAAAAGGTTTTCCAACCTGCTTTTCCCTGTATACCTCAATTATGAGTGATGTAGACAGAGAAAGGTAAAAAGAAAGAAGCAGCATTTCCCCCTGACTCTCTCCTTTTAATTATGGAGTGAATTTACATTTCCGGAATTTCAGAGAGGTTTTCTTGCCAGCTTAATGGCCTTTGCAAGGACTCCCAGATCACTGTCCTTTTCAGAAAAGGGGAGCACTCCCAGTCTGCAGCCTGTGGATGAAATCCTTAATACTAAGAGAAACTTAAACCGTTTTTTGAATGCTTAAAATGCACTAGGCACCATTCTAGGCATTTTGCACATAGACACTCATAAAATTCTCAGGATGCCCAGTAATCATCATCACCTGTTCTTTACAAATGAGAAACTGAGGCACAGGTTAATGACTTGCCCAAGGTACAGACCGAGGCACCCAAGGCTGCTATTCTAACAGTGATGCTTCCATTTCCTTGCTGCTTAAGGAGTCTGAATTTTATAAAAAGGTTCCTGAATTCCCCTCAGTGGGATGCGAATAGCTTCTTTGGAATCCCAGCAGTTGGCTGGTGCCGCCTAGAGAGTGACATTTCCTCCGAATCGGACCAGGAGGCAGCAAAGGAGCGCTGAGTGCAGAGAGCCTTCCCGGCCCGCAGGCTCCGACTGGGGCAGAGCTGCTTGGGCTGTGACTGCCGGCGGGAGCTCAGCTAGGGGCGGAACCTGTTGCTGTAGCCGGACCAAGGCTGCAGGGCTCGGCTCTAGCGCACAGCGCAGGTAAGGGCGCGGGGCAGGTTGGGCTGGGGTCTCCGCTGGCTTGGATGATTCCTGTTAGCGATAGTCCTATTAATCTTGAGCTTTAGGAATTTATTTTTGACCTTTCATAAATCCCTTTCTGCTTCCACAGACACCCTCTTTGGAGTCACAATCCTGAAGGGTGTCTCTGGTTACCGACCCGCATTGGGGGCTGAGTGGGTGGAAAACTTCTCTGCCCGGATTCTCTGGACCCTGGGTACTTATTTCCAGATTCAGGAGCTGGTACCCGGGCTAAGGAAGAGGGGGCAGCATTCTTCACCTTAAGGTTCTCAAAATAGCTAACCTTTCTAGCTAGGGCTGTATTGTTAAAACTGTTGAATTTCCTAGGAGAGCAGGCTTGATACTAAAGAGTTTGCTGAATTGCTTTCTTCAGACCTGATGGTTCTAATAAACGATCTTTGGGTATCCAAGATTCCGATTTTTGCCTTTCCATTTGCCAGAAAGGCTCAAGTGTGGTTTGAAACCCAGGTACAAGGCACCACAGAACCCTCAGTGGTGAAATTGCAGAGATTTTTAACTCTTTCTGGGAATGAGATAGGGTTTTCCACAATGCCAAGTTTAACACTCTTTTGTCAAACCTTCAGGCATTTTTGAACAGTATAGCCCTTGGTCAAAGTTACATCCGGTTTTGGAGGACTGAATAAGTATTTATTGGTTCTGCACTGTGTTATGTTAAAGACAAAATTATAAACTAATAAACAAAGCCACATGTGTTTATTTCCCCATTTCTTCTCTGCTAAACTGTAAATATTCAATGATTTGTTTATTTTAAAGAGTCTTAATTAGATGATGGTGTAAACTCTAAGATGATGTTGGGTTTTCTTTTTTTCTGATCAAAAATTCAGTTATTTTAATCCTGCATCTAAAGTTCTTTTTCCATTATACATTCAAATTTTTTTCATTAAGAATAATAAAAGAAAGATTGGGCAAATTGTGCTTTCTAAACTGTGGACATATTTATTTTCAATTGAACCCTAAATAAACCAAAATTGCTTCTGAAAATTAGTGTAACAGTGATATTTTATGTAATATTTGAATTTGCTGAATTACTATGAAATGCTAAAAAAATTATCGTGAACAGATTTATTGACCGGCAATTTTATGTGGAGATCAGTTAGATTTTTATCCATTAAAAGATGTCATAGAATTAATCATTTATATAAACAACAGCTTCACTATGTATTGTACTATCTTTAAAGGTACATGTGATCAGAGTATAGATATTTTAATTATGTTATGACATCAGCGTCTCCTGTGTAAGATGGACTATTGGAATGAATGGGGTGTACAGATGACTGTGTTGGGCACAGCATCTGGTACACAGAAGTTCTGGGTTTGCTTTCTCTAAAATTTTTTGTTGAGGTAATGTTGGTTTGCATCATTGTTTATATTTTGGAAGTATAGGATCCCCCCTTCCAATGATGTTGCCATAGCACTCTGACAACCAAAGCCCCCATAGTCACCACCACAGTCCACTGTGCTCACCCTTTCCCTTCCCACTCTGAATATCTCAGTTCTGTGGTCAGATTTAAGAGCTAGTTTTTGAGTTTGACTTTATCTGACCCTTTGTCTACTTTCTCTATATTCTGCATATAGGTGATACCATTGGTGTTTTTCTTTCTCCTTAGTATAATCCCTTCCAGCTCCATCCATGTTGCTGCAATGATGCACTTATAAAGCACCAATCTCTGACAAACCTAAAGGTTTCTCTGGTTCTAGTGGGGGGTCAGGGGAGATGAACAAAGTTCAGAGAAGTCCCTCCTAATATTCAGGTGACCATTACCAGTATGGTGCCTGTAGTATGTGACAGGGGCTGAGAGAGGGGAGCAGGTGCAGAGGTTTGAGAATGTATGACTACACCTCTGTTATCCCCTCAACCTTCTTCCTACACACACACACACGTCAAAATGAGTCAGGACAGCACAAAATTAAATTAATCTCAACACTACACAAGCCTGAGGAGACATAACCTATTCCTTGTAAAACTAGGTCCAACTCTCTGTTGAACACAGAGGCACAGTCTCTAAGGGGTATCAGAATCACAGCACGACACAAATCATGCCATGCCAGTAATTTAAAGAAAAGAAATAGCTCTGAAATGCCAAAAGTTGCTTCTCCCTTAACTTTGTTGCTACTGAAAATTTAACATTTCCAAATATTACCAAAGTGTATTTCTTTATTTTCTTCTTGGCCATTGAAAACATCTCATTTAGATGTCTGTATGGAGTCTGGGTTCCGTTGTGGCAATTACAGACTAAAGCATTTTCTGCTAGAATGAATACACCTTTATCTTGTCCCTCTCAAAAATTCAGTTTGCTATAATTACAAAACTCTGGAGGGTCTGCCAATTTATTACAGTATTTTTTTTTTTTTTGTGGGACCCTCGCCGGTGGCCAGGGATCGAACTGGCGCTGCAGAGGCTGCCGGCAGCCCCGCAACCCAGTGCTCAACTGCTGCGCCACCGGGGGAGGCCCAATATGTTACCATATTAACAGCTCTGGTTACCTTCTCAACAAATTTTAGAAAACAGTAGGTTCCCAAAGTGAATTGAAATAGTAATATGTGATTGAGTTATAATTTCCTATGTATTATCTCATTTAATTCTCGTGATTTTAGAAATTGAATGTAATCACAACCCCTGTTTTGTTGTGTTGACTAAAAATAAATTGAGGCATGCAAAACTAAGTGAATTTATTAAAGAATCAACAGCAAGGACTCGAGCCCAGGGTCTGGGAAAGCTGCCCAAATTATGAGCTTTTGGATGAGGTTTTTATACAGTTATTCAAGGATTTCTGCAGAGGCAAAGAAAACTTCAGTAGAGGTTCAGAAATGTTGCCATCTGTTGTTATATATGCATCAAGGAAAACAATATTACTACCTATTTAGAGTCTTGCCTTCTCAGAAGTGGGAGTTTTAGCAATGTGACAGACCTTGAAGTCTATTTTTCTTTAAAATTACTAATTCCTCGGAAATAGAAGTTTTTCTGGGCAGCACCTCTTCACAGGATTGGAAAAGCTGTGTCCTAACTCTTGGCTTATTTGCACCCTTAGTTGAGACCAAGAAGAGTGATACCCTCATACTTATTAATTTTAGTTAACAGCTGATAAAGTGAGACTTAGAAATAATTTGACCAAAGTAAACATGTTTACTAGACAAAGGAATCAGAATAATGAACTTGTGGAGCCTTCAAACCCACATACTTAAATTCTACTTTGGGCACCCCCAAGCACATAGTAATTAATTGCAGTCCACAGTCAAAAGACTGATTTCCACATATGCCAAGTCTTTGCAAGCAAAGGCTGCATACTTAGAAGAAAGAAATAATACATTCTTGACAACAGTTTTTTTTTTAAGATTTATTTATTTATGCATACAAGAACTGGGGTACCGGCTAGAGGTGTTTGTGTGGGGTGGGAGGATTCACCAGAAACAGAGTGGGGAGCAGAACAGGCAGATCGACTGAAATACACTGCTGAGGGTAGCAGCGGGCGAGACAGAAGAGGTCTCCTGCGCCATGTGGGTGGCACCCTGGCCAGGGATTGAACTTGTGCTGCAGTGGCTGTAGATAGCTTCGTAGGTTGCATCTTAACCCCTTGCACCACCAGGGAGGCCCCGTGACAATGGTTCTTATAAGCAGAAATAGGAAGCATCAGTCTCTTGTGAAGGTTTTTCAAATACTTGCACCTGAGTCCCACCACAGGCGACCAGTTGCTCTAGAGTCAATTTTGGGTTTATGTGTTTTCATGAAAATAATTTTCATGATTTCTCATAGTGAAAAATTTGGTCCCAATGCACATTGCTATTTGCAGCCATAGAAAAATGTTCAATATTGTCTGGAAAAGGGATATTTAGAGAAAACCTAACAGGAGGACAAATAGTATTTGAATTCAGTCTCAACAGTATGACAGTTAAATCAAATAGTTGTCTGTAGTAGAGGTTTTCTTCCTGGAAAATGTGGGCATTTAAAGGGGTGTCATCTGTAGTACCCCAAATCTCTGAATTCCCTGTTTTCAATTGGAGTGGGGGATCTCATTTAAAGTTTCTAACTTGTCCTCTCCCTTTTACTTCCTGTCCTTGCATTCTTGGCACACTTGGTACTGAAGTGAGTGTGGGTTCACACTAGGAATGCAGCTTGCAGACTGTCTTATAAGCGCTTTATAGTCTTACATGTCCTTTGGCCCTAACACATCCTCTCTTGGTCTTTCCTCTGTAATTCCCCATCCTCCACAGGTTTGTAAGGATTTTTGTTCTTGGGTGGTCTTTATGTCATTTAAACTACAAAATTACTTCAAGCTCGAAAGTCTGGCCCTTAGGGAGGTTTCTTTTGTTTCCACTTATTTCAGCTAGAAGAGCTACATCTCAAATAATTTCCCACCTACACTGAATGTGGTTTATGTTTCTTCCAGAATTGGTGATGCTGGGGCCTCGATAAAGACCACCTGGTCTTGCCCAAGTCCCCTGTCCTGAGCTTGCTTTTCTTGATGTTTTGGTTATCCAGGTTTTGGTAACTTCATGTATTCATATTTTGCTACCACTATAGGACCTTGAAGCTTATAAAATGTGCAAAGCTTACAGTTCTCTCTGACTTAATTTTCAACCCTCATCCCTCTGTATCCTCTATTGGTTCTCTCCAGCCTTGAACATGCTAGTTAAGCACCTAGAGCTGCTGAGCTTCTGTTTCTCCACCTGGGAATTGCACCCTTTGTGCTGTGTGATACCGTCTCATATATCCCCAATACTTGGATTATCTTTTATTTATTTATTTATTTTTAATTTAAATTTTATTTTTATATTCCCTATACAATTACAACCCCCTTATTTTGAGCCTAATCCTTCCTTTCTTCCACGCCCCCCCATAGTGTGTCTCTGGTTCATAGTTATTTGTTGATTTTGATATTTTCTTTCTTATAGTTATTCTTTTTCCTGGTCCCTTATTTAAGTTTTCTAGATTCCTGCTATGAGTGAGACCATCCGGTATTTTTCTTTTTCTTTCTGGCTTATTTCGCTGAGCATGATCCCTTCCAGCGCCATCCATGTTGCTGCAAATTGCATGTGTTTATCTTTTTTGAATGCTGAGTAATATTCCATGGTGTATATGTACCACATCTTCTTGAATTACTTGGATTATCTTGATGTAAATGTTTTATCAATATTATTGTCCATTTTTCTGCTGGGTTATTGTCTTTTTCTGATGAATTTATAAAGGTAGTCTGAATATTATCAGTATTCTAGATAGTAAATATTTTCCATATTGGCTTGTCTTTATAACAACTTTCAACTTTGTTTATGACAACATTCAAAATGCTTTTATAGTCAATATTTTAAATTTTTATTACATACTTCTGAGGTTTCAGTGTTGATTCAATAAGCTTTCCTCACTCCTAGGTTAGCTATGTGGTCTGAGATTTATTGAAAGTTTCTTATTTTTGAAGTTTGTAGTATTTGTATGTAATTGAGATAAATTTTAAAAAATTCACAAATACTAATTGTAGGGTAAAGAAAATATCAGGCTTTTCTGCCCTTCCGCCATCAGGATAGATGATGGATCCTTGCCTGAATGCATGCCTGATGGCGGGCACCTGGAATAGGGTGTGGGCATAGGTAGATGGGATTCAGCTGAGCTAAGACTGTGCTTTTAAGGGTGGCATCACGGGGGGACGCCAGCAGCACCAGCAGCAGCAGAATCTGAAGGAGAAGCCGAAGCCGAGAAGCAGCAGAACTAACTCCAGAGAGCCCAGAAAGAGTGAAGACTTGCTGGGGGCTGGGAGGCTGGCAGGCTCCCAGCCTCCCAGCCCCCCAGCCAGCACCCCTGCCTGCCATATGCCTGGTGAACCCCAAATAAAAGACCTGCAAAACTACTGAGGACTCTGACTCCTCCTTTACCCGGTCTGCATGGGATCAGAAAACCTGCACTGTGCCCAGTCCTGCCCTTACACTAATCATATAGCTTAATGAGAGACAAAATGAATAGTTTAATTTCTGTCCTCCAATTGTTATCAGAGAGGCACCCCAGGACCCACAAATTTACATGCTTAAAGAGTCCAGTCATCCGTGTGCCCCAAACAAGCAAACTTAGTGTGAAAGAACTTTAATAGACTACTATGCATAGAGAGAGAAAATAGAATAATAGCTTCCTAATAAAACACCTGAAGTTTCCCCTCTCCTGTGGGTAAATGCCCAAGCAGAGTTGCCACCAAGCAGGGCCGCTGAGGGCCAAAATCTTGCTACAAATGTAAGGCACCTCTTGGTGGGAAACCATTAGAGGCAAAAGGGGTCAGATGAGTTTGGGAGGAAAGGAGCAAAATCAAAGTATAAGTCAAGATAAAGGCTCCCATTGTCAGCCTGCCCATATGTCTCTCTTCCACATCCCTCAAGTCCAAAGTCTAAAAGCAAGTGCACTTTTCTCCTCAGCGTGTCTCTCTGAAGAACACCTGTGTTTTGTATCTTCACTTAGGACCTCAGTTGAACCCTCTAGTTCCCAAGGTTGCTGTTTGTAATGGGGGCAGCAACATGGCACCTACCCTTTTCTGGAGATGCCTCTGTTATACAACTTGGCATATTTTCTTTTCTTTTTGTTTTTTTTGGCTCATACTGTGTTTATTGCAGCACTATTTATAATAGGTAAAACCTGGAAACTTGGCATATTTTCTATCTTAGAATATACGTGGTAGTTCACAACTTTTGTCCATCTTATAAAGGAAGACATGCACTTTAGATAAGCATAGCATAGCAGTACACCGTCCAATAAAGAAAAGGAAGAGAGCTCTATTCCCCCTGAAAACTCTAAGAATAAATTAAGCACTTTGTATAGTCCTGTTAGGTCTGCTGACCTGTTCTCTATGGAATATATCTTAAAATTTGTTAAAAATGAACAATTTATAAAAATTGAAAGTACTGGGCCTCCTTGGTGGCATAGGTGTTAAGTCTCAATGCTATTACAGCTATGGCCTGAGTTTGATCCCTGACCGGGGAGTTAAACCCACATATGACACAGCAGACCTCCCTGTCTTGCCAGCTACTCCCCTCAGGCATATTTCAGTAGATCTGCCTGTTCTGCTTCCCACTCTGTCTCTGGTGAATCCTCTCACACACACACACACCCACACACCTATGGCCTACACCCTAGTTCGTCTATGCATAAATAAATAAATCTTTAAAAAAGATTGAAAGTACCTACCTCATATATTCAAATATTTGTAAAATATACCTTTTAACCTTGCGTTGATGGTTTAGGGCTTTATTGTAACATAATTAGATTGTTTTCTCACAAAATGAGTAACAAAGAAAATTACAAAAATAGAGCTATTTAAGCTTAATGCATGTCATCTTAAAATTGTTATTTGCAAACAGGAACCAACATGCATTTATTAAATAGAATCGTATAGCACTCAATTTCAAGGCTGGTTTGTTTCTTTGGTTGCCTTTTGTTAGACCTACAGAGGAGGTTTCAACTTTGTGTCCTCATGAATATAAACATGTGTTCCAATGCATTCAGTATGAACAGAATTTTAATTTAGCTTGCCAAGGCATGTTGAAATAAAATTTCTTGAGGGGTGTTTAGCTTATGAAAAGTTGGTAAAGAAGCCTAAAAGATAATCTTTTGGCTGAAATTCTAGGAAACAGATTGCCATTGATTAGTTGAATAGTGTTCAGTGTTTATTTTAAACAGGAAATATTTGATGGAAGGTTTTTTCCAGCTTTATTGAGAAGTAATTGACATAATTCATTTTATACATATAAGGTGTGCAGAATGATGGTTTTATCTACTGTAGTTTATAAGTATTTACCTGATTTTGTCTTTACCCACTTACCTCATTTCCACAAAATAGAATGAAACAGCATGTTGTAGCTGAAATACCACAAATTGCTCAGTATGGTAGAGTACATGCAGATTTGGAAAGTGATGACAGTGGAAATACATGATCAAACAGAGAAGGACTTAGGGACTTAGAAGCTCAGATATTCTTTGAAGAATTTTAGTAATACAATGAGTAGATCAAGGTTAGACTTGGATTTTAAGTGAACTCAATATAACAACTCTAGATGTTGATTTACATTGCACACCTGAAACTTGTATACTTTTATAAAGCAACACTACTTCAATAAAAACTATTTTTTACAATTACATGAATACATTTTTAAGAACAAACTACTCAGCAGTAGCCTAACTTTTCTTAATCCAAACAGACATATTTTAAACTATGGTTCAGATTCTTTGTTGAAGATGGTTGGGTGACCCACTTAGTCTCAGCCATTGTCTAATTTCAGCAGCAGCTGTAGTGGACAGTTCCCATGCACAGGACCAGCTTCCCATCTCAAAGGCCTGCAGCCCACTCCCTGGATCTCTGTACAGAGCTTCCCTAAGTAGCAGGTCTCTCAGACTGGAGTGTGTGTTCCATGCCCTGACAGGCAACACTCAAGTACTTGACAAAATTCTGAAATCAATAGATAAATGGTCTTGATGCCCATTACATTTGCACATTACCCAGTGATAACAGCTCAATAACTCATCTTAGTTTTCTTCCTTTTACTTTCTTATTCACCCCATTATTTCACTCTTCCTTCCTGGATTTGAATCTCAAATAAGCTACTTGCACCTAATTCCTTGTCTTCTGCTCTGCTTTAGGTGGAATCCAAAAATGGCAAATAACCATTCACTTCTTTATCCAAGAACTGTTCATTGAAAACACTGTATAATGTGCTAAGAAAACAAAGTTGTTAAAAACATATAACAGTGATAAGACTTCTAAGATCATAATTAGAAATCTAAAGGAGAAAAAGGAAACACCAACAACGTTAACTTTATTTTTCACACTCTGAAGCCATGTCATTTTATTTTCTTCTGGTTATTACAACTGTCGTGACATAACTCTTGATTAAACAGAGTTATTACTATTTTCTCCCAGATTTATTTATTATGTCATTGTTATCTCAAATTTGATGAAACCTCAATAATCTTGAATATGAAAGAGAAAGAAAGTCTATTGGAATAAATGGTTTTTTACTTTAACTTTTGCTTCTTTTTTTATATTTTGCATTTCAAGATTTGGTCACAGGTTTTATTCACCCACATTATTTGAAGCTCTCCTACCTTTTCTTATATGCACTAATCTATTTTTTCCTTCACATTTAACTGAATATATGTCATGTTGAGATTATCATAGCATAAAATTTTCTTTTAATTTTAGAGTTATTCTGCATAGTTGCCTGTGCAAATATCTTACTCATATTTTTTCACCTTATTGATTTAATTTACTGATTAAAGAGAACAACTGAATTATGTAAGGTTCAATAAATTAGGTCCATGAGACAATTTAGACTTAAAAATATTCTATTTTTAAAATGGAAATAGTGAGGGTGTGGAGAAAAAGGAACTCTTCTGCACTGTTGGTGGGAGTGCAAACTGGTCCAACCACTATGGAAAGCTGTGTGGAGATTTCTGGACCTACTAAACATAGAGCTTCCATATGATCCAGCAATTCCACTCCTAGGTATTTACCCAAAGGACACAGAAACATCCATTCCAAAGAGCACCTGCACCCCTATGTTTATAGCAGCACTGTTTACAATAGCTAAGCTTTGGAAACAGCCCAAATGCCCAAAAATAGATGACTGGATCAAGAAGATGTGGTACATATATACCATGGAATATTACTCAGCATTCAAAAAAGATAAACACATGCAATTTGCAGCAACATGGATGGCGCTGGAAGGGATCATGCTCAGCGAAATAAGCCAAAAAGAAAATGAAAAATACCAGATGGTCTCACTCATAGCAGGAATCTAGAAAACTTAAATAAGGGACCAGAAAAATGAATAACTATAAGAAAGTGAAAATCAAAATCAACGAACAACTATGAACCAGAGACACTTTTTGGGGGGTGAGGGGCGGGAGGGGAGGGATTGGGGTCAGAATGGGGGGGTTGCAATTGTATGGGGAATATAAAAATAAAATTTATTATTTAAAAAAAAATGGAAAGTCATCTATTTTTAAAAAAGCCTCTGGACCCTACTACACTGATTATACTTCCATCTCACTCTGCAGAACATGATTTCTTCATGGAGATGAAAATTTCAAAATGAAATTAGTGAGTAAAAATCACTTGACCTTTTGGTAATTCCTAAGAGTGTCATTTTAGATATACAAACATATTGTCATGCTAGCCAAAGTCTAAGAGAGGGAACAGTAGAATGAACAGATGACTTTCCTTGTCTTATTAACAGAAAGAGAGTAGGAGCTGTGTCTGACTCTGTTATACATGTTAAAAAAATATGTTCAGTAACTAGTGTTGGTTATAAATGTGACTTCAGAGAGTTGTGAGCATTCTTTATATAAAAAATTGCATGTATGATTATTGAGAACCAACTCAAGTATAAAAAAATGTCTTTTACTTGGTATCCCCTATTTCTTGTTTTGTGATAAAGTGTCAGTCATGCTCTCTGTTAAATACTAAAAGTAATTTTTAAAAATAGAGGCTGGATTAGCTTAGATAGGATGCAAAGGTTTAGATCCACCTTTGTTTTGCAATATGGGAAAGGTTCAGCTTTTTGAAGCCCTCAAATCTTCAAATAAATAGTCTTTCATAGTTCAGAACACAGATGTCATTAATAGCTCTATGTTTTTGTCAGTCTTTAAGCAGGCTACATTACATTAAACTTTTCTTGCCATCTGTATATATTTAATCCTCTTAGCACATAAGTTGATACACTGACCATTAAAATTATGTCTTAATTATTACCAAGAATTACATATTTTTTTTTCTGATTTTCTTACTTACTATAAGGAAGTAAACTTGTATTTACTTGAACATTTTAAGCTGGTTAACAGAGAAAAAACTTGAAATTGATGGATTGCATTAGTTCTTTTTAGTATTCAGAATACTTCAAAATCACATTACTCATATTATATGCTATTCTTCAATAATGGGTCCTCCTAAAGAAAGATATTTTGCAAGAGTATTAACATTTATTGGTAATGTGTAAAAAATAGCAAGATGATTATATGCAGAGATTGAACTTCACATATAAGCAATATAAAGTGACAGGGTTTGAGAAAGAGTTACTCATTCTGTGGGAACCCAAAAATATACATCTTAACAAAGCTGTTGATCAACTTTAATATGGCTATTTAGTGACAAGAAAATGATTACATATTTTAACAAGGCTATAATCTCAAAAACTTTCTTAGACAAATGGATAAGAAAAAATACTTCTAAAAATTATTTAACATTAAGATAGTGTTAGATTCCATCAGAAATGCTATATTGCATATTAATATTTCAGTGATGTCCACGAGCATTTTGATGTGTGGATTATACCCTAAGATACATGACAACTTTCAGGAATTCAATTTTTAAAACTTACCTCTGAGCACTGCAGTGTCTGCGAGATGTGCCACAGCTTGCTGGACATCTGATTAGAACCTGTGAAAGATTCTGTGAATTGCTTTACTAAAAAAGTGCTGGTTTTGGGCATTGTCACTAAATGCACAGTGGGAAGAAATAAAAATAGGAAGAAAATAAAATCAAAATAACATACAAAAAAATTTCCGTGACCCATGGTATTTCCTTGGAAAGACATGTAATTTTTTACTGCTTCCTACTTTGAGATTGCTGCAGGGGCAGACAGATTTGCTAAAAATATAATCAGAAGAATCAAACCAAAACTTGACATTTTGCTGGTTGTTTAGGTTGCTAGAAATTAAAGTGTAGAATTGATTGTCTTGTTTACATAAACTTTCTTCAGTTAATGAGTGAGGGTACTCCTAGGGGATCTAGAAGGAGAAGATTCAGAGACATAAACTAACTTTCTGAATAATAAACTAACAGGAATTTGAGAACTCTCCCTAGACTGAGGATAAAGGGGGATACATTTGCTTTCTGGAAGCCTGTGGCTAGCCTTGGTGGAACAGAGAAAATTGAAGGGACTGAATGGGAAGGTAAGAGCAGTTTCTACCAGTTAAAGAGAATGTCTCTTCACTAAAAAGAAACTTCTCCAAAGAGGAAGTACAAATGGCCAACAGGCATATGAAAAAATGTTCAACATCACTTGTAATCAAGGAAATGCAAATCAAAACTACAATGAGATACCATCTCACACCAGTGAGAATGGCACATATTAAAAAAACTAGCAACAACAAATGTTGGCGAAGATGCGGAGAAAAAAGGAACTCTCCTGCACTGCTGGTGGGAGTGCAAACTGGTCCAACCATTATGGAAAGCTGTATGGATATTCCTCAACCTACTAAAGATAGTGCTCCCATATGATCCAGCAATTCCACTTCTAGGTATTTACCCAAAGGACACAGAAACATCAATTCCAAAGAGCACCTGCACCCCTATGTTTATAGCAGCACTATTTATAATAGCTAAGCTTTGGAAACAACCCAAATGCCCAAAAATAGATGACTGGATCAAGAAGATGTGGTACATATACACCATGGAATATTACTCAGCAATCAAAAAAGATAAACACATGCAATTTGTAGCAACATGTATGGAGCTGGAAGGGATCATGCTCAGCAAAATAAGCCAGAAAGAAAAAGAAAAATACCGGATGGTCTCACTCATAGCAGGAATCTAGAAAACCTAAATAAGGGACCAGGAAAAAGAATAACTGTAAGAAAGAAAAAAAAATCAAAATCAACAAGTAACTATGAACCAGAGACACACTATGGGGGGGGGAGGAGGTTTTGGGGTCAAAATAAGGGGGTTGCAATTGTATGGGGAATATAAAAATAAAATTTTAAAAAAAAGTCTCTTCACAGTACCAGTGGCTAAGAAACTAAAAAAAAAAAAAAAATTGCTGTCTAAAGTTCAGTGTGAGGGGGTTTTAATTTCTGGCTCTGCTGTAGTCCTCCAGCATTGCTCCCAAATAGCCTATTTTAAGTTTATATTAAAAATGTAAGAGGAGTGGCTAAGAAGACAAAAGGAATGGAGAATTTGTGAGACCCAATCTGGCATGAGAAGGAGCCATTCTTACCATTTCACCTCTTTTTAAAAAACAAAATTCAACTGAGAAAAATATAAATATCTTATTAACTTGATTCAGTGATTTGGGTAGCATCCCATCTACCAGGTAGAAAAGAACTGCAGCAAACTATGCAAAGCAAGAGACTTTACAGGCAGAAGGAAGTAGGATAAGGAGTCATATGGCAAAAAAGCAGCTGAGTATTGCAAATTTACTCTCCTCTCGGACATGGCAGATCTCCAACAGATCACCTGGCTATGGTGAGGGTCTTCCTGATTGACTAGTTTAAGATTCCATTTCTGGGAGAGCCAAGGCTACAATTAAGTCTCAATTTGATGATGTGGTCTTTAGTGTAAGCAACTTGATCTTGGGTCTGTTATCTTGTTTTTAACTCTCCTTGAATGCCAAGAGAGAGAACTGATTTATCAGTCTATGGGCCAGGACCATGGCCATTTTTAAACAGGTATTCATGTAAATATTTATCTCAGAGTACAGGTAAAAATAAAGCAAGCAGTTTTGTAATTACTGTAGTTATTATCCAGTAAGGTAGTTGGTGGATGAATTTTGGGGGCTGACTGTCTAGTTTGTGAACTGAATGGTATGTTATTAACTCTTATTTATACAGTATCCTATTTTTATTTTCGTATTTATGTCTCTAAGATATTAATGAAAATAACCAATTTTGACATTTAAGGGGAGATGAATTTGCAGGAGATAAAATATATGTTTATTAATGTGTGTTTGTTCAGATATGTGTTTATTCATCTATTCATTTATTCATCTAATTCTTATCTTTTATGCCAAAGTAAACAAAACAATTACAGTTGTGTAAGTTTATCTTTCAATATTTTCTTTTCTATTTCAGCATCTTTTTTTTAGAAGTTTCCCTTTTTCATTTTTTCTCTTTTAATAAAATATTGAAAGCAAGTACATGAAATCATGTTCACCATAAAGTTAGTTCTCTAGTTAATTAGTTAAGATGATTGAGAAGAAAATCATTCCAGATCTCCAACACTGGATGGAACGCAACCACTGCTGACATGCGGTGAAGATAATTTCAGCTTTTTCCTGTGGTGTGCGCCCTCTGTCTTGTACTGACTGACTTGCAAGAACTAACTGCGAGAATCTCTACCTAACTCTGCATTCAGGGACACTGCCTTGGAAGACTGAGATCAGCCGCAGTGGGATGGCCACCTCCTTGGGCTTTTGTTGTATTTTGGTGGTGGTTCTTTTGAAAGTTACTTATTAATCATTTACAAGTGCAGACTTTTCTTCTACAGACAGAAAAAGATTACTTCCAATTACATTTTATTTACAGAAAACTTATTTTTGAATAAAATGTAGTCAATTAAAAATTGTTCTTAATTCTGGAAATAAAACTAAAGGAAACAATAAGCTTAATTTAGATTCCAGTCTGGTAGATGAGAAGTGATATCTCAGATCTGTGGAAGCCCACTGGTCCATGGTCTGAGTATGCAAACACCTGCACAGTTCATGAACCAGGTAATGAATTCTATCTAGACATCTGGCTAAAGCATCTGCCTTATCTTTCCAATTTCCTTCTGAGCCAATAACAGATTATTTCTGACACTTTTGTACATGATACATTTTAATTCTTTAAATTCCCACAGTAGTTTTTTTAGGTGCACATTTTCTGAACTATTTAGCACAGCAGTGGTTAGAGCTGTGTGAACAGCTCTCTGCTCTTCCCACTATGAATTTTTGCCTTAGTCTTCTTCATCAAGCTTTCCCCACTTGAGGGGTATTGCTGCTGAAATTTCAGAACCAGTCAGCCTCCTTTGCCTTTGCTGAAAAAAGTTCCTTAGATAAGGCAATACAGTTGGAGGAGGCCTGGGGGACTTGATTGTCTGCCCTATAGGAAGTGAAGCAAGGTGCTCTTACATGCGGTGATTCCTTTCTATGCACTTACCCACCTCCAAAGTGTGCTCATTAATATTCCACTTTCTATTTATGAGTGAACTTCTGCTGTGCTGTGTGATCCCTATGTGGTCTCTGACATCACCCAAGGCAGAACTGGTATTCCTAATCTCAGAATTATCTGGTGCCCATCTATGCAGGGTGGTCTTGACCTACTTAGTAACCAGCCTTAGTTGTCTTTCAGATGGTTTATTAGGAACAGCTGACTTGGGCAGCTTTTGTGCTGCAAACACAAGAGCTCTTCATTGAACTATTATTTCATTTTTGCTGTTGAATCCAGTTGTCTATGTTCAAGTCTGTGTATTAGATACATAAAATATTATTTGAGCACTCAATTTGTAAAGACCTAGTAATCTTCCTGCTCCATACTTCTCAAATCCTTTAGCAATTGTTCTGCTTAGGGTTCTCACTCAAATTCAGTTGTCTTTCTGGTGATTTTGTGAATAAAGACCAACAGGATTCTTAACTACAAATAACAAAACCCTCTGTTAAATTAAAGCCCAGTCTGTCTCTAAGATTCTTGCTCTCTGGCAGACTTTATAATTAATAATGTTTTTTATGATTTCAGTAATGTGTCCAGTTGCTGTAGTGTATGTAATTCCAGGATTTTGATGAATTTGACTGGTCCTTAAACTTGAACTGGGTTTATCAGCCTGTTGCTGTATATCATGAGTCACTACAGTCCTTAACTCCTCTTGAACTTTTAACTCAGAAGAGAAATAATGTTAATGTAGTTACATACTATAAAATACAAGGAGAAAACTATCCAAAGTTAAGTGTCAGAACTATCCAAAGTTAAGTGAATAATAAATATCTTAGTGTGTACATAGTATTAACAAGAATAAATATGCTTCCCTAAATATACAGATGTGTAGTTGGTATAAGACTGTGAAAAAAATCAAAATGATAATTTCACTAAATGCCACGATATTCTGAAATTTGGGGCCAAATTATCTACTTATAGAGACTCATTTGAATTCATCCTTACTAGTTCAAAGTCCATGAAAGTACTACCAAAGTAGACCTATGAGAGCTCAGGTCTATAAAAGTATTGCTGAAGTCACTTGCATTTAATGGCACATAAGACCTCTGTCCAACCAATTTACAATGCAGTAAAGAATTAACAAGCAGGTCTGAGATTGTTATCTTTAGAGAGGCCTGCTGGCAAGGTTGGTGCTTGGTTAAGGTCCAAAAACTTAAGTAGTAAACCATTCCTATACTGCTGTAGAGTCTCTGTGCCTAATCTGTTCATACAAACAGTACAGTTTATGCTGAACACCTACTTTTAATCTAGTGGTTGTGGCATTTTGATACATGCAAGGAAGAACTACTTTCATTGAGTATCCAGTGAATGTCCCTGGTAGATAAGTCTTCTACATGTCAGACTCATTGGAGTCTGGAGATATTAAGCAGGTTGTATGTCTCCACTGAGCGAGGACTCTTATGCTTGTTTGTGTCTGATTTCCTTCAGAGTTTACCTCATGTGACTTTATTTGCTGCTTTTGCTTTGTATCCTGTTACTATAATAAATATTAGCTGTGGATATACTATATGCCAACCCTGTGAATCTGTCAAGCAAATCACAAAATATAAGAACTGGGGGGAACTCTGACACATGAGGTTGGTGGAAATGTCTGCATTAAGATATATAGATTCTAAATTGAGTACAATCTATGAATGGAATTATTCTAAGTGAAACCAAGTCAAATAGCAGACACCTGTTATAAAAGATTCACTGTATAATGGTTATGTCTGCATACAAAGAGGATGAAAAGAATATAGTTGACACTTGAACAACATGGGAGTTAGGAGCGCCAGCCACTGCTCAGTCAAGAATTCATATATAACTTTTGATTCTGAAAAACTTTTAGTAGCCTGTGTTGACCTGCTTATTCATAATATTGTCAATTAGTATATAGTTTGTATTTAATATGTACTATATATTGACTCATAATAAAGTATGCTAGAGAAAAGAAAATATTAAAAAGATCATAAGGAAGAGAAAATATGTTTACAGTACTCTGCTGCATTTATTGATACTGTAGGTTTATATCATCTGTTTACAAGAAAATCCAGGAATACGTGGGCCTGTGCAGGTCCAGTGTTCAGTGAACTAAATCAAAGTAGAACAAGCAAGGCACTAAGCAAGATACTTAATCTCTGGGATTAAGTGAAGTGTAGATACTCATATTTAAATTAGCAGGAAAGCTACAGGCTTGTGAATTAGTCTAAAAGAGAAAGAAATAGAGACAGCAGGAAGGGGAGTTTTGGGAGGATTCCCTTCTGAATTTTCCCTTGAAACTTTGAAAATATATAGAGGGTATGAACAAAAAAGTGAAATATAGAGCATGTTGAGGAAAAAATATATAACTATGGTACTTATGGCACAAATGAAATTTTCAAATACTCTTGGTTAAAATCCTAATAATTCAAAAGCCTTATAATTCAAAAGACTGTTCCTACAAAATTTTATGGTTTATTTATGGATTATTTAAACCTTATCAGAATTCCTTAGCATTTAAAAAAGGGTCCTTCTTAAACCCAGGAACCAAACTTAATGTTCTACAAGTTTCTAATTAAGCTTTTTCTTTTCTGCTGTCCTTTGTTCAGATCCATCATGAGTGAGCAATGGGACTCCAACTCTTCAGCAAACTGGCATCACATATGGAGTGCTAATGACACAAAGCATTATCGTTACTCAGATATAAATATCACCTTTGTGAACTACTATCTTCACCAGCCTCAAGTGGCAGCAATCTTCATTGTTTCCTACTTTCTGATCTTCTTCCTGTGCATGGTGGGAAATACGGTGGTTTGTTTTACTGTAATGAGGAACAAACATATGCATACAGTCACTAATCTCTTCATCTTGAACCTGGCAATAAGTGATTTACTAATTGGAATATTCTGTATGCCCATCACGCTGCTGGACAATATCATAGCAGGTGTGTTAACCTGTATATATTGTGAGATGATGGGAGAAAATGGCACATATCCCTACAGCCACAGAAGGGTCATTGACTCATTCACAAAAATTGATGGGGTTCTAAGAATTGCAGGTACCAGCCCCCATGAGGTCCACATTCTAAAAGAGGAGAAAGAAAATAAATAGATATATAAGTTGTCAGAAAATAAATTTATACAGCTAACTATAATCTATTTTCCATCAAAAATTCTGAAGAGATTGTCTTGTTACAGTTTAGAGCCCTGGTATTACTGCTCAAAAGCCTAATGTCACTTGATTCATGCTTCTTTCACTCATGATTTGTATTTTGTTTTTCTTCCTGAAAACACTTAGGGCTTCTCTTTATTCCAGTGTTCTGAGTTTCAAGCAATTTGCTTGGATAAATCTTTTTATTTTTCATTTACTGTGCAGGACACAAACTAGGATCCTTCAATCAAAGAATGAAGGTCCTTCAATTGTGGAAAATTTTCTTGTGGAGTGCTCTCCCGTTTTCCTTTTTTTTTTTTTTTAATGTGTCAATCAGATATAGGAGGTTTTACATTGCCCTTTGAGAATTATTTTCCATTTTCTGCCCCTTATTATTCTATTTTCAAAAATCTTCTCAACTTTTTTCCCTCAAGTCTACATGAAGTTCTTCATTTCTGTTACCATATTTTACATTATTTGAGTTATTTTTATTTTCTGTTTGTTTCTTAGACTATCATGCACATTTCATGGATAAAATGTGTTGTATCCATGATATATTAGTAATGATGTTTATTAGATTTTCATTTTCATCTATCTGATTCACATTGTTTTCCTCCTAAGTTTCTTTCTTCCTACTTTAATCTCTTTTTTTACATTTGAGGATTTTCTCATGTCAACTCTTACTTAGCTGCTTGGGTTTTAAAGTGAGGTACTGTGTGGCCTGGCAGTTGAGATTAGTGGCACTCTCAGCTCCATTAGTACAAGTATTCACTGGAATTCCACAGCTGTTAAAATTTTCTCCCCAGTGTTACTTGGCAGATCACTTTCCCCAAAAGGAAATCCTTTGATCTACCATAGGGCTGGCTGCTGCGTTTTGAAACTGAAAGGGTCTTTGTCCAGCCATATTGCACTGCATGCTCCATTGTGACACTCATGCCATCTTCCTAGTGACTCAGTCCATAGTTCCTGTGCTCCCACCTCCTAAGAGAGTGACCTTCACTCTTATACTGCATCTTATTCCATTTATACATAATTCAGCCAATCATGTTGTTTTTCTAGCATCACATTCAATATTATCCAGCACCTCAGTTTCTGTAGATTTATAATTTATATTTTTTTTTGTCCTAGTGCTATTATTTTAGTGGAGTTTGGTGAGGGAGATGAGATAGAGCATATGGTTATTTTTCCATTTTCAATCAATGGCTACACGTATCTCTTTTGCATTTTTGTTTGAAGAATACTACCATAACAGCCAAATATATTATAGGACTGGAAAGACATTCTCTTTCTGGTTTCTAGTTAGCAGAGTTACTGACTTTTAAGATAGTTTGGATAGATAATAAAATTTATTTTTTATATACTTGGATTATTTTATATACTTGGATTATTTATTTTTTATATACTTGGCTTAGGAGGATATTTCAAATCAGGTGCATGAGAGAGAGAAAATCATTTTCTACTTATAACCGTACAACTCTCATACTTCTACCCTCATGGCCTAATCTAAACCTAATTACTTTTCAAAGGCTCACCTCCAAATATCACCACATTGGAGGTTAAAGCTTCAATATATGAATTTGGTGTTGGGGTGGAGCACAATTATTCAGCCATAACAATGTACCTAAGGTAAATTGTCTTATTAAAGTATGTATATATTTGTTTTATATAATAACTTTAGTCTACATGTAACTCCAGATTCTTCATAATTTACAAAATACATTTCCAAATTAGAAAACCATTTGCCTGTTTTTTATTTGAAGGGCATTATTGCATATGGATTAATACTTTGGACTCTGGCACCCTACTACAGGGTTTTAATCCTTAATATGCTGCTAACTAATTTTGTGTCAAGATACTTTTTGTGTCAAGATATTTATATGTGCATTACCTTGTCAAAAAGTTATAGGGATTTAATATGTTAATGGATGCAAAGGACTAAATATAATATAAATATAAAACAAGAATGTTTTAGCTAAGTTGCGAAATGATTATCAGTATACTGAAGAACAGAGCACTAGAGATACTAGAGAAAATAGTAAGAAGCACTGTCCCCTGGCTATTATTTAGAAAACAGTTGTCTCAGCATTGTTTTATGCCTTATTGTTCATATATTCAGTACTGTTTTCTAAAAATATATTTTCAAAGACTGATTCTTCTTTTCCCTTTCAGGATGGCCATTTGGAAGCACAATGTGCAAGATCAGTGGTTTGGTCCAGGGAATATCAGTTGCAGCTTCAGTTTTTACTTTAGTTGCAATAGCAGTGGATAGGTGAGTCAGCACTAAAATCTGAATCCAGAAAAATGGCCATGCCCACAGCTTATCTACTCACCATGGAAAAATGTGTAACCTACTAGATTGGGTATAACTGCAAAATTGTATATTGTACAAATAATAACTACTGCACCCTCAAGAACAAGGTGTGTGTGTGTGTATTTCGGTGAGAAAATAAATCTAATTTCCATATATTAAAATTGAATTATTAGGAACAGTTCATTCATAGTTAATTCAGGCTGCCCTAACAAGTTACCACAGACTGCATGAGTTTAAACAACACAATTTGACAGCTCAGATTTCTGGAACACAGGAGGATAGAGTGGAATATTAGGCCATAGAAAAAGCCAACAGGTTGATTTTTTCATGGGACTATCTTTCATTTAAAGAAGTTCATGCTTTGTCTTGAAGTTAACAGGGAGCTATTTAAGTCTTTTTAAATGGGAATAATGTATTTTCATTTTAGGAAAACAAAAGTAGAAATGGTTTGGAGATGTTTTAGATTAGAGAAAGGAAAGCAGTAAAGAAACTTGTGTAACTCAGATGAGAGAGGACACACACATCTATTAAGGCAGTGACACCTGGAAAGAAGAGAGAAATTGAATGAGTGTCTCCCTAAGTGAAGGAAAAGGTCTGAAAGGAAACAAGCATTCACCAGTATGTAGCTACATAGAAATACATGTGTGAGATAGATGAGAGAGAGGGTGGAAGAGAGTTTAGAAAGCATGAAACGGGGCCTCCCCTGTGGCTCAGCGGTTGAGCACTGGGTTGCGAAGCTGCCCGCAGCCTCTGCAGCGTCGTTTCAATCCCCGGCTGCGCCCCCGCCACCGGAGGGTCCCACATGGCGCACAGACCTCTCCTGCCACCCTCTGCTCCCCTCAGCAGTGTACTTTGGTCCTTCTGCCTGCTCTGCTCCCCCGCTCTGGCTCTGGTGAATTCTCTTACCCTCCTGTGCTTCTGACTGTACCCAGTGCTTGTATAAATAAATAAACAAACAAATAAATAAATAAAATCTTAAAAAAAAAGGCATGAAATGCAGTGCAATTGGTATGAGAAAAAAGAAACCTACTTCTAGATAATTATGGGCAAGATTTTTCCATCTTTTAAATGGGAAAGCTTTAAGAGACAATTGATGCAAGCCAGTGGGAAAGAGTTCTTCATTACATCCAGCTAAAACTATTCCTTTTTTTATTAAATGTATGATAGATCCCACTTAACCATATTTTGAGTTGGAATTTATCTCCTGTCAGATACAATAAACAACAGTGCAAGTCTTTCTACCAGTGGTAACATTCTGTGTTTTTGAGGAGAATGTGGAAATTACTTAAATTGAATTCATGATTCATAAGTGAAGAGGCCAGTTCTCACTGATACTTGCCTTTACAGGTTCCGGTGTGTCATCTACCCTTTTAAACCAAAGCTCACTATCAAGACAGCGTTTGTCATTATTATGATCATCTGGGTCCTGGCCATTGCCATAATGTCTCCGTCTGCAATCATGTTACACATAGAGGAAGAAAAATACTATCGAGTGAAACTCAACTCCTACAATAAAACCAGTCCTGTCTACTGGTGCCATGAAGACTGGCCAAATCAGGAGATGAGGAAGATCTATACCACTGTGCTATTTGCCAATATCTACCTGGCTCCCCTGTCCCTCATTGTTATCATGTATGGAAGGATTGGAATCTCACTCTGCAAGACGAGAGTGCCTCACATGGGCAAACATGGCCAGGAGCAGTGGCAAGTGGCCAAGAAGAAGCAGAAAGTGATTAAGATGCTGCTGATAGTGGCCCTGTTTTTCATTGTCTCCTGGTTGCCCCTGTGGACTCTGATGATGCTCTCAGACTATGCTGACCTTTCTTCAAATGAGCTGCGGATCATCAACATCTACATCTACCCTTTTGCACACTGGCTGGCCTTTTGCAACAGCAGCGTCAACCCCATCATTTATGGCTTCTTCAATGAGAACTTTCGCCGAGGCTTCCAAGATGCTTTTCATCTCCAACTCTGCAAAAAAAGAGCAACGCCTAAAGAAATATATGCCCGAAGAGCTAAAAGCAATGTGGTCATAAGTTCACCTCATCAGTTAACCCAGGAATCAACATTTCAAAACCAACATGGGGAAAATTTGCTTTATAGGAAAAGTGCTGAAAACTCCAAACGGGAATTAATGTTGGAAGAACTAGGAGAAGCTCCCAATCATAATAAGATTGAAAAAGGGCTAGTGTAATGATTTTCTCTACTGTGTTAAATACTGTTGCTTTTTGAGGGGGCTTGGTACTGCAAGTCTCTCTAAGAATATTATAACAAAAACATGCACTCAAAGCCCTCTCTGGAAAAAAAGTAAATGAATTTTATGTTCAAAACCAATCTATGATATATAAAATGTGTACAGTACCTCAGAAACAAGTTTGTCTTATCTAAATAGGTTTAGCCTGACTTTTTCCAACCTAGCCATTTGTGCATGAGTCAAACACTTGTATTATATCTATGGCTATATAAACACATACATACTTATGTACACACATGTACACACCCATTTTACCAAATGGTGATAAATGGGCAGTTTTTTGCATGAAGTAGAATATGTCAATTCTCCCTTTACTTTTGGACTTAAAATTTTAGACTACATAATTATTTATCTTGTGCTTTCAAAATGTGCTTAGCCTTCTTATAAAAAAAAGAACTGTAACAGCATATAAGGAACTCTGTTTCTTTGTATTTAAAGGTTGACTTATCTCTCTTTTAAAGAGAGAGTTAAAGTTGTTAAAATCTTTCATTCTTCTGTCTTCCAGTTGTTAATAATTGGCAGTCATCTTAGCCATCTTCCTGAATAGATGATTGATTTTTCTCTATAAAAAAGTTCTCTGCCTGGGCCTCCCCGATAGCGCAGTGGTTGAGCACTGGGTTGCGAAGCTACCCGCAGCCTCTGCAGCGCTGGTTTGATCCCTAGCCACTGGGTGAGGGTCCCATATGGTACGCAGACCTCTCCTGCCTCCCTTTGCTCCCCTCAGCAGTGTATTTCTTCGGTCTACCTGCTCTGCTCTCTGCTTTGACTCTGGTAAATCCTCTTACCATCCTGCGCTTCTGACTGTACCCAGTGCTTATATAAATAAATAAATAAATCTTTAAAAAAAAAAGTTCTCTGCCTGTTAAAATGCATGTAGACTTTGAACACTCACCACAACCTGCTTCCTGTCCTAGTTGCATCTCTGACACAAACTGTTTTCTAATCTCCAATCAGATATAGATGGTCAGTCCAGATTACGATGATTTCTCATTTATGAATTTGTTCTCTGCTTCATTCCCCTATCTGCCTGTCCACCGATGGTCTATTGAAAAACTACCTCTTTCAGATGGTCTTTCTACATTCTTACAGCACTAGTATTTACTCTTTCCCCTAAGCATTGTGTAAACCTCTTATATGACAACCTAAATTGTATTATAATTGTTCTGTCTGATTCTTGTAACTAGAATATAAATTCCTAAGGAGCATGATGAATTACATCTTACTCATCTATAGATGTCCTACAATACATATCACAGTAACACACAGTCATAACATATACACTGGATAATTACCACAAGCAAAAGCCATCTGTCAGCCTGCTAATTCCTCAACAAGGAAATAGATCACTGAAAAATTTATTCTAAATATAACTTAGATCAGTATCCTGAATGCATGCCTGCCAATAGTGATTTTTTAAGATCAATACCTAGTAAGAGAATTACTGGGTCTAATATATTTATAACACTTTAGTAAAGATACATTATTTTCAAAATAATATATTAATGTATAATACAAATTTTGTTGTTACCTATATCACAGTATCCTTAGTACATTTAATTCCTTCAACACTGCTACTTTAATTGTGAAAAATCACTTCAGTTTGTTTTTATATTTATTAGTGTAGCCAAATGGTGTTCTGTGTTTCTTCCGAATTAGAATTTCTTCTTTGTCCTATTCATTGGACAGTTTCTGAAATGTTTTTGTTGTTGTTTTTGCTTTTCATTCACTACTATACACTCAGTAATTTCAGCATAAAGAGCTTATGTTACAGACAGAATGGTCTTTTTAGAAAATATAGATTAAATGTCACATCCCAGTTTAAAGGCCATTAATAGTTTCCTTTCAGATTAGGGAAAAAAACAAACTCCTGACCAAGACTTACAGACCTTTACTTTTTTCCTGCAAACTGACTACCTCTTACGTTCATCTTTAACCCAACACGCAGCACTCACACTGTCTTGTCTGTTCCTCTGTCATTTGCCGAAACCCCATACTTCTGGGGTTTGTGCCATTTTCCTTCTGCCAGAAATGTTCTCACCAACCTTCACATGCTGGCTTTCTCTCCTTCAGGACACAATCTAAAGCTTACCTGAGGCTTATCTATTTCCAACATTACAGTCTTCATCTGTGATTGTCATTGAAACTCATTGATTTACTTGTTTGATACCCATTTGCCCTCCTAGAATGAAAATTCCATAGGGATGTTCTATTTCCTATCTGCAGTGTTTAAGAGAATGCTTTGCACATAACAGACATGACAAATAACTGTTGAACAAATTAATTAACTGAGTTGCAAATATTTTGCAGGTTTTAATTTGCATTCTGAGTTATCATTGAGTCATTTCATTTTTAGATATTGAAGATAATTGAGAATATAATGGAAACATTGAATATAGTAAAGCACGTGTAAAAGATTTCTAATCTGGTCACCTAGTGATAACCATTTTTGCTGTCATTTGGGAACATGTGCTTGCATTCTTTCATAAATTTATAATTACAGGTATATGCTTTATAACATTTTTATTAACTGTCAAAAATATTAACTTACAGTCTTCAAAATAGTCTTCAAAATATAATCTTCTAAATATTTTATTCACTTTGGTACCACCTCATAATTTATAAAATTCCTTTTCAGTTGCTGTAAATAGAAGTTGTATCTTAAATCTAAACAATGTTGCAGTTATGTACACCTAGTATAATACTGGGCATATTTATAAGTATCTTAAAAAGTCTTAAAAAATGCAATTGCTTGGCCAAAATACATTTACATTTCTTAATACTTCATTATGCATTGTCAATATTTCTTAAACAGGTTTTAACATTTTATAGTTCTCTTGGTGCTCTAAGAATGTTTTTTTCACCCAGACACCCTCAAATACTACACATCCCATAAAATGAATTTTTCTTACCAATCTGATAAGAAAACTTGCATCCCAATGTTTAATTTCATGTCATTGATATACAGCCAAATATTAAAATAATTACAGTCAATTTGATTCATTTGTAATCACTTGTTTCCACTTGCATTTCCTTCTTAGTCACCTCTTCATGTTCTTTGCCTACTTTTCCATTAGGTTATTATTCTTTTTTATTGATTTGTGAAAACACTCCCTAATTCAGGATATTTATCTTTGACTATCAGATAGATTTTAAACGGTTCCACTATTTGATGTGTATCTGTGTGTGTATGCAAGCATGTATTTGTGCATATATATGAGGATAAGATGTTAAGACATTATAATAGAGCCCGAAAGTATGTTGGCTTACAGAAGATAGGCGATAATTTTATCTCATAAAATTGTACCTAATATCAGTGGTTCAGATTAGTTGGGACCTTATTTATGAACCCAATTTCTTGCTTTCTACCCCAAGAGCAGAGGTCAGCAAACCACCACCAAATCTGAGCTGCCACCTGTTTTTGCAGGCAAGTTCTGACATGGAAGAAAGAAAATACTTTTTAATTAATGATCAAATATGCTAATTTTTCCGTTTTTTGGCATTACCTTAAGTTTTGTTACTGAAATTTTCATTATCTCTTTGAGAAAATATTAATATCTTTGACACCATATTCCACTGTATTATTCATTAGAGTTCCAATTTTGGTTGCCTCTTCTCCTTTCAGCCTCTCTGAGTAAACCTTTCCCTTGTCCTTTCATTCTTTTGATTAATCCATCTCTGTCTTTTTATGTCCCTCCATATCACATAAGCTGAGGTAAGGGCTTACTCCAAAGAATACAAGGATTGTTATTAAAAGGGGAAATAGATAGTTGACAGGCAAAACTCAATAGGCTCCAGTTAATCCCATGACTTAACAGCATTAGAAGTCAGTCTTCTTCCAAACACTTGATTATAGCAATTCTTCCACCTAATAAAATAGAGCTATGACACATACAACTGCAGACATCCTTAAAACACTTCCAAAACGAGCCAACACATACTAAGGTTCAGGTATTGACTCTAGGTCTAGGTCCTCTCTCACACTGATGTGGTAAGTTTTAATCATGGATCTTCATGTCATGCAACCAATGATAAATACAATACTCACTGCACAATGATAAAAGGAAAAATACAAATTATAAAGCTATTAATGGGTATGGGCAAAAACATATCGTAATTGTTACTGAATGCCTGTCGGTTTCCCTTAATCAATAAAAGGAAACAGTTTGAGGAAAAGGAAAGTGGTTTAATTTGTGGACAAATGAAGGCAGCAGACTTGTGTCTGAAAGACCACCAGCATGCTCTTTTGCAGAGGGCAGGGGTATTTATACAAAGGAGTAGAAAGGGGGAGATGATCAAGGGTCAGCATAGCATCTCCTTGTGATGCAGGCAGCTGGAGATTTGGGGGGAGAGTCAGGTTGGCACCAGTTTTGTTAATACCTGGTGTTCAGCAATTTGAATAGTATCTCATTAGGAAGACAAAGTTATTAAAACAAGGTTGTTAAACCTAGAGGGTAAATGAAAAATAGGAATGCTTATCCGGTGGGGCAGAAAGAGACATGTCCTTTTATCACAATTACCAGTTTATCATAAGAGTTACCAATTTATCATAATTACCAGTTTACGGCATATTCTAAGGTCACATCTGAAGATTTCCCATTATTGCGGTGATACATAATAAAAACACTCCAACTTTGTTGGAGAGAGCACTCTAGGAATTGTGCTAGTTGATTTTACAACCTCAGCCCTTTACTTTGTATAAGGCTTTTTGTCTTTTCTATTCTTACAGCTCCATATACTAGTAACCAAAGTTAGAGGTTTTCTTAAGTTCTTTGGCCAAAGATTCATTCTATTCTCCCAAATCTTACCCTAATGAATCACAACACCTCACATCTACCAAACTTTTTCTATATAAGTTGGATCTCTGGATTACAAGTAATAGTGAACTTAAACTTGCTTTTCAAAAGAATAATTTATTGTCTCATGTTACCTGAATATCCAGTGATCAATAACTCTGATGTGACTTGATCATAGTGCTTGAAGGACAATGGCGAAAATTTGTCTTTCTCCATCTCTTAGCTCTGATATTCTCTGGCTGGCTGGATTTTCAGGCACATAATTCCTAGTAACAGACAGCTAGACTTTGGCATTCTCAGACTCATAAGTTAAAAGCTAGGCAATTTTAATTGAAAGAGAACTTAGCATTTCCACCAAATAGTTTTAATAAAAATCTGAGAATATATGTCTAACTGTACTCAATCTAGGTATATACTCACCTTTCTCTAGGGAGAGACAACATAATTCCTTTTGTGTATAACTTCATACTCACCCATCTTTTTTTAAAGGAAAGTATTTCTATTTAACTGCAGTAGTATTGGGGAGCCCCTGTCAGGTGTTACTACCAAAGGACACACACCACCATCTCACTCCTATTCCACCAGCATAGACCATTGTGTGTCCTTCACCTTTGCTCTTTCCCCTTCACTGCCTCTCCCTTGGTGTCTCAGTTCTGTAGTAAGCCATCAAGGGTTAACTTTTCAGCTTGTCTCTATCTATATGACCATTAATTTAGTTACTGTAGGGCCTCCCCGGTGGCTCAGCGGTTGAGCACTTGGCTGCGAAGCTGGCTGCAGCCTCTGCAGTGCCGGTTCGATCCCCAGCCAGCAGTGGATCCCACATGGCATGCAGTCCTCTCCTGTCGCGCCCGCTGCTCCCCTCAGCAATGTACTTCGTTGGTCTGCCTGTTCTGTTCCCCGCTCTGGCTCTGGTGAATTCTCTCACCCTCCCGTGCTTCTGACTGTACCCAGTGCTTGTTTAAATCAATCAATCAATCAATCAATCAATCAATCAATCAATCAATCTTAAAAAAAAAATTCCACATACAGTGACACCATCCAGTCTTCATCTTTCTCCTTCTGACTTACTTAGCATTATCCTTTCAAGCTTCATCTATGTTCCCATCATTCTTTCAATATAATTTAGGTAACTAATAATAATTTGCAATATAAAAATAGAGTTTTTTGGCTAATCTATGTATCCACACATCATTCAGTATTCTTCCTTGATGTAGTTCTGATGAGATGTCATGGTTCAGTGAGTGGGTCCTTGGGTTACCTCCAAGAAAAGTTTCGGCAGAACTTCCCTTTCAGTGACACACAGCAAGTTTGCCAAGGAGACTAAGACCTTTGATTATATTCGAAAGGGCAGAATGATTAGGAAAAAAAGAAGATGCTTGCATAGACACAAGGAGGCAGAAAGATCTGCCTTTTGTCAGTGAAGGAGTTGTTCTATTGTTCCTTTTGGGGGTAGGGGTTCATTCCTTTGTGGAATTGTTATCCAGTGTTAAGTTAATCATGTCTAGGCTGTGATTGGGTTAGTTTGTAGGGACCAGGGATTCTCTGTAGCTCTGTAAAGGCCTTCAGTCTACATATCTCCACCTCTGGTCTGCACCTATGAATATCTTCTTTAGCAGTACTTTGTAATGAATGACAAGTCCCATGTCCCTATCTCCCAGCTGCCTTAAGGATTTTTCATTTTTATAGTTAGTTTAATGGTGATGTTAATCATTTCTACCCCCACCTCCAGTTTCTGGTGTTGTGACAACTTCATCTTCAATTTTTCTACTCTAATTATCCATTTTTCTTCCCAAACACTAAACCAATGAAGATGTACTCAGCAGTCAGTTAATTGTATTAATGGAAATATAAAACATGGAAATCTAATGGCAATATAAATGTGATTTTTCACATTTCCCCAGTAATGATAGTGTTGATGCATCTGGTGTTCTTCTCTAATGCCCGTGGGCCAGCTTGGCTACTTCCCTCTTTCCAGAGGATACTTACTTGGTGGGGGGGAGGGGGGAGGAAATAAAAGATAATTTGAAAAAAATTAACAGTGAGGTGGAAAAAATCTACATTTATAGCCATAGACAAAGTAACCCAGATTGAGATGCTTTTGACATTTCAGAGGAAAAAATTCTTAAGCAAACCTTGCAGAATTCTTATTGGCATTCCAAAGATTTCAATTCACATTTAGATGATCTGAACCCTGCTAAGTATTATATTTCAAACAATAAGCTATATTAGATGACTTTTCACTGAGTGATGGTACTTAAGAAAATTCTATTTAGTGAGAGTTATTATCCAGTTTGAAGTAGCATTTTTAATGCTTAATAATATAAAAGAAATTCCAAAGTATGCCTTGTTATTAATATAAACCCTGAAAATCCAAACTGTAATAATGATAGTTACCTTGTGTTAAGATCTCATTATGTGATAAGTACTCTACATTCAAAATATTGCATTTAATTCTCACAATAACTGCAAAGTTATTGCCTACATTTCACAGATACATGAGAAAAATGAAGCATAACAGAAAATCTGAAGTCAATATATAAACTGAGGAATGTTTAATGCCAAAACCTGTACAAATAATTGACTTATTTTAACATCCACTTAGAAATTTTTGTTTGCAGGTTAAAAAAAAATCTAAAGTAAAAATAACATTATTATTGGGCCTCCCTGGTGGCACAGCGGATTGAGCGCTGCCCTGTGAAGCTGTCCGCAGCCTCTGCAGCGCAGATTCAATTCCCAGCCCCCCAGGGAGAAACCCACATGGCGTGGCAGACCTCTCCTGCTCTGTCTCTGGTGAATTCTCTCACCCTCTGACCTGTACCCCAATATTTGTATAAATAAATAAATCTTAAAAAAATACAAAAAAAAGTCTTGTAAAAAAATTATTATTAATTTAAATCAGTTTGGTGTCGATAAGGCACAGACTGGAATTTAAGGCATTGTAATTTTAACTCTGCAATTTGCTAGCTGCCTAACTATGGGAAATTACTTAGCTCTTCTAAGACTCATTTATTTTATTGATGAAAGAGAAACAACACATTTATCACATTATTTGTAAGGACTTATGTTAGTAGGCAGACTAACCCTGGGACACTCCCAAACCTGCACGCTCTACATGGGTTCTGCCATCTGCTACATAAAGACAAAACATACTCTTAGTGTGTAACACCTTCAATAGAAAAGAACTTTAGTATAATTAGTGTGCAGTAGAGAGAAGAGAAAGAATGTAGTTAAAATACTTTCCCCATGAAGTCACCTTCTGGTGGAGAGCCCTAAGAAAGGGGCAGAAGGGGTCAGGCAAGTGTGGCATGAAAGGAGCAAAAATCAAAATCAAAATGAATGCTGGCATTGTCAGCCTTTCATTGTGTGTGTCACCCTTGCCTCTTTCAAGTGTCTTCTTCCATGTTCCCCAAGTCCCTAGTGCAAGTTCAAGGCCAAGAAGCAAGCCTTTCTTCTTCACACATCTCTCTGCTTCAAGTGCCTCCTTCAAGTCTTCTTCCCCAGCTTCTCTCCCATTTCCTTTTTGGCTTCCTTTTGCTGCTCAGCTCCACCCTTCTTTACATAGGGCAGGGAACCTGGAACCTCCCCCTTTCTATGGGGATTACACTGTTATACTCACACAGTATCTGAAATATAAAGAAATCTGTGGCTATTATCAATATTAGTAGCAAGAAAATTCAAGAAATTTGAGTTTGTGGTTCAGATCTCTGTAACAACTTATTTTAGCCCAAAGACAAGAGACATTAGTACAAAGATAGTACAGCAAGTCTATCAATATTTAAAAGCCTAAAATTGCTCTACTTTACCATCAGTAAATATTTTGATTGCTAAGTACTTCAAATCAACCCTGTTCTTTTTAGATCACATCTCATCTCCTTATGTTCAAAGGAAGTTTTCCATCTTTCTAATGAAACAGTTCTCTAGAGGAAATAATGTTTTGCATGTTCAGGTGGTTTGCGGGGACAGAGTATATTGCATTTCTTTGTCATGGTGCAGTTCATAAATTTTAGGAAATATATGTTATGAGATAAATATTCTAAAACACTCTTCACAAAGGCAATTTTGAGGAAGGCAGCGTAATTACAAGTCAGTGCCATAAAGTTTTTATTGTGCTGTAAACACATATTTGTGAAAGCATTTTAGTATAATATAAAGACATGGAAATAAAGTACCAAACTCTCAGAAATAAAACTATACATAAATTACTCTTAATTCTGAAATTTAAAATATTAAAAGCAAATACATAGCTCTCTAAGAGAATAAATTGCTTGTTCCTAAAATTAGAAAATCTGGAACCATTTGACTCCAAGTAAAAAAGATAAAACCAAATTTAAGAAATAGACAATTAATTCAAACACTAAACATATCATATGATTCATAATTATTAAGCTTAGTAACATTATTTAACCACAACTTTGTTCAAATATTGTTACCATTCCAATAAATCTGTTGTGACAGAATGTGTGTTTTTAAATATCTTATTTGTGTAGGCAAGTACTTCCTCCAATTTTTTAAAAAAGCTGTGTCATTCTTAAAGGTTCTGAGCAAATAAAAAAAGTAGACTGAAATGGTTTAAATTATGGAAATTTTAAGTAAAATATCTCAGTGATATGTTAAATACAGAGAAAAATACATTGTAAGAAAATTGTGAATTCAACTCCCAGTCTTGCCACTGATGAATTGTTCGGACTTTTAACAAATAACTCAGGGATAACGCCTCCGATATTTGCCATAATTGTGTGGATTCATTGTTTCTCTTTGTTGAAATGCAGAAATAGTCACAAAATATTAACATCCGAAAGAAGCTTAGAATGTCTCAAATATAGTTTCTTTGTTTTATAAGAAAATATCTTAGTTCCATTTACAATAGTTCAGAAAGACCATGCTGTTAAGTGTAATTTAGTTGCCTTAAAGCATTTTATTTTTTTATTTTTTATTTTTTTTTTTTACATTTTATTTTATTTTATTTTATTTTTTTTAGATAATAAATTTTATTGTTATATTCCCCATACAATTGCAGCCCCCCCATTCTGACCCCAATCCCTCCCCTCCCGCCCCCGCCCCCCTAAAAGTGTCTCTGGTTCATAGTTTTTTCTTGATTTTGATTTTCACTTTCTTATAGTTATTCATTTTCCTGGTCCCTTATTTAAGTTTTCTAGATTCCTGCTATGAGTGAGACCATCCGGTATTTTTCTTTTTCTTTTTGGCTTATTTCGCTGAGCATGATCTCTTTCAGCGCCATCCACATTGCTGCAAATTGCATGTGTTTATCTTTTTTGAATGCTGAGTAATATTCCATGGTATATATGTACCACATCTTCTTGATCCAGTCATCTATTTTTGGGCATTTGGGTTGTTTCCAAAGCTTAGCTATTGTAAACAGTGCTGCTATAAACATAGGGGTGCAGGTGTTCTTTGGAATTGATGTTTCTGTGTTCTTTGGGTAAATACCTAGGAGTGGAATTGCTGGATCATATGGAAGCTCTATGTTTAGTAGGTCCAGAAATCTCCACACAGCTTTCCACAGTGGTTGGACCAGTTTGCATTCCCACCAACAGTGCAGAAGAGTTCCTTTTTCTCCACACCCTCGCCAACATTTGTTGTTGCTAGTTTTTTTTAATATGTGCCATTCTCACTGGTGTAAGATGGTATCTCATGGTAGTTTTGATTTGCATTTCCCTGATGACAAGTGATGTTGAACATTTTTTCATATGCCTGTTGGCCATTTGCATTTCCTCTTCAGAGAAGTTTCTTTTTAGCTCTTCTGCCCATTTTTTGACTGGATTATTTTCTTTGTTGTTGTTGAGTCTCATCAGCTCTTTGCAGATTTTTGTGATCAGTCCTTTATCATTAGTGTTGGGTGCAAAAATGTTCTCCCAGTTGGTGGGGTTTCTCTTTGTTTTTGTTATTGTCTCTTTTGCTGTGCAGAAGCTCTTTAATTTGATGTAGTCCCAGCTGTTTATCTTTGCCTTCACTATCACTGCTTTGGGTGATGTGTCTGTAAAGATGTCTTTGATGTGCAAATCACGTAGTGTTTCGCCTATATTTCCTTCTATATATTTTATGGTTTCAGGTCTTATGTCTAGTTCTTTAATCCATTTTGAGTTGATTTTTGTGTATGGTGTGAGGTGGTGGTCAAGCTTCATTCTTTTGCATGTAGCGACCCAGTTTTCCCAGCACCATTTATTGAACAAACTTTCTTTGTTCCAATGCATATTCTTTGCTCCTTTGTCAAAGATTAGTTGACCATAAATCTGTGGGTTTATTTCTGGATTTTCTATTCGATTCCATTGGTCTGTATGTCTGTTCTTGTTCCAATACCATGCAGTTTTGATGATTATGGCTTTGTAGTATAGTTTGAAGTCTGGGAGTGTGATGCCTCCATTCCCTTCTTTTTTTTTCAGGAGAGCTTTGGCTATTCGGGGTTTTTTGTGATTCCATATGAATTTCATCAATAATTGTTCTATTTCTTTGAAGAATGACATTGAAATTTTGATTGGAATAGCATTGAATCTGTATATTGCTTTTGGAAGGATGGCCATTTTAATAATGTTTATTCTTCCAATCCATGAGCAGGGGATGTCTCTCCATTTCTTTGTGTCTTCTTCTATTTCTTTTAACAGTGTTTTATAGTTTTCTTTGTGTAGGTCCTTTACCTCTTTTGTTAGATTTATTCCCAAATATTTGATTTTTTTTGTTTCAATAACAAAAGGGATGGTCTTTTTGATTTCTTCTTCTTCAGATTTATTGTTTGTGTATAGGAAGGCTACTGACTTTTGCGTGTTGATTTTGTATCCTGCCACTTTACTGAACTGATTGATGAGTTGAATTAGCTTTTCTGTGGAGTTTTTGGGGTTCTCTATGTATATTATCATATCATCTGCAAATAGTGATAGTTTGACTTCTTCTTTTCCTATTTGGATTCCTTGGATGTCTTTCTCTTGTCTTATTGCCCTGGCTAGGACTTCCAGTATTATATTGAAAAGCAATGGTGAGAGTGGACATCCTTGTCTTGTTCCAGATCTTAATGGAATTGCTTTCAGCTTTTCACCATTGAGAATGATACTGGCTGTTGGCTTGTCATAGATGGCCTTTATGATGTTGAGGTATGTTCCTTGTATCCCAAGAATTTCAAGGGCTTTTATCATGAATGGGTGTTGCACTTTGTCGAAAGCTTTCTCAGCATCTATTGATATTATCATATGGTTTTTATATTTCTTTTTGTTGATGTGTTGGATAACGTTGATTGATTTTCGGATGTTAAACCATCCTTGTGCCCCTGGAATGAATCCAAATTGGTCGTGGTGAATTATCTTATGGATACATTGTTGGATTCTGATAGCTAAAATTTTATTTAGGATTTTTGCATCAGTGTTCATTAGGGAGATTGGCCTGTAGTTTTCCTTTTTTGTGTTGTCCTTGTTCGGTTTTGGTGTTAGTGTAATGTTGGCTTCATAAAACGTGTTTGGTATTGTCCCTTCCTTCTCAATTTTTTGGAAGAGTTTGTGAAGGATAGGCACTAATTCGTCTCTGAATGTTTGGTAGAATTCATTTGTAAATCCATCAGGTCCTGGGCTTTTGTTTTTGGGGAGGTTTTGGATTACCATTTCAATTTCGCTAATTGTAATTGGTCTGTTTAGGTGTTCTATTTCTTCTTTATCTAGCTTTGGGTGATTGTAGAGTTGTAGGAATTTGTCCATCTCCTCTAGATTGTTAAACTTGTTTCCATATAACTGTTCATAGTAGTTACTGATTATTCTTTTGATTTCTGCTGTGTCCGTTGTGATTTCTCCTCTTTCATTGATGATCCTGTTTATTTGTGCTTTCTCCCTTTTTTCCTTTGTGAGCCTGGCTAGGGGTTTGTCTATTTTATTGATTTTTTTCAAAGAACCAGCTCTTGGTTTCATTGATCTTTTGGATTGTTTTTTTAGTTTCAATTTCATTTATTTCTGCTTTGGTTTTTATTATTTCTTTTCTTCTACTGGTTTTGGGGTTTTTTTGTTGTTCTTTTTCTAGATCTTTGAGCTTCGAGATTAGGTTGTTTCTTTGCGTTCTTTCTTGTTTCTTGATGTGAGCTTCTATTGCTATATATTTTCCTCTTATTACTGCTTTTGCTGCATCCCATACATTTAGGATATTGGTGTCCTCCTTGTCGTTCAATTCAAAAAAATTTTTAATTTCTTCTTTGATCTCCTCATTAGTCCAATGGTCTTCCAGTAGTGTGGTTTTTAATCTCCATGAGGTAGGAAAGTTCCTTGCCTTCTTTTTATGGTTTATTTCTAGTTTGATGCCTTCATGGTCAGAAAAGATGGTTGATATGATTTCAATCTTGGTGTATCTGTTGATGTTTGTCTTGTGCCCCAGTATGTGATCGATCCTGGAGAATGATCCGTGTGCGCTTGAGAAAAATGTGTACTCCGTTTTTTTGGGGTTTAGTGTTCTGTAGATGTCTGTTAAGCCCAATTGCTCTAGGTCCTTATTTAGAGCTTTGGTTTCTTTACTTATTTTTTGTCTTGTTGATCTATCCATTGTTGATAGTGGTGTGTTGAAGTCTCCCACTACGTATGTGTTTTCTCTGATGTCTGTTTTCAGAGAGGACAACAGTTGTCTGATATATGTTGGTGCTCCTTCGTTTGGTGAGTATATGTTAATGAGTGTTATTTCTTCTTGAAGTATTGTCCCCTTGATCATAATGTAGTGACCATTGGGGTCTCTTTTTATCTTTTTGAGTTTGAAATCTGTTTTATCTGATATAAGTATAGCTGTTCCTGCTTTCTTTTTTGGTCCATTTGCTTGTAGGATTGTTTTCCATCCTTTAACTTTGAGCCTATTTTTATCTTTTGTAGCTAAATGTGTTTCCTGGAGACAGCAAAAGGTTGGGTTTTGTTTCTTAATCCAGGCTGCAACTCTGTGTCTTTTTATTGAAGAGTTTAGTCCATTTACATTTAGAGTTAATATTGATATGTTAACATCTGTATTTGCCATTGTGTTTGTCTTTCCTTTGATTTTATTTATTTATTCTTTTAATAACTTTTTTTTTTTTTGGCCTTCTTTCATTGTTATTCGTCCCTCTGAGGTTCTGGCTTTAGGACTCCTTGTAGTATTTTTTGGAGTGGGGGTTTAGTTGCAATGAAATTCCGGAGTTTCTGTTTGTCTGGGAAGGTCCATATTCTTTCTTCAAAGAGGAAGGAGAGCTTTGCAGGATAGAGTATTCTTGGTTGGCATCTGTTTTCTTGGAGTCTGTTGACTATGTCCCTCCACTCTCTCCTTGCCCGTAGTGTTTCTTCGGAGAACGCTGATGTCAGCCTGATTGGTTTTCCTTTGAATGTTATCTGTTTCTTCCCTCTTGCCAGCTTCATTATTTTTTCCTTGTCCTGGATTCTTGGGAGCTTTACTATTATGTGCCTTGCTGTATTTTTCCTTTCGTCGTGGAAGTTTGGTGTTCTTCTTGCTTCTTGTATATCAATTTTCAGCTCCTTCTTCACATTTGGGAAGTTCTCTTCAATTATCTCTTTGAATATTTTCTCTGTTCCTACATCTCTCTCCTCTCCTTCTGGTATTCCTATAACTCTTATATTTCCTTTCCTCATGGAGTCAGATAGTTCCCGAAGTCTTTCTTCGTTCTTTTTCCTTCGTACTTCTCTTTCCTTTTCTGTTTTGGTTCTTTTTATTTCTGTGTCTTCAAGATTACTTATTCGTTCTTCCATTTCATCTATTCTGCTTTCATTGCTTTTCCCAGAATTCTTTAGTTCTTCCATTAATTCTTTGATCTCCTGCATTTCTTTTACTTCCCTCTTTAGGGACTCAATTTCTTTCTTCTGACCATTGTTTTCCCTCTCTAGGGACTCAATTGCATTCTTCTGATCGTTGATTATTTTTCCCTTATCATTGTTTTCCTTTATGACTTCTGTCAGTTTTTTAATCACGGCAATTTTAAATTCTCTTTCTGGAAGGCTCAGAAATTCTTCCAAGTTATTGTCGTTGCAATCTGGGGGCTGGTTTTCTTTTTGTGGTGTGCTTTTTCTCTGGAGAGTTGCTAGGTTGCGTGTGGTTCTTCTCCTCCCTAGTGTCTGTTTTCTAATTTGCCGTATGCGTTGGGACACTGTGTAGTTGGGACTGGCCGGCATCTTGGGTGAGCTTCTCTGCTCTCCTCTGGTTCCTCCAGGAGTCATCTGTCAGTTTCAAGCAGTCTTTACTGGAGAAAGGTCCCTGTTCTAAAATGCCGATGTGGGGACACACTCCCCTGTGCGCCTGGTCTGCCCCGGCGGTGGGTTCCTGCTCCCCCTCTGGGCTTGGACTGCAGGCCAGAGGGGGTCTGGCGTGGGCGAACTTCCCCCGCTCACCTCTGGCTCCTGAGGAAGCCTTCTGCAGGTAGTCTTTACTGAAGAAATGTCCCTGTTCTAAAATGGTGATTTGGGACACACTCCCTGCGCGTCCGGTATCAGGCACACTCTTCTGCGCGCCTGGTCTGCCCTGGCTGTGGGTGCTCACTCTCCCTGTGGGCTCAGACTACTGGTCGGAAGGGGCCCCGTGTGGGCTAACTCCCCAGCTGGCCACTGGCTCCTTCAGGAGTCTCTGCTGGCTTCGTCGCTAGGTGGCGCCAGAGATCTCTCCTAGAGCCCTTGGGGAGCTGATTTTCCACCCCGTGGGACAGGGAACAGAGCGGGGATGGTAGGGTACACCTCAATGGCTTTGGGGTGCTGTGTCAGCCTTGTGCCCCACCGTCATGGGGAACCCACGCCCCTAATTTCGTGCCCCAGGTCTCAGTTCCAAAGCCCTCAGTTCCAGGACGCGGGCTGTAGCCCAGATCAGTGGCGCGGGAATGGCGCCTTTTGAATCCCGCTCCCCTGCCTGGGCGCCTGGTTCCTGCTCACTCAGGGAGGGCCTCCGCGCGTCTCCCCGCAAGCCTAGGTCGCAGGCTCAGGGACCTGGGCAGCTGCGATCTGGATCCGCGTTTGCTTTTCAACTGCACTGCTTTTCCGCGCGCGATCCCGATTCCGATCCGCACTTGGTTTTCCAGCGCGCCGCTTTTCCGCGCAATCCTGACCGCGATCCGCGCCTGCTTTTCCAGCGCGCCGCTCTCAGAGCGCAAGCTTACAGGGCGGCTGGGGCTGTGTGCTGGTGCTGGCCTCCTCCTGGGGGGCGGGGCTCTCTTTAATGGCGCCCGGAGCTCACCTCCGCGGCGGATCCTGCAGGGTTCTCCACAGCTCCCGTTCACGGGGTGTGGTGGCTGCAATAGTTCCTTTCCACTCACAGTCCCGCTTGCTGCGTAGTTTGTTCTTGTTGGTCCTTTCAGTTTGTTGTTTCCCTCCTCTCTGCCGACTTTGTGGGCGGGGGAGGGGAGCAGGGTTTTGCGCTTCCCTCCCTTCTGGTCCTCTTTTATGGCCACTTTCTTCTTCGGGCAGTTTGCTGGAGTCACCCGTTTATCTTCCGTGTCCCAGTTCTCACTGGGACCTGCCGCTTTTCCTCCCTATTAACTTTTTTTAATGGGAGATCTTACTCGCAGTCTCCTCGCCGCCATGTTGCTCCGCCCCTCCGCCTTAAAGCATTTTATATGGATTAATTTAGCAAAATTTCATGAAGGTAGGCCTTGTAGTATGTAAGTAAGCCTTAGAGGCATCTGAACAGTAAATTACTAACTGCTGACAGGTTTAAAATCATTCTTAGTTTAAATTCTACCATGTACTTAAAGGACAGAAAACACAACAAAGCAAACTCCTTTAAAATTGCAACAAAAATCACTTAAGTTAAAAAAAATCTCTACAAATATTGAGGTTTGTTAAATTAGGACCAAAACCAGGAAGTTTTTGTCACTGGCTTAGGACTATATTGATTGACCATTTCCAAAGTCATTGGCCTTTTCCACATATTTTGACTAAATTAATTGTAAGCAAGTCATAGACAACACATTCCATGACAATGACTTTGTGATGTCTTTTTGGATTCATTTCCAGTGACAAGAGAAACAAAAGAGAACATAAGCAAATGGAATTATTCCAAACTGAAAGACTCTTTTTCACAGGAAAGAAACTATCTATAAAAAAAAGGACACCCTACTTACTGAATGGGTGAAAATATTTGTACACCATACATCTCACAAGGAGCTGATATCCAAGATCTAAAAAGAATTTATACAACTCAACAACTGTTGTTGGAATGTAAACTGGTCCAGGCCTTGTCAAAAACTGTGGAGGTTTCTCAACATATTAAAAATAGATCTACTATATGATCCAGCAATTCTACTCTTTGGTATCTACCTAAAGAACACAAAAACACTAACTGGAAGGGCTATATACATTCCTATGTTCATTGAAGAACTAGGATTAGGAATATATATACATAACCATATGGAATACTAATCATCTATAAAAAAGAGATGAACTTTGACCACTTGCAACAGAATGAATGGAACTGGGTGGGCATAATGCTAAGTGAATAACTCAGGAAGACACCAAATATTGGATGGTTTTGTTTATATGAGGAAAATAGGGAAACCAAACAATGGGTCAGACAGAGCCTAGAAACCCTAGAAATTTTACCATAATGTTGAGACTACTAGAGGGTTGCAGGGTAGAGTGTGGAGGGGACCCAGTGGACTCTGGTGGACAACTCTGGGTGCATTGGTGGTGGGTGTGGTGTGGTAACATACATATAAAGAGATGTGATCCTATACCCTAGAATCATATACAGTATTGTAAGCCAATGTTACCTCCAAAAAAAAAAAAAAAGGAAATAGGTTGTTTTCATACATAGATTGCTGTTACAAACCTATGTATATAAACTAAAAGAAATATATTTTAATTGAGTTGATATTGATTATACAACTGCATGAGTTTCAGGAATACAGCTTCATACCTTTGCCAAGTCCACCACCAAAGGTCAATTGAAAGGTGGTGGATAGAAACTAAAGGGCATATTTATTTCTTTATTTTATTTAAATAGTTTATTTTATATAATTCTTACATCTTTTTTCATCTTTGCACAATGTATGAATTTTTGTTTTGGTTATGTTCCCATACAGTTGCACCTCCCCCCTTATTTTGACTCTAGTCTTTAGAAGGACATTTTTAGAAGGACAAAAATGTCCAGACTGCTGCCTTTGGGCATTTAAACCGGCTGTTCTCTTTACCTCTAAGTTTCCTTGGAACTTCATGACTTGTTCTCTTGCCTTTTCAGGAAAATTCCCCAATTTACAGTAACTCATCATTGGAAGATATCAAAACTGAACTCTGTTTTAAAACAGCTATCCCAACCAGCTAATTTTACTGAAGTTTGTATACCAGATCGTCACTGGACCTCAATGAAGACTTTTTCCCAACCAGTGACCGGTGCACTCCTTCCCTCTTCCCTGCACTGTTCCCCACAAAGTTTTCAATCCTTTATTAACATCCATTTTGACAGTCCTGCAGTCATGCCAAAATAATTTTCATATGATATATATTTCATGAATAAATAAACTATATAAATCAATTTTTTCTTCTGTGCATGAATTTCAAATGTTTTTTATAACATACTTTAATTCAAAGTAAATTGGTAAGGTAAGTAATGGTTTTGCTTTTAAAATAAATTGTGAAAAGTGTTTACAAATTTTTAATACATTTGTGAGGATGTATATATTCTTTCTTTGATATAGCTATCTAGGAATAAAAAGAAAGCTTCAAAAGAATAGTACAAGAAATCTAATTTAATCTAGTTTCCTAGATAAGGAGACCTAATGAATTATTTTCTTGACTGTTAAATAAAACCAGGCCTATTATTTGGTTTGGATATTTTTGTTTTGTTATTTTGCAGTTTGTCACCATTAATTCATCCCTGTCTGGCCTCCATGGACAGACTATACTACTAGACTCTTCCTCCTTTTTCTCTCCTTTCCCTTCATGTATCCCAGTCTTAAATTGATGAAAAGCTCCTCTTCTTTCCAATATCATCAAATACTCTTGCCTATAAGTAAAATTGGACCAACATTTCAAACTGCCACAGACAAGGGCTTTAGGAAATAATAACAGTATTTGTTTAAAATGGTTGGCTGCTCCTGAACCATCTGCCCCTGCCAAATTGAGGAAATAAATCACCAAACATAAGCCAGCCTGCGACCCACTTATTCTAAACATTTTTTTAAGCAAGCATGTTTGTCCTAAATTGCTTACTAGGTAGATAAGAATTGTACAAACATTACTCTTTGGCAACAACATTGGAGCTGGAGAGTATCCCACCTCCTCCAAGGAACACAGAGAGAAAGAATAGCGTGAAGGATCTGGTGGGCTTTCCAGAGCTCAGCCTTGGGGCCTGCAGATGTCAGGCCTCACACCTGCCTGTGCTTGTGGACTGGGTTAGTGATCCACTGGGTGTCAGGATTTCTTCTGACAGCTTTATGGAGTAGATCCATGAGGATGACCTCAGAATTGTTACATGGAATCTTCAGCAGCCCAGTAAAAACTGAGGGTTCTCAGAGCCCCATAGTGAAGTCCAGCTCAGTCCCAAGCAACAGACTGAAGGCTCCCAGCAAACGTCAGCTGATTTTTAACACCTGGAAGACAGGCTCACCATAGTTTGCACCCTTTGCAACTGGTTCTTTGCTGCCACTCTGGTGGGCACTAATCTGATAAAGGACATAATCTTGCTTTGCTTTATACCTCAGTCTTTTTGCCCAAGTCTTACACCCCAGTGCTTTATCACCTAGTGGGACGGGGTACCCTGTGAAGGGCTGACTGGTGGTACTGCCAGCAGCGCACCCTGAGAAAAAAGCATCACATCCGACTGCTTCTTCCTCCACAGCTCCTGGATTTGCTTGTGAGCGCCCATTTTGGTTAATCTTATGGCTGCCGCCAGGTGGAAAGAAAAGAGTCCTTTACCCGTTTTCTAAACATTTTGATGAAATGGTACAAATTTCCACTGAATCACCAAAATAGATCTATGTTTTCAAATGCTGTTCTTAAAGAGAATCCGTAGTAGAACAAGTTGAATGAATTATGGCAATTTGAATCCAGTTGATTCAAAATTAGTGCGTGTGCACGTTTGTGTGTGTATGAGCTTGCATGCATGTGTTTTCTGTAAAATTCCAAATTATCTGTTGCATCTTTGCTAGAAGAAAGCATTTTGAACACAATAGATTTACTTTATTTTCCCAAGGTGAATAAAATCCATTGATTTTACAGCGTGAAAAGACATTAATGTGAGATTATCAAAGACATCAAATCTGATTTACTTTCTGAATTCCTTCCCGATATCTTCTACAAACACCTTTTGAAGACACATATTCGATTAACTCATTCCTATTAATGATTGATGGTAATTCCCCAGTATCTTCAGAAGCCCAAGGCCTGCATGCATTGAAATGTATAAGGCAACTCCAGTCCACTGGTGGTGTGCTTTCTGAGCTTACTTCTTGCCATGTTCAGGTTAGTCCAGTCTAAAAGCAAATAAGTTTTTCTCTGAAAAATCCAGTTCTTTTATATGCCTGTATTTTTGCACAAGATATGGTACCTGCTAGTAAACAAAAAATAAGCAAAAACAATTAAGAAAAATCATGGAGGGTTTTTTTTTTTTTTTTGAACATTAGGACACATGAAGTGTAGCAATTCTGTTAGTAATCTTGCTTTCTATTTTACAGGCAAATTTAAGCAGATCAGAAATGATCTTCCACATGCAATGACCATAGCATTTATCAATTTTACTGCCATTACCCCTTCTGTAAATTGCGTAAGGACAGACAAATATTCTACTACTACCCTAATGGTCATCCTCTTCACCTACTCAAGGACTTTCATCCAGTGATTGTCTGTTTCTTATATGTATCATAAATTCCTCACCTCATTCTTTACTGAATTATATCTTGAGAAACATACTGTCGTATCTGAAATTCTAAAAACAAAACTTTCTCTCGATCTCTCATCTCTTTCTAGATCTCTCTTTTCTCTTGGAGCATTCTTGAGCAAAATCCTCAAGAGGTATTTTAAAGTCAGAATCTCCACATCTTCTATTCACTGATAGCCATTGTTTATCCCAACCATTCTATCAAAACTGGCTTACTTAAGGTCAGCATTGACAATCAAGTTGCTATACGCTGGCTCATGATCGGGTTTATTTTACTAGACTTCTCATTGTTTCTGCCAGCTAACCACGTATCCCTTCTGAAAACACTTTCCTCACGTAGCTTTGAGTTACAGTTCCCAAGCAGTTTATTTTCTTTAAAAAAAAAAAAAAAGATTTGTTTATGCATATAAGAACTGAGGTGTAAGGCAGAAGTGTGGGGGGTGAGAGGATTTGCCAGAGAGAGAGTGGGGAGCAGAACAGGCAGCTCTACTGAAACACACTGCTGAGATGAGCAGCGGGGAGATAGAAGAGGTCTGCTGCATCATGTGGGTTGCTCCCTGGCCGGGGATTGAACTCATGCTGCAGTGACTGGCAATATCTTGATAGTGCTGTCTTTGACCCCTGCACCACCAGGGAGGCCCCAAAGGAGTTTATTTTCTACCTTACTTGTAACACGTTCCTGTTGTCCATTCCATGGCCTTTCTCCTGATAAAGAGCAAAAGCTCAAATCTTTTTGTTGAGACTTAAACAAAATAACCGTGAAAAGGTTAATTGGTAATTAACAGAATGGTATGGAAGATTGCAGAGATTATGTGATTGAAAGATGAAGATTATTTCAGGCAAAAGCTTATTGAGGCAAAGATTATTGAGGCAAAAGCTCAATACAGGAAGAAAATTTTTTTAAACTATGTTTCATAGTTGTAATTAAAATGAAGATAAGTGCTTGAAAACTTAACAGAGGAAAAATCCAAAATACTTGTATATCAAAAGAAGGAGGAGGTAAAGAGAGAATAATCTAAAATATTTACATTGATATTTTGAAAAATGTAGCCAATATGAGTACTTTCTTTGCATGATCTGGAATATTTTTAGAAAAATGTGTCATTCCTTTACATTAATAAAACAATAAATGGGCAAATAATTGTCAGAGAAAATCTCATAGTCAAGCAGGAACATAATAACAAACGCCTTAAGATATTGTGGCTTGTGGAAGAAATGAAATGAAATTATTTTTGCAGAGAACACTGCTAAATAAATTGGATTGAAGTAGAGAAAAACAAAACATATTCTCAGAGGAACACACATTGCTTTTTTTATTAAAAAATGTACGTTTGGTATTATTTGCACTGCTGTCATTTTAATCATACATCAAGATTGACAGGTGATAAATTTACTTACAGTACTATCTTGGTTATCTCAACACTTGATGAGAACTTCAGGACAAGACAATAAAGAGCTTTGGCAGGTCTTTCCTGTGGGGAATTAACTAGAAGTTGTCTTGCATCATTTCCCAATTTCAGGTGGGTGGTGAAATAGAGGTCATTCTGACAGAAAATATTGTTTTATTGACAAAGGAAGAAATTAAGATCGAAGGACACTATAGAAGAGGTAAGTTAGCCTTTCAGTAGAGTGGACAGCTTGTTGATTTAATGCCACAGTTTACACAATTTTAGTCCCTTATTCCTTCAAGTGTGAGTACAGACTAATATGAGTACTGGAGAGCCTTCTCAAATCATTACTCTTTTGTTTACTGCATTTGTAATATTAAGCTTGCCGTCTATTTACATCTCTGCCTTCAAGTTAGAGAATGAAGAAGCAGGGCTGTCATTTCATTGTTTTCCATTGTTTCCAGAAATAATGGCTTCTAGAGAATAGCCCTCCTTCACAGCGCTGTCAGCTATCAAATCTTACTAGGTTTTTGGTTCTGCCTTTAGTCGAGGCGCCCTTAGCTTTTCTTTATATATATATGGATTTATACATTAATTTCTTTACATCATTGTTCATTTTTGTATGGTGTTTTATATCCCCCCTCAGGTGTAGTCCCCGTAAATCTCCCACCACCATAGCCCCATGAACCCTTACCATAGTCCCTTGTGCTCCTCACTCTTTCCTTTAGCTTTTCTTCAAGATTTGGCAAATAATGTGTGGCAAATAATGTTTCTTTCAGTTTAAATTAAGTATAAAGTGGGCACATGTTTTTATCCTTTTTACAACACCATAATCACAACATTCCCCTCAAAATCTAGTTTAATCTGAAGTCTCCTAAAAAACCCAGAAACAAATGATGTGCTCAATTTGTGGATTCCTGCAGCCTGCATCACATGTAGCAGATAGATTAGAATCTAATCATATGCTGTCATACATTGTGTCTTAGCCATTCCATGGGTTTTATTTTTTCTTTAGTGAATTTGTAAGCTTGTTTACACAATTTGTATGCCCTCATTCCTCCATCTGCTCTGAGCATATAGCAGGGAATCAACATGTGCAAAATTGAATTATGCATAACAGCTAATTTCAGAACAATATCTTGTAAAGTTGCAGAATTGCAAACTTCTCTGTGCGTGTTATCTCCTGAATGTTTTCTTCAGAATTGCCCACTATCCACTATTGTGAAAAAGAGGGAATGAGAATTAAGTTTATTATCTAACAAAATTTTTAGCATTTCTGGGATTAGGTAAAATAAATGTCATATAGTCACAAGAGGTTATAATAATTCCAGCTCCACATAAGAAAAGCATGTGATGGATATGAAGAACCTTGAAAGTCTGAGCTTAAGGTGGCCAAGTCAAATGTTGCTCAGGCTGGCAGGCTAAGACAGGACTGTCAATAGATCTCAGTGCCAGGTGTAAACAAGCAACATGGGTCAGAAAAGAACAGATTGCCGGAGCTTTCTAATCAAGGCCAGTGCTTTAGAACCTACGTGTCAAAAAAATGATAGACAAAGACAGGAGTGAGAAAATTGGACTGATTCTTGAGACTATAGACTTACCCCAAAGTTCAAAATGAAGTAGAAAGTGATGTCTGTAAACTGCTACTTAATGAAGTACTATTACCACTAAAGCTAGAGAACTTTAATTTTTATCTTTGAGAACCTAACAAACAAAAAAGTACCTAATACTTACAGTTTTGTGGTTTTATGTCCTTATGCCTTATGGCTACATTACTTCCTCCGTCATTTCAAGAGAATGAAAACCAGAGCGTAATCCCTAAATAATTGTCTGATTATTTCACTGTTATCTAATATTTATGCTTGGGAAGCTGATAAAACATGTGACATGGAACAAGTTGTGTGATACACATTTAAAAAATTAAAAATATTTAAAGTATTTAAGGTATAGGAACAATTCTGATCTCTGTTTTTCTCATAATCATATTGAAATGATTCAATATGTGCAAAAGTCAATAAATGCAAAACATTATTGAAGACTGGAACTGGTGATCAACGTATCAAGTATTTTTGCAAATTTATATGTGGTGAAATGTGGGTAGAATCACATATATGTTTGAACTTAAAAAAAAATAAAGAATATAGCAAAAGACAGCAGAGTTAGAAACATTTTCCTGAGAAAGTAAGGTTTACTAGCTATGCTAAATCACTAATCATTTTTCATGTTCTCTCCTACTTCCAAATACAGAATATTTGGAATATTGTTATTTGCCTATAAGCTAAATTAAATTTGCATTATCTATATGCAACAGACTGAAATAGAAATATAAGGTAAAATATTTTAGTTTAAATGTTAGTTTGTGTGATGAAGCAAGATACTTGAAGATAAATATTCTATAAATTTGAACAAAAATTTGATTAAAAAATTGAAATGGAATTTAAGTCTAATGGGAAGACAATGTCACAGATTTTCACAGATGTCAGACACACCTGTTTCTATTTTGCCTTGGATTCACTATTGTAACAGGGTGGTGCCCAGGAAAAGGGGAAGTTTCAGGTTCCCTGCCCCACCCAAAGGAGAGTGGGGCTGAGCAGGGAGAAAAAGCTGGAGAGGAGACTGGAAGAAGGAAGGAAGCAGGATGGAGAGCAAGAAGGAGACCTGGAGGCACATGGAGCAGAGAGACAAGTGAAGAAACTGCGCCTGCTTCTTGATCCTGAACTGGTTGGAACAGATGTGGGTGAGACCCGTGGGGAGGTTAACAATGGCAGCTTTTATCTTGATTTTGATTTTGTTCTTTTCCTCCCAGACTTGTCTGGCTGTTTCTGATCCTTTTCTGTGGGTCCCTGCTGGAAGATGCTTTAGACTTGTGGCAGGCTTTCAGGCCTCGCTCTGGGCCAATCCCATTTGGGTGGACTTTTACCCACAAGGGAATGGGTAACTTTGGGTGCTATATTCTTGTCTTTTCTGTATTGTTCACTAATTGTATTGAAGTTCCTTCCCATTAAAGGTCTTATGTTTTGTCTTGATGTGGTGGATGGCAGAATCTATTTATAGGGGGCAGGTTTGGGGGTTCTGGGGTGTCCCTCTCCCTGTCCAGTAACATTACCACCCAGAGAGTCACTCATACATCTTCTGAAACCATGGTTCCAAATAAATGTTCTAGGTGTATGGAGATAGTCCTTGTTTCTCCTTTTCTCCAAACATGAAAATAGGCAAAGTCTATCACAGGCACCAAGAAGGAGCATGTACGGCTATGCTCCCTTGCTAATTCCTAGTTAACTTTCCGTAGCTCATGGCCCTTCAGTACGACTCTGCCAGGTGTCCGGTGGCCAGACTGCATGATGCTCTCCACCATGTCAGGGGTGACCTTAAGAGATGATGGGTCATCTCTTTGCCATGCAGATCTATGTCTTATTTTCTCCTTTCCTCCAAAGAGAAGAGTCCAGGTTAATTACAAATTCAGAAAAAAATACTGTGTACAATATCTTCTCATTAGTATCTAAGTCTGCAAGACTTAGAATTGCTGGGAGAAACAGGGAGGCTAATGACAATATGGACTCTATTCTGTGTTTTCTTGCTGAGCCGTCTGGTATTTGCAAACAATTTAGCCTTTTCATTGCTGGGCTTACTGCATTATCTGCAATGTGCTTGAATCCTTGTCAGTATTATTGTGAATTGTTCCCATTGTATTCTTGAGGACTCACCTATAAATAAACACCAATGTGACAGGCCATTAATAGTTAAAATTACCATAAAAGTCTTATCCCATTTCACACTATATAAAAAAACCTATATAGTTTTTTTTTCCTTTTCAGGAACTTTGTGAATTCACTATTGAACATTGAATAAAAAGTATGTAACTGGTCACTGATGCTCAAGTTTTTACCTTTGAAATGACAAAACGAGTGGTTTTCCTACTATTTTTTTAATTGAAAAACCTTTTAATTGATATTCACATGGAAGAATAAAACGAACCAAAAAAGTATTTTCCTCATGAAGGGGAATGAGATTTTCAGCCTTTCTCATCCCCACTTCTACTCCACATGCTCCAGTGAGCCTGGAAAGCACTTCTGAAATTACCAGAACAGATCATCCCTCAGATTTTTCTACCATAATATTCAGATGGTGTCAAAAACAGGAAGCCCTATGCCTCAGCTCACAAGGGATTTTTGCTTTTTAACAGAAGAGAGGACTCATGATTATAAGACCGGAACTTGACGAATAGTAATACAGAAAGGGGACAAGTTAGAAAAGACGTTTCAGCATGAGGTTAAAACCACTGAAATGAAACCGGGAACCTCAAGAGTCTAGTTACTCCAAGTCTGGTCCACAAAGAGCATCGCCCAGGAGAAGTACAGGATTTCAGGCCCTGCCCTATGCATACTGAATCAAATCTGAATTTTAACAAGATGCTTAGATTACCTTAATGTTTGAGATGGCTATGCTAAAGCAATTGTAACAGTGTGATATGCAGAGAATGGGGAGGTTCCAGGTTCCCTGCCCCACCCAGGGAAGGGTGGGGCTGAGCAGGGAGTTGAAGCTGATGGAGCAAGAAGGAGGAAGAGATCAAGAACAAGACCTGGAGGAGGCACATGGAGCAGGGAGACATGTGAAGAAGCAGTGGTTGCTTTTCAGCCTTGGACTTGTACCAAGGACTTGGGGGACATGGAAGGAGACACTTGAAAGAGACAGAAATGTGAGCGAGAGACCAGAGGGCAGCTTAACAATGGCAGCCTTTATCTTGACTTGTATTTTTTTTTTAAAGATTTATTTTTATTTATACAAGAGCTGGGGTTCAGGCCAGAGTTGTGGAAGGGTGAGAGGATTCACCACAGACAGAGCGGGGAGCAGAACAGGCAGACAGAGACCAAAGGCACTGCTGAGGGGAGCAGCAGGAGAGACAGGAGAGGTCTGCCTTGCCATGTGGGATTCTCCCTATCCGGTCAGGAATTGAACCAGCACTGTAGAGGCTGTGGACAGCTTCACAGCACGGCACTCAACCCACTGTGCCAAGGGGAGGCCCACCTTGACTTACATTTTTATTTGACTCCTTTTGTCCCTGACTTGCCTGATCTCTTCTACCCCTTTCCTGTGGTTCCCCAACAAAAGATGCCTTAGATGCCTGATAAGCTTTTGGGTCTCAGTGGTCTTGCTTTGGGGCAACCCTGTTTGACTAGACATTTATGCATGAGGGGATGGATAACTTTGAGTACTTCGTGGGGAAACTGTTTTAACTATATCTTTCTCTAATCTCTATCTCATGCTAATGCTATAAAAGTTCCTTTCCATTGAAGGTCTTATGCACCAGACTATGTTTTGTCTTGATGTGGCAGATGGTAGAACCTATTTAGAATGGGCAGGTTTGGGGGTCCCAAGGTCCCAGGGTGCTCCTCACCCTGTCTGTTAACACAGTATCTTTCAACACTGGCTATCCTTGCTCACCATCCCCAGAAAACCTCTCTCTCTCTCTCTTTTAGTTTTACAGGTGATGTAAACTAGCAGTCACAGGTAAAAAAATATAATTTTAAACAAAGAATAAACCCCTGACTCAAGAAAACCAAGAAAATCTTCTGGGGATAACCAAACAGAAGGCATGCTTCAATTTGGCCCCAGGAGGAAGGCATGCGGTGATTAATGACTGAAACACACAGTGTAAAAGTGTGCATGTTATGTCACATAACAGCGGTCTAACAATTCCCAACTGGATGTAAGCAAATGTTTGAAGATGCCAAAACTTATCTGACAAGTTGATGATAGTATTGTGGAGACAGGCATGTAAAAGCTTTAAATGTAAAACATGAATATATGGATGGTTTATTAGGATGATTTCAAAGAATTTGTATTTTCAGATCAGAGATTAGAAAACAAATGCGTGTGGTACTAGAGATCTCATGAAGAATGCAAAAAATGAATATGTTTACATTAAATAAAGGTTAGTTTTCCATCAATGATTCCCTCCAGTTCCCACTCTGGGAAGATGTTGTTCTCTAGGAGAGTTCCATAGAAACAAAGTGAGGACTAATCGTTAAGGCCGTTAATTCAAGAAGACTATTGAGATCAGGCCACTGACTCATCATGTTATGTAACTAAAACACAAGAACTTAAATCCTAGACTTCCCATCACACCAGAAAAGGGCTTTTAACCAATGAATATGAAGTGGCAGAGCTGACTGAATCCTGACCCATGGTTATAACAGGGCAGAGACTCTTGCTTCTCAAACCGTGCAGCTAAAGAACCACATCATGAATGAGCGGGTCCCTCTCCTGGAGGCTGATGTGTGGTGTAACTAGATCCCTCAGTACTATTCTAGAAACATATCAACAACATTATGCCCACCAGATAGTACTCCTCTCTCAGCAAGTTTCCCCTAAAAATATTACTCCATAAGACTGAATGTGTATGATCATCATTGTTTGCTTAACAATTATTTGGACAATGGTCACAATGATCAGTAAAGGTAAAAATGAAATACGTAGGAAAGAAATAAAAATATCCATACAAAAATACCCATAAAAATACCCATGCCTACCAGTTAGGCACTATGGAGAATGTCATAGTTAATTTTATGTGTTAACTTGGTGAGGTCACATGCTCAGATATGTGGCTAGACATTAATATGGATATTTCTGGGAAGGAATTGTTGAATGAGATGAACATTTAACCTCCAACTCAGAGGTCTTACCCAGTATCAAGCTTTGGTAATAGTGTCAATGATACGAGTAATTGTGGGGTCCAGATGAAGCAGGAAAGGTCTGGAACCTCCAGTGCAACATCCAGATATGCTGTAGTACTGGACTAACTTGAGAATTCATGGAACATCACTAATTATCCTAAGAGAGTTTGGTTATGGCTTATGTAACATTTTCCAGGCCATTTTCTGTGTCTCTGGCCCACTGCTGGAGGCCAGTGTTCTTTGGATGCCTCGGTGTGCTTCACCAAGGATCTCTGAGAGTGCTCACCTGAGTACCCCGGGAGCCCGTGGGTGGCGGCCCTGCACAGGGACCCTCCAGCAGGTCTAGATAGGGGGCACAGAAATGGTTCTAAATACAGCATATATACATTGAAGCAATAAAGGATTGAATATGAAGCATAGAAGCAGATAGTGCCAAACTGTAAGCAGTAGTTGGGTACAGTTAGTGATGGGGCCGCATTTCCTTTTACTGCTGCTGAGATGGAAGTTAGTAGAATTAAATATGAAATGAAATACACCGAAGGTATTAGTTAGTGAATGAGGGTTCTATAAAAATTAAAGGCTACACCACCACATGTTAATCTGGAACAAGAATTCCAAGAAGTACTTCCAAATGCTAGTATAATTATGCAGGTTCCAGAGAGGCTTGTGACAGCAAGGAATAATGAAGACCTTCTGTTTTCAAGACCAGTGGATCTTGACCTTATTCAATCCAATCCCTTTAAACCTATGGCACTAAAATGCCAGCTTGTATACTTGCACGAGTTGAAAGACTACCAGGTTTTCTGGCTTTAGAAAGACCTCCTTCAGCCCCTCAAAGTGAAAGAAATCTGTGTGGTTGGCAGGTTGAAAAGAGCACTCAATGAGGAAAAATGCTGTTTGCCAAATTGGACAGCTGGTCAGAACTGACTCCATTGTGGGAAAGCAAAATGAAATATGATGGGAAAGGACAGTGCTGCACGGTGGGCCTGCTGTGCCACTTCTAACCCTCCTCGTGACAAGGTGTGGTGTTTCAAATACAGATGCAATAAATGGAAGGGACTTCAGATGCCTCAACTGTTGTAGATGCGGCTTCTTTAACACAACAGATAATCAAACAAAACAGACATCTCCAACTTCTAGAAGAGGAGAACAAAGAATATGCTAAAAAGAAATGGCCATGTACTCATTACTATAGTCTTCTGACTGCTTTATAATAGCTGGCTCTGGTTTTGCTGCCAGAAGTAGTCTCAGCTTTCATAACTATGGTGTCAAAAGCTGGAAATAAAAAGAATTTGCAAGCTTAAATACATTCCCATAAATCCATAGATCTCAGCTTTGTTAGGAATAAGCCATCCTAGAAGTCAGGCACATCCTCTAAGGCATTCTATAGTGAGGAGCACTCTCAGCAAAGATAGCATCAATCAGGAAGCTGTCTTTTATTGCTATATGACTTCACTATCATTTGTTCCCTTGAAATGTTTCATTATGTATTAATTTCCAAAGGGTACCATAAAATGTACTACAAACTGGAAGGCTTAAAACAAATGAAAGTTATTGTTCACAGTTCTGTAATCTTCTGGATGCTCTGAAGTAGAAGCCATTTCATGGCCCCTCCTAGCTTCTAGGGGCTGCTTGGTGTTTCTTGCCTTATGACAGCATAATTTCTCATCTGCCTCCATCTTCCAGTGGCATTTTCAGACATGTCTCTGTGCCTGATTATAAAGGCACCAATGATTGGTATTAAGGCTCACCCAAATTTGTTTTCAGCTCATTTTAACTAATACAAAGGCCACATGTTCAAAAATAACTGGCCACAACTTGGGCTTGTCATAATGTTTCCATAAAAGTGCCACTAGCCTGAAGCTAGCACTCCCAGCCAAAGATCTTTAAAGACATCAGATGCCATAGTGTCCAAAACAGTGAATATTTGATCCTAGGTAAGGGGACATGCCCTCTCCAAGTATAGGAGAAAAGAATCATTTAAAACTTTACTTTATTCATCTCTTAATTTAATGAAGTCCTGTATTTTTACAAATAGAGAAACAGTTGTTTCAGTAAACCTTGGACTGAAAATGATTGTTGCAAGAAAACTTGAAAAATTCTATTTGCAAGCTGATGGGCATTTACCACAATGATGTTATTTCTTCATCTAATAAAAAATGGAATTGAAAGTCACACTACTAACTCTAAAGCAAGGATTCCAGGAACCTTAAATAAGTTCTCTGAGGAGAAAATTTATAAATGCCACAAGATAACATTTGAAAGATGGCAGAACACAAGAATAATCATTTCCAAATTCATATTTTTTCAGGTCAGAAAAATTATGCATCTTGTCATTTTGCCACTAGAAATTACAGATGGTCTGGTGCTCAGTGTCCCCTACTTAAAAGTATAATTAGAAATTATCATGGTCAGTCATTTGGTTAATAATAACTTGCCCACTGAACACAGTTGCCACACACTTTCCTGAATCTTATTTATGAGCAGCAGTGACTTTCTGTTCCTAAGATGGAACAGTCCTACTGCATGAACATTAAAACAAGAACAGGACTAGTTAGTGGAGGGCTGAGAAAGCATTCACGTAAGACTTGGTAATCACTTAGGGTTATATACATTATCCTGGATGGAAATCTACATTTTGCTATTCTTTTATTATTTTAAAGATATCTATCTATCTTACAGATATATATATATATATATACACATATATAACTAAATAATTAAGGTAATACTTACGTAATTAAGTAATACTTATAAAAATCAGTAATTACTGTATTTTTGATATCTCAAACTTTCTGTTTTCTATACACATGAATGACAACTTGACATCCTAAATTTCCTTTCAGCATTGCATTTTCTGATATTTAGCAATATTCAGGAGACTTTAGACTACCTTCTGCCACATGGTTACCTACTTAATGTTTTTTATTGCTTTTATTTTATAAACTGAATCCTGGATGAGTGCTTTCTTTGTTTTGAAATGTCAAGGATGATGCTTTCATCAATTTTAATGAGAATTTGGGAAATTCTTACATTGCCTGGACTCAGGCTATTGTTTGTGTTTTAATCAGAATTTTTTTCTTATGTCAGATTTCATCGTTATTGTGGCTTTCTTTTCTTTCTCAAATCTTCTTTGGAGTGCCTGTTTTCTAAGACTTGTTCCCCATCACTCCTGTGATTTTCTTCTTTGCATTCATTGTTGATCATTTGCAGCTGTGGATACTTTAATATGAGACAAATTAGATGGAAGCAAAGTAAATATCATTATTAACAATATATCAGTGTTTACATGATGAGAAGAGTTGTATTCAACAATTTTTAAAATTCTGATCTTATCTGCAAATATATGCATATAGCAATATAGCCCCCAAATATATAAAGGCTAAGTTGATAGATATACAGATCTATATAATAATCTTCAGAACTAGAGAATATACTACCTTACATAGAAAAAAATATTGTGCATGTGATTAAGGTTAAAGATGTTGAAATGAGGAGATTGCACTAGATCAATACAGGTAGAACTCATGTAATCAGGAGTCATCAAAAGCAGAGATCTTTCCTCACTATTGTCAGAGGGACAGCAGCAGGAGAAGGATTTGACTGGCATCTACTACTGAATCTGAAAGCCAGAAAAAATGTGCAGGACCAGAGAAAAGCCTCTAGTTGCTGGGAAAGGCAAAGAAATGGATTTTCCCCCAGTCTCCAGAAAGATTTTAGCTTTTGATTTTAGCTCAGTGAAAATCTATCTTATAAGCCACATAGTGATAAAATAATACATTTGTGTTGACTATATATTATGTATTGTGTATTATATATCATTTATGAAATATAAAAAATAGATTGTTTACAGATACAAATCTTCCTTGATTAGCGATAGATTTCTTATTGATAAACCCATTTTAAGTTGAAAATATTTGAAGTTGAGAATGCTGGCAATGCAGTTTGGTGGATTGGGGTGTATGGCTTACTCTTGTGATCACATGACTCAGCAGGAACTGAGACTCAGGTTGCTGCTCCGCATCTGGGGAGTTTTCTGCCACATATAAGTAAGCCAGGGAAAGACCCACATGCAAAACTTGAAGTTCAGTTTCTACAAAATTTGTATTGTTCTTGTATCTTTGTAAAGTGAGAAAATGGTAGGTGGAATCATATTGTGTGTGTGTGTACACACACATGCATATGTTGTTAAAGTAATTAAACAAGGAGGCCATTAGCATGTGATTCAAATGCCTCAGTGGCCTACATAAACAAACCAAAGTTAAGCCAGAGTCCATGCACTCAAATCTGAGAAAATGAACTTAAATAGAACCAATCACAACCAACCAACTAGGATTTCCTAAGTAAGACTGTAGTTTAAATTATACCTTGCTTTTGAATCTTCTTCATAAAAACTTCTTCCCTAGTTCCTGTTAGTTGAGTGCTCCTTGTTATGCCTTATATAACCTTTGTACTTCCTGACTGGAATAAAAGCAGGCTCAAATAAATAACTCCTGAAGATTTTAACTTAGTTTATATCTTAACAATATGTCAAAATCTGTATATCCACTATGTATATTCACACTCCTATCTTGCATTCCAGTCCCAAACCATAGGATTCGTTCTAGCATTTCTGCTGTGTTCTTTTATAACTTCTTTCTCTAATAACAAGAAACTTGGCTCTCATCATCTACACTATGTATAGTTATTTATTCAACAATTATACATAGGTGAAATAGTTAAAGATTGCTAACCCATACCCTGTGGGAAAAAAAATTTACCAACTGTTTGTATATATAGTTCTGTTAGCTCTACCCTCACTGTATCCTGTAAAAAAAAAAACAAAAAACAAAAAACAAAAACAAACAAACAAAAAAAAACACATTGCTCTATCAAAAAAACTTAAGTCCATTCCTTTTTTTCTTTTTAATTAATTAGTTATTTTTATTGAGGTAACATTGGTTTATAACATTGTATATGATGCAGAGTTGTAGGTTCATACCTCTTTCTAGCGTATGTTTCCATACCCCACCCACCACAAAAGCACCCACAGTTCTCCACCATGGTCCATTGGGACCACTACCCACTTTGTCCCAACCTCCTCCACCCCTCTTGTAGCCCAGTTTTACAGTCATATTTCTACGGTTTGCTTTTGTCCGACACTTCGCTTTGTTTCTCTATACTTCACATCTGAGTGAAGCCATTGAGTATTTTTCTTTCTCCTTTTGGATTATTTTGCTTAGCATTACGCCTTCCAGTTCCATCTAAGTTGTCACAAATGGCAAGAGTTCATCTTATTTTTATAGCTGAGTAGTATTCAGCTATACGCACACATCATCTTAATCTACTCATCTGTCATTGGGCATTTAGGTGGTTTCTATAATTTGGCTATTATAAATAGTGCTGCAGTGAACATACAGGTGCTTAAATCCCTTTGAATTAGTGTTTTTGTATTCTTTGAATCGATACCTATTGGGAATGTGGACTGGTCTGCCACTATGGAAAACATTTTTTTAAAGATTTATTTATTTATGCATACAAGAGCTGGGGGTAAGGCCAGAGGTGTGTGTGTGTGGGGGGGGGGTGTTAGAGGATTCACCAGAGACAAAGTGGGGAGCAGACCAGGCAGATCTACTGAAAGACACTGCTGAGGGGAGCAGTGGGCTAGGCAGGAGAGGTCTGCTGCACCATGTACGTCACCTCCCTGGCCAGCAGGAAAATCGAACTCATACTGCAGTGGCTGGCAATAGCTTGATAGCGCTGTCTTTAACCCCTGCACCACTAGGGAGGCCCCTCTATGGAAAACATTATGGAGGTTTCTCAAAACTTTTAAAATAGATCTACCATATTATTGTCAAGTCAGCTCCATTCTTTCTACTGCAGGGGACATTGAAAACCTCTGAACAGCCACCAGCTGCTCAGCATTTCTGCCTCCTGACTTGGACCACTTATTTAGGAATCACCAAACACATTAAAGGGATACATAGCTCCGGCAACTGTGTTCACGTTCCTGCATTTTCTTTTTTTGAGTATTTATAGTTCAATTTTTACCACTCGGTCAGTTTTGAATTTATTTTTGCTCAAAAGACCATAAGTTTGTTCAAAATTGTCTTCAGTTTTCTCACTGCATTACTTCTGACCATCCCTAATGCCTATTATTTTCCTTGATAGTATTTTTAGTGCTTAGCTTTGGTTTGTATTTCTTAGCTAATCCCATGTTAACAGATTGCAACTATAACTTCTAGGATTCCCATTTTTTATGGTGAGCTATTGATTTTAAATGGTATCACACTTCTGTATCATTTGAGAACTTTTAATGGTAACTTTGAGGAGAATCTGTGATCCCTAGTAAGCGGGTTATCATATTGGCTGGAAGTGTCTGTAGGCTTCTAATCATAGTTGCAGTTTTTTCTTGTAAAAAGAAGGAAACATGTTGTAAAGGGCCAGGACTAGCCACAGTGCAGGTTTTCTGATCCCATGCAGACCGGGTAAAGGAGGAGTCAGAGTCCTCAGTGGTTTTGCAGGTTTTTTATTTGGGGTTCACCAGGCATATGGCAGGCAGGGGTGCTGGCTGGGGGGCTGGCAGGCCTCCCAGCCCCCAGCAAGTCTTCACTCTATCTGGGCTCTCTAGCGTTCGTTCTGCTGCTTCTCGGCTTCTCTTTCGGCTTCGGCTTCGGCTTCTACTGCTGCTACTGGTGCTGCTGGCATTCCCCCTGTGACGCCGCCCTTAAAAAGCACAGTCTTAGCTCAGCTGAATCCCATCTACCTATGCCCACACCCTATTCCAGGTGCCCGCCATCAGGCATGCATTCAGGACAAGGATCCATCATCTATCCTGATGGCGGAAGGGCAGAAAAGCCTGATATTTTCTTTACCCTACACATGTTTATATGTCAAAAAATTTCATGATTAATTTGGATAATCCCAGAATTACTTTCATGAAGTCATTGGCCCTGGGGACTATCTGCAATTAGAGATGTATTACCAAAAAGCATTTTAGGGCCTTTAGGAAAAAATTGGAGTGAATTTAATATGTGAAAACTCTTCACAAATCAAATAAACACAAAATTGATTAGCTTTCATCTTTTCAAATGCGCCTTTAAAGGAATTATTTAAGTTTATATTTCAAAAAAATATGGTAGAAATTATTTTCTATAGAAGCAAAAGTGATGAGTATTCTGAAAATGATATCAGTGTGCCTCCCCTGGATACATCCTCTCCTGTGTAAGCCCCAATTTCTGACTTGAGTATTTGAGTGGGTTAGTTATGATCCAGGAAAGCAGCAGAGGGTGTTAAATGAATGATTGTGGGTGATTTAGTTAATGTGAAGCTATCCAGGAGACTCTCATCTTTACATCTTTACATATTCCCTGTTACCATGGTGGAGTAAGGAAAAATGTCAGGCTTTTCTGCCCTCCTGCCATCAGTATAGATGATGGAACCCTGTGGTCCTGAATGCATGCCTGATGGCGGGCACCTGGAGTAGGGTGTGGGCATAGATAGATGGGATTCACCTGGGCTAAGACTGTGGTTTTTAGGGGCAGCGTCACAGGGACACCAGCAGAAGCCAAGAACGAACAGAAGCCGAAAGAGAAGCCGAGAAAGAAGTAGCAGAAGCCAAAGAAGCAGAGAACACCGGAGAGCCCAGATAGAGTGAGGATTTGCTGGGGGCTGGGAGAACTGCCAGCCTCCCAGCCCCCCAGCACCCCTGCCTGTTGTGTACCAGGTAAATCCCAATAAAAGGCCTGCAAAAAGCCACTGAGAACTCTGATTCCTCCTTTACCCTGTCTGCTGGATCAGAAAACCTGCACTGTGGTCCTTCCTGACCTTACACATGATGTAGGGTAAGTGAAAATTAACAGGATTTTCCACCCTCTCACCATTAGCATTAATGATAGACCCCTGTGGGCCTACATTTGTGCCTGATGGCGGACACCTGGAATAGGGTATGGGCATGCATCAGTGGGCACACCTGGGCTGAGAGACTGGCCTTATAAGGTGGTAACACGCAGACACCAGCAGAAGGAGAAAAAAACAGCAAAAGCAGGGCCTCCCTGGTGGCACAAGTGGCTACGCACATCACTGTGAAACTACCAGCAGCCTCTGCAGCACGAGTTCCATCCCTGGGCAGCCAGGAAGCAACCCACATGGGGCAGCATACCTCTCCTGTCTCATCGTCTGTTCCCCTCAGCAGTGTATTTTAGTAGATCTGCCTGTTCTGCTCCCCACTTCTCTGGTAAATCCTCTCACCACCCCCGCACCTCTGGCTTACACCCCAGTTCTTGCATGCATAGATAAATCTTTTTTAAAAAATTAAGTCAATATTTCTTCCTTTGAACATAAATTATACTTTGGAACCATAGAGTGACATAATTTGTATCTTTAAGGCTGCAGAAGACAGGAAATATTGCTCAATTTAACAGCACTCACAAGGCAGCCCAAGGAGAGAGTTGTTCAAGTTGGTGTTATAAGAAGCCCCATGTGATCTCTTGGAAGTTGCTCATCAGCCACTGAATATTAAAGGGGGTTGTTACAACCGCTCACCATTGGTCCCAGGTTGCTCAGCTCTTTATAATAAGCTTTCCACAAGAACACAACTATTGATGAATTACTTCAGTTTCATTTAGCTTTATTCACTGACCATATTTGTAATATAATCGTCACATTTTTATTTTCTTTGAAGACCTTTTATCTTTCTGACAGAAAGTTCCGTATTTATAGGTGCAAAACTTACTGCTCTTTCTTTCTCTTCCCATGGTCTGGGGAAATCTAACATTTTTGATTGACTGAGTACTGTCATTCTAGAAAACAAGAGATTGATTTTTCACCAACAGGATGTAGGTAGCAGTTCATCTCCCATGTGCACGTGACCAACTTGGGAAGGAACCCTGCTTTATTCACCGTTGCTATCCTTATAGCCTCAAAGTGCCAGCCTCAGAACTGTATAGTTCTAAGTTTTTATTAATTTCTAAAGGTTTGTGTACACAATCAATGATCATCTGGTTGACTAAGAGGACAATAATACATAAAAAACTGGTTCTTGTTCCAAGATTGTGGTTAACTCATTTGCTATTTAGTAATTCTATTATTCATTCATGATTTCAAGTGTGATTTAGTGTCTTTTGCATGTCAGGAGCAGTTCTGAATCTGTCCTCATGAAGCAGGAAATCTACAGGAAGTAGTTCCACAGTAAATAAATCAGCAAATGTGTATATAAGACACATCATGGCAATAAGTTCAATGGTGAAGCTAAAACTGGTATGTTGGAGGAATGCTATTTTATGCAAGATCATTGAGGAAGACCATGTGAAGGAAAAGAGAGAACCCATTCATCTTGGAAGAATATTCCAGTCAGAAGGAATGAGATGTATAAAGGTCATGGGGAGAAGTTGACACATTCAAAGAACAGCATGGAAATCAATATAGCTGTAGAGTGTTGTGTTGGGGGGCATAGGGTGTCAGAAGATGAATGCAGAGAGCGGCTCTGTTCAAGTAGGGAGAGCAGATCATGAGGGACTTCTATACAATGGAAACTTAAGGAAGACACTGATCAGAGGAAGAAGAACCAGCTAATATTTTCAAAGGATTGATCTGGCTGCTCTGTGAAACCTCATGAAGGAACTGTGGATGAAGGAAGTGACACTAATTAGGAGCGATTGCTTTGCTATTTAAAAGTTTTTATTTATTGGTATGTCTTAGCAACAGGATTGTAAAATTCTTTAAGTCAATGATTTTCCCCTTTTACTTATTTCTTAATGCAAAAAAGAAAGAAAAAGCATTTAGCAAAGGTCTGAGTAAATATGACTAAAGCAGTTCACCAAAAACCAGCTCACCAAAGATGTATCAGAACATAACAAAACATTATTCTCAATTTTCAGAGTAGTAGGAGAAATAAAATGCTTATGTAATAACTTTAACTTGTGCAAAATATAATAAGTGCCACAAGATACAAGAGAGACAAAGTATAATTGACTTTAATAGAGGAAAATGTCACTTTCAGATCAGTCAGAGTGGGGTAGGTGACAGGGAGAGATTTTCAAATAGAAGCAACAGTGTGATTCATGGCTCAGCAATAAAAAAAGTGAAAGATATTCAAATTTGACTGGTAGGTAGGAGACTAGTGGATATTATAGTTAGATAGTAAGTTTGGAAACAGAATGTAAAGCCTTGAATGCCAGATTGGGGATTCTTTCTCTCCTAAATGAGGAACCATTGGTGTTTGAGCTGGAATGAGATATAATCAGAGCTGTGCCTTGAGTAAATCAATCTGACAACAAAGAGTAAGAGGCAGTAGATAGCTGAGTAGGTATAATGAGATCTTTTCTCAGTGGAGTCAATAAAAACACTCAAATACTTTCTGTTACTTAGGGAAATAATTAAACTCGGTTTCTTGGTGTTTGGATACAGATATTGCTTTTAGGATTAAGGTCCAGACCAAGTTTTATTACTTTTCTTGCCTTCTCTTTGTAAAACAAAGGAATATAATAGATCATTTTGTATTGCAGAGAACAAGTTCTGGGCCTGTTTTCAACAGTAATTGATCTTGAAAGACCATGAAATTTGTAAATGTTGCATTTTCTTTTTTTTTTATTTTTTTAAGATTTATTTATTTATGCAAGAACTGGGGTACAGGCCAGAAGCGCAGGAGGATGAGAGAATTCCTCCGAGACAGAGCGGGGAACAGAACAAGCAGAAGAACCGAAATACACTGCTGAGGGGAGCAGCGGGCGAGACAGGAGAGGTTCGCAGCCCCATGTGGGAATCTCCCTGGCCAGCCAGGAATGGAACCGGAACTGCAGAGGCTGCGGACAGCTTCACAGCGCTGCGCTCAACCCGCTGTGCTGTGCCACCAGGGAGGCCCAAATGTTGCATTTTCTTTCTTTCTTTCTTTCTTTTTTTTTAATTTAGACAAGAGCCAGGGTACAGGGCAGATGCGCTGGAGGGTGAGAGGTGTCACCAGAGACAGAGCGGGGAACAGAACAGGCAGACTGATGAAACTGCTGAGGGGAGCAGCGGGCGCGAGACTGGAGAGGTCTGCTGCCATGTGGGTTTCCTCCTTCACCGCCAGGAGCAAACCCGCGCTGCAGAGGCTGCGGACAGCCCCACATTGCAGCGCTCAACAGCCTGCGCCACCAGGGAGGCCCAAATGTTGCATTTTCAATGTAACAAAATTATGGATTTATTTCTAAAGGCTCATTGAGCTCAAAAATTGAAATTATGAGTCAATCAAATTAAATCTATGATCAAATCATGACTATTACAGAGGTGCATGGAATAACTAGGTAAAACATGAATAAGTTGTATACCTATAATGAAAAATTATTACAAGAAAATATTTACATTGATATGATCCTCAATTTGATTGAAAAATATTTAATGAATTCCCCTATTATATTGTTTCTGGGTTCTGGGGCCCTGGATGTTTTTGGGTTTCAGGGTTCCTCAGTGCTAAGTGTGCCCATGAAAGAATTCAAAGGCACGTGTAGGCAAAGAGAAGTTACTTCAGAGATCCTGGTGGGAAGATTTCAAGCAGAACAACTGTGAGGAATGGTAGGGGACCCCTTGCTGAATCGGGGTGTAGGATCTGCTCACTCTGTCCCATTCTGGGGTTCATTGCACAGGCGCTCCCAGGGTATTGGTTTATCTATCCATGCAGGAGTTTCTAAGTCATTCCCCACCCCATACTGTGCTCTGGGGTGTGGTTTTATCAGTCTCAGCAGAGGTTGGGGCAGGTGTCTGCCATTCCCCCTCTGGGGCTTCTTGCTCTCTTTAGCCCCCTGCTGGTGGATTGGGGTGAGAGTCACTACTCTGGGCGTTTTTGACTCTCCCCATCTCAGCTTGTGTGTTTCCTGGGCTGCTGGGTATACTTGGCCATTTAATTTTTTTTAGACATCACCCTCCCTTCTCTAGCTGCCTAACAATATCTAATTCTAGGTGAGAGCAATAACCGGTCACTTTGCCGAAGACCAGTTCATTGCATGCCTGTGAACACTGATATATTTTACCTAATAATAAATTCATGTAAAGATCACTTTTTTAAATCTGTTCAGATATCCCCCCAAAACATGAAGAGAATATATATGCTGAAAAATACAACACATTTCTAAATGATTTGATAAAATAAAAATTAAAAGATCTACATAAATGGAGAATGTGCTGTAGTCATGGATTAAAAACTCAGTATTTTTAAGGTGTCAGTTCTCCCCAACTTAATCTACAGATGTAATGGAAGTCCAGTTCATATAACTAATATTTGCTTAGCATATGCCATGAGTCCAAAACCATGTTAAATATTTTATATGTAGTATCTCATTTAATATTCCTTGCAGTTCTGTGAATTAGGTACTATGACTATCATTTATAATTGAGTAAACTAAGGCAGGGAGCTGTCAAAAAAACTACCCATGGACAAGATTCAACTAGTGATGGAGCATATATGACTACTGATTGATTCCAAAATCTGTTCTTTTAAAGCTCTGGCGACATTATGATGGCTAATATTTGTTGATTACTAACTATCAACCAGGCACTGTTCTAACATCTTATATTCATTATGTTTTTCCTCACAACAACTCTTTGAACTATAAGCAATGATTATTTCCATTTCATAGGCGAGGTGCCTAAGACAGAGAGTGTAGGTGATTTATACAAAGTCACAAAGCTGATCAAGTCTGTGTCCTGGGCTGCTACGGCGCAGCTGTCTCCATGTTGTCATCACTGTGTCACTCCTGCCTGTCTTTGTAGAGTGTATATCCTACTTTTCTCTATCTAGAGAGCCTTGAAGCTTGTCTACAAAATTTCTCTTTCTGTCACTTTAGAGAGGGAATAAATAGCTGTTGCCAGTATGGGGACTTTGCTAAAGACTGGTGTTATGTTATTATGATTAAAAAAATTATATCACTTTAACAATGTATTAACTTTATTTTTATGTATCACAAATAGATGGTAATTTTCACCAATCATCAAATCTGACCTGAGGAAGTTTTTGTTTCTAACATGAGCCAAACCATCCCCCACAAAAGGTAAAACACTGTAGGGTAAGGAAAAATGTCAGGTTTTTCTGCCCTCCAGCCATCAAGATAGATGATGGATCCTTGCGGTCCTGAATGCATGCCTGATGGCGGGCACCTGGAGTAGGGTGTGGGCATAGGTAGATGGGATTCACCTGGGCTGAGACTGGGCTTTTAAGGGCGGCGTCATGGGGACGCCAGAAGAAGCCAAAAGAGAAGCAAAGAAGCAGAGAGCAGAGAAGTAGAGAGAAAGCCAGAGAGCCCAGATAGAATGAGGATTTGCTGGGGGCTGGGAGAACTGCCAGCCTCCCGGCCCCCCAGCACCCTTACCTATTGTGTACCAGGTAAATCCCAATAAAGCCTGCAAAAGCCACTGAGGACTCTGACTCCTCTTTTACCCGGTCTGCTGGATCAGAAAACCTGCTCAGTGTCCCTTCCAGCCTCTACAAACACACTAGCCAATAAATAGAATTCAGAGCTCTATTCCTTTCATCAGGAAACAAGTAAGTAATAATAAGAGAAACTTAAGATGTAATATCCTTGAGAGATATGAGTGAGGGAAAAGGGGTTTCTTTTTTTTTTAAAGATTTATTTATTCATACAAGAGCCAGACGTGCGGGGTACAGGCCAGAGGTACGGGGGGCGGGAGGGGTGCGAGAGGATCCACCAGTGACAGAGTGGGGAGCAGAACAGACAGACTGACTGAAATACACTGCTGAGGGGAGCAGCGGGCGAGGCGGGAGAGGTCTGCTGCACCATGTGGGTTGCTCCCTAGCCAGCAGGGGATCGAACCCATGCTGCATTTGCTGCTGATTGCTTCATAGTTCTGAGCTTAACCCCTTGTGCCACCAGAGAGGCCCAAAAGGGGTTTCTTTTTAAAGAAAGTAGAAGCAGCGCATAGAGCATTTAACATTAGCCAAGTGCCCAGGCAGGATGTCCGTGGGGCAAATTTTGCTTCTTCAGCAGATCCTCCGAGAACCAGAGATTTCTCCCATGAGCACAAGCCAAATTAACTCCACCTGCAGCTGAATCACTGTCTACCGGGTGCCATTAGCAGCATATCCATTACCAGCCATAACTGATGGGGCTAGGAAGAGGGACGCAAAGGGACCATGTATTGCTTAGGAATCTACATGTACACACATTGCTTGACGTGTGACCTGTTTGCTCTCAGTGAACTACCAAGTTGTTTTTTTTTTTTTAATTTATTTACTTATGCAAGAAGTGGGGTACAGTCCAGATGCGCAGGAGGGTGAAAGGATTCACCAGAGCCAGAGCGGGGAACAGAACAGGCAGACTGACGAAATACACTGCTGAGGGGAGCAGTGGGCGAGACAGGAGAGGTCTGCTGCGCCATGTGGGACCCTCGCTGGCAGGCATCTAACAGGTGCTGCAGAGGCAGCAGACAGCTTCACAGAGCTGCGCTCAACCGCCTGCGCCGCCAGGGGAGGCCCTGAACTACCAAGTTTTGGAGGCACCCGAAAGAGTGATAGTTGCCGTTTCGGTCAGATACTGAGCCATCCTAAAAGGAGTGAAGTACTGTAAATCCGGATGCCATTAGAAGGGCAACTGTCAGGGGGCCTGGCCTATGGCGCAGCGGTTGAGGGCTGGGTCGAGAGGATGCCCGCAGCCTCTGCAGCGCCGGTTCCATCCGGACCGCAGGGTGAGGGTCCCACATGGCGCCCAGACCTCTCCTGCCGCCCGCTGCTCCCCTCAGCAGTGTACTTCGTCCCTCTGCCTGTTCTGCTCCCTGCTCTGGCTCTAGTGGATTCTCTCACCCTCCCGCGCTTCTGACTGTACCCAGTGCTTGTATAAATAAATCTTAAAAAAAAAAAAAAAAAGGGGAACTGTCAGGGAGAAGGGGCACCATAAAACTCCCAGAAGTTGTTAACTGTGTGGAATGAAGGCCGCTCGCTGATAATTGTGGAGTGAGCTGTCTTTGTTTAACACACTATAAAACATCCTGTTAGAGGATGAGATGTTAAAAACGATTTCTTTGGAACATGATGCTCTGCCCTTCTCAGATTTGCTGGCAGACCTAATAAAGCACACATTAAAGATTCAGTGCCTGTCCTTTGCCATTTTTGGCTTCATTGGCATGAGGCAGGCAAAGAACCTGGAATTTCTTGGCAACATATTGAGGAAAAACACTGAGTTCACTGAGCGCCCTCTTCAGGGAGCAAAAAGAATATGCATCACAGGTGCAGCTTCTGTCTGTTCTCTAACAATAAATGAGCACATTTCCTTGGATGCAAAAATTGCTGAATCTATTTGGATCAATATTCAAGGTATGGTTTTTTTATTTATCAATTCTCTAGATGCTCCCGAATTATTCTGAAACGGCATCATGAAGTTAAGGGACAAAAATAAAGAGTGATTTTAGTAGGATTCAATAATCAATAAAAACAAGTATTTTTCTTTAACTGGTGAGTAACTAATAAATACTCTACCACACAATTCACATCCATCAAAATTGTATTTGGTTTTCATGTACAATTCACAGCTTCCCACAAAGCCCAACTGTGAAATTCTTAAGGATGCCTCTTATTATGGTAATGAAGGACAACTTTCTGGAAAACACCTGAGGGTGGGGGCAGGTTGCCAGGGAAACCATGTGATTAAAAGATTGGAACGTCCTATCCCTACCCCCTGACCTCCGGAAAGAGGAGAGAGGCTGGTAGTGGAGTTCAATTGCTAGTTGCTAATGAGTTAATCATTCATAACTAAGTAATGAAGCCTTATAAAAACCCAGGAGGTGGGGACTTTGGAGATCTTCTGGGTTGGTGAACAAATGAGTTGCGGGGGAATGACACACCTGGAGGGGGATGAAAGCTCCATGCCTTTTTATGGCCCCCCAGTCGGATTCTTTCCCCAGAGGACAAAGAACCCACTCATTTGAGTCAGAACCTGTAACACTAGTAACAAGTCCAGATAATTACCTGTACTTTTTTTTTTAAGATTTATTTATTTATGCATACTAAAACTGGGGTACAGGCCAGAGATGTGGGGGGTGGGGGTGGTAGTGAGAGGATTCAGCAGAGACAGAGTGGGGAACAGAACAGGCAGACAGTGAAACACACTGCTGAGGGGAGCAGCAGGCGAGACAGGAGAGGTCTGCTGCGCCATGTGGGTAGCTCCCTGGCCTGCCAGGGATCAAACTTGTGCTGCAGAGGCTGCGGATTGCTTCACAGTGCTGTGCTTAACCTCTTGCGCCACCAGGAAGGCCCCTTTCTATGCTTCTGGTGAAGGAGGAAATTAGAAAATGGGTATAGGCAGTCATTTAGGAACGGGGTGCCCCAAGTTCCCAAGTCCATTTATTGGCCTGATTGAAAAACAATCAGTTGGAACCATGAGGGTGCCCCCTCCAGCCCAGTAAAGAGTAGAATATTCAGAACACTAACACAGTAACACAATGCTAAAGCAATGGACCAAAGCTAGTTTTGGAAAGGTAGGCCAGGTAACGTGGGCAAACTCAGTAGGCTCAGTAGCCTACGAGATCCTGTTGGCCCAGCCAATCAGCAAGAGACACAACGTGGAGACACTCAACAGCCGAAGCCCCCACTCCTTGCCCACTCTACCCATTAAGCACCTAGTTTTTTGCCACCTTAGTGGCTACCCACTCAGAGTTCTCTCTGCTCAGAGAACTTTCCTCTCCTTCTTCCTACCTCTCAATAAATCGCTTGCTTTTCTGTAACTTTGGTCTTGATATTGAATTCTTCTCTCATGCAAGGCAGGAACTAAGAAGGAGCCTGCTTGGGGTCCTCTGACTCAGGGCCTGCTCTCTCAAAAAACCTGGTTCATTGATGAGCTATAAATAAGAAGCTCCCAGGATTGTTTTCTCGGTTTCAATTAATTTGCTAGATCAGGAAACAGAACTCAGGAGACATGTTTGTTCACTAGATCACCCATTTTTACAAAGGTTATAAAAGGATAGGAATCAATAGGTGTAAGAGATACACAGAGCAAGGTATGGGGAAAAGGTATTATAAGACCTGACATGAAAAAGTCGGTCTTTTGCCCTCTAGAGAAAGAATTCACCAGAGAGCATGTTAGGTACAGTTGAACCAGGCATAATTTTATTAGAGAGACTCATACATGAGGGAGCCAATGCTGGAAAGGAGAATTTAGCCTGGCTCCTTGAAGGGAGTTAGGAGAAATATATAGGGTGGGCCCATAAATTGGGGCAGAGGGCAGCCTCATGGCTTGTTCTGGGTTGGGCTGCACCCCAACTCTGCACGAGGCTCTTAGCCTCCCACCAGGAAATTGCAGGATAATCATTAGTCAGGCTCTAACCCTTTTACTCTAAGCGGGCCCCTTATGGTCAGTGTGGTGACCAGATTGTTTGGATTGGGTTTGCCAGTCCATGATTTAAACCACCTCTTCAAACAGGACTTGGGACAACTCATCTGCAGGGCCTCAGCTACAAGTTTGCCCAATTCTTGATGGGGGTAGATGAGAAAACAGGCCACAAAGCTCACTTATGGGGCCAGGAACAAGTCTTTCTTATAGCTACAGGCGACACACAGGTAACAACAGCCTTATCTGTCTGACTAGTCCAGCAGGTACAGCCTGGCCCAGAGGCTTAAGCAGCGGCAGCCCTGTGCCAGCCCTGGGTGTAGGCAGGTCCCCATGTGTCCCTTGGGCTCTCTTGGCCTCTGGGGCTCCCTTTGGCCCCTAGTTCCTGGCAGCAACACTAGCTGCAATAGTGGCAGTGTTCAGCAGCGGCAGTCCCCCTGAACTTCAGCTGCAGCAATGGCCTTGTGGGTGCCCCTTGAGTGGCCAATGATAGACGACCCCCATAGGAGCTCTATTAGCTTTTTTATGTGCAGGGTAAATGATTTTCAGGCTTTCCTGCCCTCTGCCATTAGGATTGCCCTGCCATTAGGATTGCTCTGTATTTTGTTACATTGTTATGTTGTTTACTTCTGTGGGCCATGGTAGCAGTATTGAGATATCTGCCAAGAGAAGCACAGGCAGAAGAGGCAGGAGAGAGAAGGGGAGAAAGAATGCCAGAGAAGCCCAGAGTGAAGACTTGCTGGGGACTTGGAGGCCTGCTGGCCTCCTGGCCCCCCGGCACCGCTGCCTGCCTTGTACCTGGTTGCTGTACTACATGTAAAAGCTCAATAAAAGCCTGAGAAAAGGCACCAAGGGCTCCAGGACTCCTTCTTTACCGGTCTGGTCTGCTCAAATTATAGAGATCCTGCTCTGTGGAGGTTCCTGCCCCTACAATATGTTTATAGACAAATCTGGCACAGGGCCATGTTTAGGCCTGGTTTACACATGCGAAAAATATATCAAGGTCTCGTTATTGACAGCTCTCTGCACATGTGGACTACATCTCAAGGTTACATGTTATCTACTAGGCCACCTGTGCTGGACGGTCACCATGAAAAAGAAAATGAGAAAACTCTGTTTTCCCGTTGGCCCTGTATCATCCTACCTGCTTGCAATTTCTTTTTACCTGGGCTGTCACACTGGCAACTAAGTCTGAGGAGGAGGTTGTGGGAATCTTCACTTTGTGGCCAGTTGATTGAGAGTCCAGATGGCAGCCTGAGCTTCCAACTGATGTCTGAAGTGGAGATCATGGTCTTGGGAGACTGAGTCTTTAGTCTGTGGAATTTGATGCTATCTATCTGCTCAGAGATAGTGTCAGAATTGAGTACAATTCTCAGAAACCACGCTGGGGTCCAAGGGTTGCTTGTTTGTGTGGGGTGGCATACCCCTTCACACTGGATACAGGAACCCAAAATATAATTAATTATAATTTATTAATAAGTTGTACAATATAATAACTATATTCTTCACTCTTCACTTCAGTACGATCTTAGATGCAATACCATTTATGTCTATCTATTGCCAGAAATATTTTGAGATGATTTACATAATAAGGATATCAAATTAGTTACACAAATGAAAAATAATGCTTAACAAAAGGAAGAAGAAAGCTTGCTCTGTAGAGATTGGTATAGGTGTTATGAAGTAACCTCAAAAATATCTTAGAATAGCCTCACAGCAGGCAAAAGGAATATTGCTAGCTCAGGAATAATAATAGATGACCATTAATAATGATTCTGGAAGGGGCGGAGCAACATGGCGGCAAGGAGACGCTGCGAGTAAGATCTCCCATTAAAAAAAGTTAATAGGGAGGAAAAGCGGCAGGTCCCAGTGAGAACTGGGACACGGAAGATAAACGGACGACTCCAGCAAACTGCCCGAAGAAGAAAGTTGCCATAAAAGAGGACGAGAAGGGAGGGAAGCGCAGAACCCTGCTCCCCTCCCCCGCCCACAGAGGCGGCACTCTCCGACCGGCAGAGAGGAGGAAAACAACAAACCAAAACGCCCAACAAGAAAAACGGACACAGCAAGTGGGACTGTGAGTGGAAAGGAACTATTGCAGCCACCACACCCCGTGAACGGGAGCTGAGGCGAACCCTGCAGGATCCGCCGCGGAGGTGAGCTCCACGCGCCATTAAAAAGAGAGCCCCGCCCCCCAGGAGGAGACCAGCACCAGCACACAGCCCCGGCCGCCCAGCCCGGTAAGCTTGCGCGAAAGCGGTGCTCGGATTGCAGCTGCCCAGGTCCCCGCGCCTGCGACCTAGGCTTGCGGGGAGACGGCGGAGGCCCTCCCTGAGTGAGCAGGAACAAGGCGCCCAGGCAGGGGAGCGGGATTCAAAAGGCGCCATTCCCGCGCCACTGATCTGGGCTACAGCCCGCGTCCTGGAACTGAGGGCTTTGGAACTGAGACCCGGGCGGAGGCCCTCTCCGAGTGAGCAGGAACAAGGCGCCCAGGCAGGGGAGCGGGATTCAAAAGGCGCCATTCCCGCGCCACTGATCTGGGCTACAGCCCGCGTCCTGGAACTGAGGGCTGTGGAACTGAGACCCGGGCGGAGGCCCTCCCTGAGTGAGCAGGAACAAGGCGCCCAGGCAGGGGAGCGGGATTCAAAAGGCGCCATTCCCGCGCCACTGATCTGGGCTACAGCCCGCGTCCTGGAACTGAGGGCTTTGGAACTGAGACCCGGGCGAGGCCCTCCCTGAGTGAGCAGGAACAAGGCGCCCAGGCAGGGGAGCGGGATTCAAAAGGCGCCATTCCCGCGCCACTGATCTGGGCTACAGCCCGCGCCCTGGAACTGAGGGCTTTGGAACTGAGACCCGGGGCACGAAATTAGGGGCGTGGGTTCCCCACGACGGTGGGGCACAAGACAGACACAGCACCCTAAAGCCGTTGAGGTGTACCCTACCATCCCCGCTCTGCTCCCTGTCCCACGGGGTGGAAAATCAGCTCCCCAAGGGCTCTAGGAGAGATCTCTGGTGCCACCTAGCGACTTGACCCCAGCACAGGCTACTGAAGGAGCTAGTGGCCAGCTGGGGAGTTAGCCCACACCGGGCCCCTTCTGAACAAGTAGTCTGAGCCCACAGGGAGAGCGAGCACCCACAGCCGGGGCAGACCAGGCGCGCAGAATAGAGTGCCTGAGACCAGAAGCGCAGGGAGTGTGTCCCACATCACCATTTTAGAACAGGGACATTTCTTCAGTAAAGACTACCTGCAGAAGGCTTCCCCAGGAGCCAGAGGTGAGCGGGGGAAGTTCGCCCACGCCAGACCCCCTCTGGCCTGCAGTCCAAGCCCAGAGGGGAGCAGGAACCCACCGCCGGGGCAGACCAGGCGCACAGGGGAGTGTGTCCCCACATCGGCATTTTAGAACAGGGACCTTTCTCCAGTAAAGGCTGCTTGAAACTGACAGATGACTCCTGGAAGAACCAGAGGGGAACAGAGAAGCCCACCCAAGATGCCGGCAAGTCCCAACAACACAGTGTCCCAACGCATACGGCAAATTAGAAAACAGACAGTAGGGAGGAGAAGAACCACACGCAACCTAGCAACTCTCCAGAGAAAAAGCACACCACAAAAAGAAAGCCAGCCCCCAGATTGCAACGACAATAACTTGGAAGAATTTCTGAGCCTTCCAGAAAGAGAATTTAAAATTGCCGTGATTAAAAAACTGACAGAAGTCATAAAGGAAAACAATGATAAGGGAAAAATAATCAACGATCAGAAGAATGCAATTGAGTCCCTAGAGAGGGAAAACAATGGTCAGAAGAAAGAAATTGAGTCCCTAAAGAGGGAAGTAAAAGAAATGCAGGAGATTAAAGAATTAATGGAAGAACTAAAGAATTCTGGAAAAAGCAATGAAAGCAGAATAGATGAAATGGAAGAACGAATAAGTAATCTTGAAGACACAGAAATAAAAAGAACCAAAACAGAGAAGGAAAGAGAAGTACGAAGGAAAAAGAACGAAGAAAGACTTCGGGAACTATCTGACTCCATGAGGAAAGGAAATATAAGAGTTATAGGAATACCAGAAGGAGAGGAGAGAGATGTAGGAACAGAGAAAATATTCAAAGAGATAATTGAAGAGAACTTCCCAAATGTGAAGAAGGAGCTGAAAATTGATATACAAGAAGCAAGAAGAACACCAAACTTCCACGACGAAAGGAAAAATACAGCAAGACACATAATAGTAAAGCTCCCAAGAATCCAGGACAAGGAAAAAATAATGAAGCTGGCAAGAGGGAAGAAACAGATAACATTCAAAGGAAAACCAATCAGGCTGACATCAGACTTCTCCGAAGAAACACTACGGGCAAGGAGAGAGTGGAGGGACATAGTCAACAGACTCCAAGAAAACAGATGCCAACCAAGAATACTCTATCCCGCAAAGCTCTCCTTCCTCTTTGAAGAAAGAATATGGACCTTCCCAGACAAACAGAAACTCCGGAATTTCATTGCAACTAAACCCCCACTCCAAAAAATACTACAAGGAGTCCTAAAGCCAGAACCTCAGAGCGACGAATAACAATGAAAGAAGGCCAAAAAAAAAAAAAAGTTATTAAAAGAATAAATAAATAAAATCAAAGGAAAGACAAACACAATGGCAAATACAGATGTTAACATATCAATATTAACTCTAAATGTAAATGGACTAAACTCTTCAATAAAAAGACACAGAGTTGCAGCCTGGATTAAGAAACAAAACCCAACCTTTTGCTGTCTCCAGGAAACACATTTAGCTACAAAAGATAAAAATAGGCTCAAAGTCAAAGGATGGAAAACAATCCTACAAGCAAATGGGCCAAAAAAGAAAGCAGGAACAGCTATACTTATATCAGATAAAACAGATTTCAAACTCAAAAAGATAAAAAGAGACCCCAATGGTCACTACATTATGATCAAGGGGACAATACTTCAAGAAGAAATAACACTAATTAACATATACTCACCAAACGAAGGAGCACCAAAATATATCAGACAACTGTTGTCCTCTCTGAAAACAGACATCAGAGAAAACACATACGTAGTGGGAGACTTCAACACACCACTATCAACAATGGATAGATCAACAAGACAAAAAATAAGTAAAGAAACCAAAGCTCTAAATAAAGACCTAGAGCAATTGGGCTTAACAGACATCTATAGAACACTAAACCCCAAAAAAACGGAGTACACATTTTTCTCAAGCGCACACGGATCATTCTCCAGGATCGATCACATACTGGGGCACAAGACAAACATCAACAGATACACCAAGATTGAAATCATATCAACCATCTTTTCTGACCATGAAGGCATCAAACTAGAAATAAACCATAAAAAGAAGGCAAGGAACTTTCCTACCTCATGGAGATTAAAAACCACACTACTGGAAGACCATTGGACTAATGAGGAGATCAAAGAAGAAATTAAAAAATTTTTTGAATTGAACGACAAGGAGGACACCAATATCCTAAATGTATGGGATGCAGCAAAAGCTGTAATAAGAGGAAAATATATAGCAATAGAAGCTCACATCAAGAAACAAGAAAGAACGCAAAGAAACAACCTAATCTCGAAGCTCAAAGATCTAGAAAAAGAACAACAAGAAAACCCCAAAACCAGTAGAAGAAAAGAAATAATAAAAACCAAAGCAGAAATAAATGAAATTGAAACTAAAAAAACAATCCAAAAGATCAATGAAACCAAGAGCTGGTTCTTTGAAAAAATCAATAAAATAGACAAACCCCTAGCCAGGCTCACAAAGGAAAAAAGGGAGAAAGCACAAATAAACAGGATCATCAATGAAAGAGGAGAAATCACAACGGACACAGCAGAAATCAAAAGAATAATCAGTAACTACTATGAACAGTTATATGGAAACAAGTTTAACAATCTAGAGGAGATGGACAAATTCCTACAACTCTACAATCACCCAAAGCTAGATAAAGAAGAAATAGAACACCTAAACAGACCAATTACAATTAGCGAAATTGAAATGGTAATCAAAAACCTCCCCAAAAACAAAAGCCCAGGACCTGATGGATTTATAAATGAATTCTACCAAACATTCAGAGACGAATTAGTGCCTATCCTTCACAAACTCTTCCAAAAAATTGAGAAGGAAGGGACAATACCAAACACGTTCTATGAAGCCAACATTACACTAATACCAAAACCGAACAAGGACAACACAAAAAAGGAAAACTACAGGCCAATCTCCCTAATGAACACTGATGCAAAAATCCTCAATAAAATTTTAGCTATCAGAATCCAACAATGTATCCATAAGATAATTCACCACGACCAAGTTGGATTCATTCCAGGGGCACAAGGATGGTTTAACATCCGAAAATCAATCAACGTTATCCAACACATCAATAAAAAGAAATATAAAAACTATATGATAATATCAATAGATGCTGAGAAAGCTTTCGACAAAGTACAACACCCATTCATGATAAAAGCCCTTGAAGTTCTTGGGATACAAGGAACATACCTCAACATCATAAAGGCCATCTATGACAAGCCAACAGCCAGTATCATTCTCAATGGTGAAAAGCTGAAAGCAATTCCATTAAGATCTGGAACAAGACAAGGATGTCCACTCTCACCATTGCTTTTCAATATAATACTGGAAGTCCTAGCCAGGGCAATAAGACAAGAGAAAGACATCCAAGGAATCCAAATAGGAAAAGAAGAAGTCAAACTATCACTATTTGCAGACGATATGATATTATACATAGAGAACCCCAAAAACTCCACAGAAAAGCTAATTCAACTCATCAATCAGTTCAGTAAAGTGGCAGGATACAAAATCAACACGCAAAAGTCAGTAGCCTTCCTATACACAAACAATAAATCTGAAGAAGAAGAAATCAAAAAGACCATCCCTTTTGTTATTGAAACAAAAAAAATCAAATATTTGGGAATAAATCTAACAAAAGAGGTAAAGGACCTATACAAAGAAAACTATAAAACACTGTTAAAAGAAATAGAAGAAGACACAAAGAAATGGAGAGACATCCCCTGCTCATGGATTGGAAGAATAAACATTATTAAAATGGCCATCCTTCCAAAAGCAATATACAGATTCAATGCTATTCCAATCAAAATTTCAATGTCATTCTTCAAAGAAATAGAACAATTATTGATGAAATTCATATGGAATCACAAAAAACCCCGAATAGCCAAAGCTCTCCTGAAAAAAAAAGAAGGGAATGGAGGCATCAGACTCCCAGACTTCAAACTATACTACAAAGCCATAATCATCAAAACTGCATGGTATTGGAACAAGAACAGACATACAGACCAATGGAATCGAATAGAAAATCCAGAAATAAACCCACAGATTTATGGTCAACTAATCTTTGACAAAGGAGCAAAGACTATGCATTGGAGCAAAGAAAGTTTGTTCAATAAATGGTGCTGGGAAAACTGGGTCGCTACATGCAAAAGAATGAAGCTTGACCACCACCTCACACCATACACAAAAATCAACTCAAAATGGATTAAAGAACTAGACATAAGACCTGAAACCATAAAATATATAGAAGGAAATATAGGCAAAACACTACGTGATTTGCACATCAAAGACATCTTTACAGACACATCACCCAAAGCAGTGATAGTGAAGGCAAAGATAAACAGCTGGGACTATATCAAATTAAAGAGCTTTTGCACAGCAAAAGAGACAATAACAAAAACAAAGAGAAACCCCACCAACTGGGAGAACATTTTTGCACCCAACACTAATGATAAAGGACTGATCACAAAAATCTGCAAAGAGCTGATGAGACTCAACAACAACAAAGAAAATAATCCAGTCAAAAAATGGGCAGAAGAGCTTAAAAGAAACTTCTCTGAAGAGGAAATGCAAATGGCCAACAGGCATATGAAAAAATGTTCAACATCACTTGTCATCAGGGAAATGCAAATCAAAACTACCATGAGATACCATCTTACACCAGTGAGAATGGCACATATTAAAAAAACTAGCAACAACAAATGTTGGCGAGGGTGTGGAGAAAAAGGAACTCTTCTGCACTGTTGGTGGGAGTGCAAACTGGTCCAACCACTGTGGAAAGCTGTGTGGAGATTTCTGGACCTACTAAACATAGAGCTTCCATATGACCCAGCAATTCCACTCCTAGGTATGTACCCAAAGGACACAGAAACATCAATTCCAAAGAACACCTGCACCCCTATGTTTATAGCAGCACTGTTTACAATAGCTAAGCTTTGGAAACAACCCAAATGCCCAAAAATAGATGACTGGATCAAGAAGATGTGGTACATATATACCATGGAATATTACTCAGCATTCAAAAAAGATAAACACATGCAATTTGCTGCAACATGGATGGCGCTGGAAGGGATCATGCTCAGCGAAATAAGCCAAAAAGAAAAAGAAAAATACCGGATGGTCTCACTCATAGCAGGAATCTAGAAAACTTAAATAATGGACCAGGAAAATGAATAACTATAAGAAAGTGAAAATCAAAATCAACAAAAAACTATGAACCAGAGACACTTTTAGGGGGGCGGGGGCGGGAGGGGAGGGATTGGGGTCAGAATGGGGGGCTGCAATTGTATGGGGAATATAACAATAAAATTTATTAAAAAAAAAAAAAAAAAAAAAAAAAAAAAAAAAAAAAAAATAATGATTCTGGGTCAGGCATGCATACATTCTACATGTTTGCAACACACTCTTAATTGTAGTGTGTTACACTTTAAAAGGCAGGTCTGAGGCAATCAGATTTGTATAGGTTAGATTGATTTGAATCCATGCAAAATTTGCCAATTGTTATAAATAAGTCTATTAAATTCCTGTGTCCATTACCATCCAGTCCATTTTAGTGAGTCATATCACCATTTACTTAAGATTGGAAGGCGGTGACAAATAAATATTAGTCACAAAATTCACTAACTCAGAGTCTATGAACTAAGTTAGCATATCTAAAACCTAATAAAGCAGACTAAGATTCATGAGCATAAAATGCACTTTAACTTACTAAAGGCTTAAGTGAAATTTCTGTATAATGCTGTAAGAAGGAAGGAAAAATCACTCTTGAAACATTTACATATTTTCCTGGCACTCACAATTTTTTTATCTTTTCTATATTATACTCCTTTATCATTCTTTCAATTTCCTTTATTCCAAAAAATTATTACAGTTCCAATTCCACTAGGAAACGTAGGAAATATGTCAGAAAACAAGAAAGAAGGAAGTAAATCTGTGGTTTTCGTCATACCACTTTCTCACCAGTTATCAGCTTCCTCATTTTTTATATTTTAATTTTGACCTATTTGGTACTGTCATTTTCTACTGTATTTGTCCTTCATTATATGCTTGAAAAGTAACAAGTTCTTGGATATTACATTTCTCATGTAGTTTTCAGGATTTCTGAAAAACAAACTAAATATTTATTAGATTAAAAAGTTTAAGTTCTAATTTTAAGACGTTCGGTAGAGTGAACTTGAAAGTGAATCTGTATTTATATCTAAATATGTTTTAATTCATCAAAATGACATAAAGACTTCATTTCTAATAAAATACCAGTGTATAACACACATATAGATGAATGATAATGGGTATTACATAGTTTATTTTTTAGTTTCTAGATCCTTACTAGAAAAGTTAAGAATCTTGTCAAGTAAAACTTTGATGAGATAGATATTGGAAATATATGTACAAGAGATTTTTTGATGTTTGTTTCCCACCTAATAGTCAATATTTTTATAATTTGATGAATTCAAATTAATTTTCCTTAACTCTTAATTTGCCCAAAAAACTCAGATTATTATCAATGCTGGAAGTGATAGTGCTTTGGAAAAACAATGTGGCTTACTTCCCCTTCTGTGGTTGCAGGCATTTAAGATCTATGCTTTCACATTCTCATCACCTCCTAGATAACAACCTGTGGAGCATGTAAGATCATTTATCCTAATACTCCTGAGGTGGCACTTTGAGGGATGAATCCACTGTTCCCTGCCTTTTCAGTATTTCTCCCAACCTCATAGATTAATTCTCATTTTACTAAAGATACCATTCTCAGAAAATTTTAACTTTTTTGTTTCCTCCTGTATCTCACTCCCCTAGCAAAATCCAGCCATCATCAAACAAATAATTTGCACTGTTTACATCTGATCCAATAAACCAATGTCAAAATAAGAGAGCCTTTCCATTGGGAACTACCTTTCATATATCCCCCAGATTGCGAATGAACTCTCATTACTGAGAAAATTCTACCATGCTTTTCTAGTAAATTAATTTTTTTTAAGAAGTGGGGTATAGGCCAGAGGTACAGCAGGGGGAGAAGATTCACCAGAGAGAGCAGGGAGCAGAACAGGCAGATTGACTGAAACACATGGCTGAGGGGAGCAGCAGGCAAGTCAGGAGAGGTCTATTGTGCCATGTGGGTATCTCCCTGGCCAGCCAGGGATCAAACTCGTACTGCAAAGGCCACAGACAGCTTCATAGAGCTGCCCTCAAGCCCCTGCACCACCAGGGAGGCCCTAGTAAATTAATTTTTCAACCCTTGCAGATGATCATTTTTTAAAATTATGTTTACTGAGGTAACATTGATATACAAACACTGTGTATATTTTTTGGATGTAGGTTCACACCTTTATAAATGTGTGTCATCACACCATGCCTGCCACCATAACTCCATAATCTTACACCATAGTTTACAAGTTTTTAACTTTTCCTTTTCTCCCAAATCTTCCATAGGGTGATGCCTGAACAAGGCATGGAGGACGCCATGTTGTGACTGGACAAGATTCTTAACTTTTCTAGTAAGGACATAGAAACTAAAACAAAACAAAACAAAACTATGTAATACCCATTATCATTCATCTATATGTGTGTTATATATTGGTATTTTACTGGTGTTCTGGCTGCCTGTGAGGCTGGGCCCCAGCAGTAGCTGTGGAGAACCTGAGTAGGGCCTGGTATCCAGTTCCTGCCTCATTTACTGAATATTCCTGACCATAGCACAGTGGTGGTAACCGAGGCTGTATCCCAAAGAGACAGGGCTGAGTACATGAACTAGAATTCATTCAGAGGGTGGTAACTATAACTACAATCACAGCAAATGGGCAGAGGGGCCAGGAGGTAGGCATTTGACCAGGCCTCTGCTGTGTCAATATTTTATTCTGTCTTAGAATTGGATAAGTTGCTAATTAAGTCTGGCTCACCTATCCTACACCACTTTCCTTTTCCACACATATTCAGTTGAAATATTTTGGGGGGCTAATGTAGGATCATTGAAAGAATGACTATTCTTTAGGAGCTGAAAAAAAAGACACCTTTTTTGATAGAAAGGTACTGTTCAAAACATATTTACTAAATAGAGCATATTATATAACTTAGAATATCTATATTATATTATTCACACTTGATCTGCCAGACTAAGAAGCATGATTAACCTCACCCACTTATACTTCTAGCAATTTGTATTATGCTCCTCTTAAATGCAATATATGCCTAAATTGGAGAAATTAGAAAATTCCGTAGAGCAGGAATAAACTTGTTACAATTTCTCTTGGTTTATTCTCAAGTAGCTTTCATCCTTCTGATAATCATTAAGAGGTTATTAATAATGAAATCTAACTTTTTTCTTCTATGCAATGGCTTTCTTTCATTTGCCTTCACTTAAAATATTTGTAATAGTTTATTCACAACTTTAGCAAAGTAAAACTTTTCAATCATGTATTTTGTTATTGTAAGTATATCAACAAAATCTTAACAACTTGGATTAATTCTTGTTTTGAATGTTATATAATTAGAAATCTCTCAAGTTAAAATTATCTTTATCACCTGGTTAAGAAGAGAATTAAATGAGATTCACTTGATAAAGTGTTTTATAAACTGTCCTGGACAACTTAAATGCATGCTTTCATAATTATTACCACTGTTATCATCTTGATGTAATGGAAATGTGTATGTGAGAGAAAGTATAGTTTTTCTTCACTTAATTTGTTCCCCTCTCTGATGAGCCATCAGAAACTGTATGACAAACCATAATTCAGATTCAAAAAATATTGCTGACAGTTCTGTGTTGCAACTTTAAATTTAAAGCAATATAATATTTGACCAGAAATGAGTTATAGCATTGTGTATTACTCATCTGTGGCCTTTCAATAAACACCGTCTTGCCTGAGGGAGGTTGCAGCTTGAAGTGAAGTATATGTAACTTAAACGAAAACCTCATTTCTGAGGCTTTCAGGAGAGAACGAACACAAGTCATGTGCTTGAACTAATCTCACCCAAGAAGAGGCGATTGCTGTTCATTAATTCTTATTTTAAGATCACAAATGCCAATTTAATAATATCCTCTGAGATTATGTTTTCCTTTATGAAATTTCCAAAAGGAGAGTCATTACCCAGAGGACACCAGCTTGTCTCCTAAGCAGGTTAGCAGTGCTTCAGATGGGTCTTCTAGGCATAAACGCAAGACACCGAAGGACGATCTGGGAAGGTCCACGCGTGATTCTCTGCAGGTGACAGCAGGTCCTTGGTATTTGCTAAACCTGTGTCTGTTTGGTTCTTTAGGAGCTATAGGCTGGTGCTCAGAGTTAGGTATTGTTTCTGGCCTATAAATTTTTGAAACCAAGTTATTTGCTCAGCAATAAGAAAATAAAAGGACAACATAAAAAGGAAATATTCAGTGGCCAACAAAATATAACAAAATTATTGTCAAATTTTGTGTTCATAATACATCTGCTTGAATTGGAAACTATAAATTAGATTTTCTTCATTTTGCAAGAAAATTCTTGCCTAAATATATACATGATGATTTGAGAGAAATCAGAGTCAATTATAAGTTATTTGAATTGCTCATATTGAAATAATTTTTAAAATAATATGATAAATTTTCTTTTAAATTATATTTCGGGCCTCCCCGGTGGCGCAGCGGTTGAGAGCTGGGTTGTGAAGCTGCCCACAGCCTCTGCATCGCTGGTTCAATCCCCAGGCACCCGGTGAGGGTCGCACATGGCATGCAGACCTATCCTGCCGCCCGCTACTCCCCTCAGCAGTGTATTTCGTCAGTCTGTCTGTTCTGCTCCCTGCTCTGGCTCTGGTGAATTCTCTCACCCTCCTGCACTTCTGACTGTACCCAGTGCTTGTAAAAATACATAAATAGATCTTTAAAAAAATTATATTTCAATATTATATATAATGTAGGAGGTGGGTACATTTTAATATTTAATACAAAGTGATATTGTAGGGTAAGGTAAAAGTATCAGGCTTTTCTGCCCTCCCACCATAAGGATAGATGATGGAAACCTGCGGTCCTGAATGCATGCCTGATGGCGGGCACCTGGAGTAAGGTGTGGGCCTATGTAGATGGGATTCACCTGGTCTCATACTGGGCTTTTAAGGGATGCCAGCAGAAGCAGAACGAATGGAGAAAGGATGACTACAAGAGAATGCCAGACAGAGTGAAGACTTGCTGGGGGTTGGGAGGCCTGCCAGCCTCCTGGCCCCCCAGCACCCCTACCTGCCATGTACCCAGTAAATCCCAATAAAAGCCTGCAAAAGCCACTGAGGGCTCCAGGACTCCTCCTTCACCCCATCTGCATAGAATCATAGAAAACCTGCTCAGTGTCCTTCCTGCTTTTACAATTGGCGTAAGTCGGCAAGATGATCCATGCAGATGGGTATGGAGCCCTCTGAAGACCTCTGGAGGGACCTCTGGAGCAGACTGAGAACCTGTGACAACGCTGGAGGTGTCATGGCAGCACAGGAGGTGGACAATGTCCGGGAGCTACAGGACAAGAACTTGCCTGGAGGAGAGACAGAATGCAAGGACCAGCCAACAACCCCTGAGGCAGCAGAATTGTTGGGGAAGAGAGGACCACGATTCAGAGTTCGACCAGTGCTGATGCTAGGAAACTGGTGAAGTTGGACTAATGGACTAACAATCCTGCCAGAAGGCGGGGTACCTTGGTAAGTTTGATATGTTTGGGGGAATCTGGGGGTGGCCAGTGGGTCTTGTGGCCAAAAAAGCAGCCAGTGTGTTGCCCAGCAGCTAGGCGGAGGAGAAAAGCCAACTGAGAAGGCAAAAGCTGGTGCTAAGTTTGGGAAGCCCTGAGCGGCTGTTAAGCAGCTTGAATATGTTGAAGGCCACTGAGTCTCTTAAAATCACCTGTGGGCGATGCTCTGCTCATTTTTGAGTAAGGGTGAGGATCTGAGGAGCCTGTCCTTGGGGGACGGGTGGGGAATGCGGCTTGTGGTGGCGCCCAAGCCGAAGAGGGGACCCGAGAGGCCGCATGTGGAGCTTGCTTCCATGGATCCCCGACCCATGTGCTTGTGCAGTGGTTTGGCTTGAGTGCAGGGGTCTGTGTGTCGCATTAGTGGCTATGAAGGCCAAGTGTTGGAGTGACCGCAGACAGAAAACCCTGAGTGTTGGTGATTACCCCCAACAGTATAGAATCGCCAATCCCGGAGTGAGTGCATCCTGGGGGTGGATGCTGTGTGTGGCTTGTGGGAGAGACCACAGCCAGAGAAGGCCAGGAAGCCTGATGGCTCCTGGTGTGTGAGGCAGATGCCTGAGATGTTCCCCTCCCTTGTATGAGCAGTGCTTTCAGCAGCAGATTTGGTGGCTCATCTGCTGGTGCCAATAACTGTGTTTTGCCACTAGGTTGGTGCCCTGCCTGGACTTATTTGTGTTCTTTGTACTTTGTTATATTGTGATGTATTTCATTTGCTTTTGTGGGCCATGGCTGTAGTGTTGTATTGCCAAGAGAAACATGCGTATAACTTATATAGACTGGCAGAAAACCCTGAGGAGGTGGATTGTAGGGTAAGGTAAAAGTATCAGGCTTTTCTGCCCTCCCGCCATTAGGATAGATGACCGGACCCTGCAGTCCAGAATGCATGCCTGATGGCGGGCACCTGGAGTAGGGTGTGGGCCTATGTAGATGGGATTCTCCTAGGCACATACTGGGATTTTAAGGGCGGCGTCACAGGGACACCAGCAGAAGCAGAACAAACGGAGAAAGGTCAACCACGAGAGAAAGCCAGAAAGAGTGAAGACTTGCTGGGGGCTGAGAGGCCTGCCAGCCTCCCGGCTCCCCAGCACCCCTACCTACCATGTACCTGGTAAATCCCAATAAAAGCCTGCAAAAGCCACTGAAGGCTCCAGGACTCCTCCTTCACCCCATCTACATAGAATCCTAGAGACCTGCACTGTGCCCGTCCTGCACCCTACAGATAGGAAGCCAGAAATCTGCTGATTTCTCTCATGTTTTCTTCATATCCTGTTGATTATTGAAGACTTAAAATTCATCTTCTAAAATTTTCATTTATCATTTATCACTTACAATCCTCTAATTGCCATCACCTCCTTTTAGGCTCTACAGTAACAGCCTCCAGATGGTAGAATTGAGGTCAACCAAATCAAATTGTTTGGCTTCCACGGGAAAGTGATGCTTCTGAGCCTGATGGTCCTGGTGGTGTTCTCCTTTCTTTGCTTACCTTGCAAGAACAGCAGGTGGACTTGGCAGAGTGAATCACAGAATAAAAATACCCCTACCCATCTTAATGGAGGGGAAAAAAAGATTTTTCATGAGTTGGCAGTTATGTTTCTGAGCACAGGTCTAGAAGTATTCACTATCTAGAAGTGCTCACTATCCTTGAAGTGACCTCTCTCTTCCACATAATTACTGTGGAGAATGGAACTAAAATACTTGTGGTTAAAGGGACAACACTCAAAGAGGTGCTCTTAGTTTTGTCACAGCTCTGGACAATTCCATGTGGTATTTATTGGTATAATGCTTAGTGTATGTGACTAAACTATTCTAACAATCTTATGTGAAGGTGATGTGATTCTTGGAGTTCATAATAAGCAGGCAATCCTGGTTTGTATTCCCTAGAGTGTTAGGAGAAGGAAAGGAAGAAACTACAATCAGCCACAATTTTTCATGAAATTAATTATTCAGGGAATTTAGGAAAGTAAATTCACATGGTCAATTACATATCAAAACCATAACATACCAAAATTAGTAAAAGTTTAGTATACTTTTTTTTTTTAGTTTTGGTGGGTAATGTCATTTGGTAGGTTTCCTTATAATTATTAAATCATGATTATTATATGTGGAGATATTAAGAGCTATGGATTTTTATTTATTTAAAATATCACCTAGGTCCAAAATAGTGGCTTAAACTATCTTGGGGGGGGGGTGTCACAGAATGTTTATTTAAGATTTATTTTATTTATGCATATAAGAACTGGTGTCTAGGCCAGAGGTGCAGGAAGTGAGAGGATTTCTCAGAGACAGTGGGGAGCAGACAGGCAGATGTACTGAAATACACTGCAAAGGGGAGCAGCGGGTGAAACAGGAGAGGTCTGCTATGCCATGTGGGTTAGCTCCCTGGCTGGGATCCAATCAAACTGGCACAACGGGTTAAGACGCAGCCTAGAAACCTATGAAGCTATCCGCAACCACTGCACCACGAGTTTGATCCCCGACTAGAGAGGTACCCACATGGCTCAGCAGACTTCTCCTGACTTGCCCGCTGCTCCCCTCAGCAGTGCATTTCAGTCAATTTGCCTGTTCTGTTCCCCACTCTGGTGAGTCCTCTCATCCCTACCAACTCTGGCCTATACCCCAATTCTTGTATGTATAAATAAATCTTTAAAAAAAAAAAACTCATGCAGCAGTGGCTGGGGAAAGCTTGATAGCTCTGAGACTTTAATACCTGTGCCACCAGGGAGGCCCCCACACAGAATGTTTATTAAACTGATGAATACAGTGAAGTCCCATGCCAAAAAAATCTGTATCCACAAAATATTGCATGCAATATCAGCAAATTCTTGAATGCTCTGAAATGCCATTCATAGAGACAAAATTTACTACTCCTACATTAGAAATTTGGTACCAATTCATTTTTTATCTTTTTAACATTTTGATGCAAATTTGTCATCTGTCATGCAAAAAGATGTTTGAAAAATAAAAGAATTTTTTAAAAAAGAAGGGGTTTTCTTTCAGTTTTAGTAAACTTTCTGATCTGTATTTTCTGAAGTCATTTTGCCTGCTTTTCAAAAGGAATGTCTTTAAGGGAAATTTCTTAATTACCCCAAGCTAATCTCACTCTTGGCTTGTTCTCCTTATGTACTACAACTACCACGAGTTACATGTACTAAGTTTTGTCCTGTAAATATATGCTTAACCACAATCAGACTGTCTTAAAAACAGGGAGGAGCTTTGCCAACTCTTCTTTTTATTGTAGAGAATTCACAATAAAGTGTGAACTCAGTAGTTTTTCAGATTCGTGGTAGTGAGAATATTTGGAGGAAACAAAGAGCCAGATGGAATTTTCTGAGTACAGCAACAGAAAACTTTGAAATGCAGTTTAATTAGATTTTCCAATAAATTAATTTGGAAGAAAACAAGTATTCCCTACAGCTAGAAATTATCTTAGAAAATTATCTTAGAAATTTTAGCTGAAATCTTAGATTTCAAGTTGTTAATACAAATTGAACTTCACCTACTGATGAGAAAAGCTTTGGCTCTTTTTTTAGAGGTTTTGAAATCTTAAGCAGAGAAATATTAGTGGTTACCAAAATGAAAGGGGAATTAATAGGGTCAATTGTATGGTGAAGAGTGGAATTGTACTTTTAGTGTTAAGCTTGTATTGTATACCAACATTGATAATGATGCACAACTGAAGCTATAACATTGTAATTTATGTCACATCAATAAAAAAAGAACAAAAATAGCAAAATCCTCCAATTTAAATAAATACATTTGCTTTAATAGTTTGTGACATTCCGAAATGATTAATGACTTTTGCCATCTGTAGCCTTTGTCACTACTGTCATGGCTAAAAATAATAGTTGCTTCTTATTTAATTTGGAAAGAGAAAAGGTGCAGCTCCCTCTCTATTTTTTGTAAAACTTCCAGCAGGGTTAATGTTTTGATTCTGTATAAATATTCAATTTTGATAGCATTATTTTCTATAACTTGTCTGGCATCATGTTATTGATAGATATCAAGCACTGAATCGGGGTTTTTGGAAGCAGGCTTGGAGTTGGAGGATACCAGATGGGCTCTTTCATGTTCTTGTCTTTGTTGAGGAAATAATTCAACTTCGAGACCAGAGTAACAGAAAAGCAAGAGATTTATTGGTAGATAGGAAGGACAGGAAAGCTACCTGAATGGAGAGGGGTCTCTAGTGGGTAGGCACTGAGGCAACAAGAAGCAGGTGTTTATATAGGTATAGTGGGCAAGGAATGGGGGTTTGGCCTTTGGATGTCTGCTGTAATGTGGGAAAACTCAGTGAGTCTGGTAGCCTAGGAGACCACCATGGATCCAGCCAATCAATAAGAGACACAGTGCTTTTCTCTTACTCTGATCTCGAAGTTGGCTTTTTCAGGACTTTTTTTTTTTTCCACTTATAGGAGACATCTGGAATATTCTTTTTTTATTTATTTTTAATTATTTTATATATTTTACATCATTTTTCATTTTTGTACAGTGTATGCATTTTCATGTAGGCTATAGTCCCCATAAAATTCCTATCACCCATTCATCTGTGAACCTTTCTACAGCATTTGCAGTGAGGCAACCAGGTACAGGACAGGCAGGGGGGGCGGGGGGCCAGGAGGCTGGCAGGCCTCCTAGTCCTGGGTGAATCTTCACTTTTCTGGGCTCTCTGGTGTTCTCTCCTGGTCTCTACTGCGCTCAGCTGCACGGTCCTCTGCCCTCCCTGCACCCTCCACCTGTCCTCTGCTGCCGAGCCTCTGTGTCCCCATATCCCGGAGTCATGGGTTGTTTGTTCCTACCAACCAGGGTTCAAAATTGGTGGGCAGCTTTTCTTTAAAAATCACTCTGGGATTACACATTTAAAAAACAGAAACCCCCCTTTTCCTTCTCATGCTTAACAGTATTATCATCATGTTCTCTCTGCTCTTTCATAGTTCTGTGGGGCAAACATAAGTAAAAAGCCACCCCTACCCCAAAACCTTACTTTGTTTTTTAAACCATATTAAAAAAATATGATATACCAGTGTGCGAATAGGAGACACTGTCACTTTATTTGAACCTCTTTAGAGAAAGTCCAAGTAGCAAATGAATTTGATGCCATTTCACTTTGTACGGGGAAAGAATACATTTCTATTAATCCAAGATAAAACTAATGATAAAAATCTAGATTGAGTCAGATCTGTATTTTGTTAACATTTTTATTGCTACGTGCTCCCAATACAACAAACAGCATCAGTAGTGTACACTTTGATAAAAAGGAATTTTTAGCTTAGTAGCAAAGGAAGCCCAAAGGTCAGAAGTGAAACAAATATGTACATCTTTGTGGGAGGTGTATGTGTGTGACCAGCTTTCTCCATATTCCCCCGGTGTTACAGACATATGCACACGCAAGCAAACTAGAGAGAATTTCATCCTGGGGAAAATTTTAGGAAAAAAAAAAAAAGACTTCTACTTGAGACTCAGGGATTGGTTAATGATCTGGAATTCACCTAATTCATTCAACTTTCAAAAGTCTTGCATAAAGTAGCAGCTATTCTTTAGAGGTATAGAGTCAATAGGTGAAGCTGTTAGTTTACCATGATTAAAATGCAGAAGTCTTTGCACATTCTGTGCTTTGAGAGGTTAACATGTCTACATTTTATTTTCCAAAATACTGTTTTGGACAGTTTAGGAGCTGAAGTCAAAAACATTATGGGACAATACATTTTCCTTGTTCATTTAAGTGTAAATTCATTAAGTACTTATCTGTTTCACATATTTTTTAAATGTTTCTAATTTACTATCATTAAACAGCTAGCTATCTGAGTCCATACTATTTTACCTTTCTTTGAAGGGAACATATCAATTTTGTATCAACTACTCTAAAAATGCACAACATCAAATTTGTTTAACTTTAGCTCTTCAATTTGGCTGTCTTAGTTTGCTTATATTTCTCCTCTATGCACAGAACAAAGCATGCATCTCTAATTAGGTCTCTCTAGTTTACCAAAATATGTCATTGATATTAGCGTAAATATTTAGTACATAAAAATACTATCAAGAAAAAAAATCAACATTTAATAAATATCTTCAGTTCTGAAATCTATATACAAGTACTTTACATCTACTCCCTGGAGAGAGCATTTCTGGCTTCACTGTGAGCAAGGTGACCACTGACATAAATTACTAGCACATTATTGCAGTCAGATGCATTGTGGTTGTGAACATTTGAATATGAACCATGCGGAAAATAAATATCGCAACCATTGGCAAATGCTTTCTTGAGCCTGCTTCCAAAACCCTACTATATCCTTGAGTATCAATTCTGAATTTATGATGCTTAGCTACCAACATACAAATGATCTTTTTCCTTTGTTATAATTACAGTACATTGAGTATATCTTTTGTATAAGTCAACAATGGGGAAATAAAAACATAATACATAGAGTACTTCAATAGTGTTTTTTGAGGTCCTAAAAAGAAAGTGTTAGCCTTGTCTTGAACAGGCTTATTTATCAGCATCTGTTCCCTATGACCAAAAGTATACTAAGACACAAATCCTATTCTATTTTATTTAAAGAATGGAAGGTAATAAATAAAATCTGTATATCTGCAGCTTATGTTTTTTTCTCTTTCTGTAATACAGGAGTCATAGTGTTGATTAAACAAACCACACAACAAAATTCTTTGCATTATCAGTAGCTGCAAGTCTAATTTCTTCTCTGCAACACTCTGTTTTGAAAATCAACTCATAGAATGTCAAATAAGGCAATACTCAATGACAGGCACCTAGAACATCCAGAAATGTAATATAGTAAACAATCATTTGAGAACACATCTCTTAAAATAATACTGATTTTTTGCAATATACAGTATTTACACAATAGCTGCAAATTTGCTCATACAATGTTTCTAATATAGATAAATAGGAATGCAAGTCTAAGAATTTTTTGCTCTACTTTCAAAACCTTTTGTTAAAATGTAAACCATTGGCACCTTTTTTATTTTTACTGTAACTTTTTTAAAACAAAAAATCAGCTGATATGCACAATTGGTTCCAGTCCCTTTTCTGCTTTAGAGAGTTACTTTCCTTCTGTTAATAATCTTTGGTGCTTTCCTTCCAATGAATTCTGGGAAATGAGTCAATGCAGAATAAAAGGAGGATGAAAGCAATTAGAAAGTGAACCAGCACTTTTTGTTCTTCCACTTACAGATAGAATGAGTTGACTATCTACAGAGAGTTCTACTTTAAACAGGCTATGCACCATGGGGAAGGGGAGCTTGTCCAGATTTTCTTCTCACATTTAGTCTTTTAGGTTCACTTTCTCATCTTTCCAAGGTGGATGATCTTATTGGACGTCTCTTGTCTGTAATTTTTTCATCTTTCTTTGAGGTTCTTGTCTGAGAAGAAGCACCTATGGAATCAATGACTGGAAGGAAAGAGGCAGCAGCCATTTGTGAAGATGAATTGAGGTCGTCACCCTTCGTGGGTGAGGAGGCCAGTCTCGGAGACTTGCTTCCGGTCAGCTGAGCTCTCCTCTGGGGTAAGTTAGCACCATCAGGTTTACTACCTGGCCTAAAAGCAGCATATGCATTTGAACCTCCCACCAATGAGCTCCTACTCAAAGATTTCTTCTTCTCAGCAGGGGTCTCTGAATGGTATGGAACCAAAGATGTAGGCATCATGAGAGATCCAGGGAGGTCACTAGGGTTAAAGATAGCATCATCATGAGTTTCAGCAGCTTCTGGAAGGTATGGTGGTGGCAGGGTGCTGCTGCGCTTGCTACATGACTCACAGCATAACTTGTTATAACCTGGTATGGAGCAGTAGCGGGCCAGCACTTCCATTTGACAGAATATTGACTTATCTCCCAAACATGGCTCATCTGCAAAAATTAATAGGAAACAAAATAAAACATACACTTAAACATAAAATCAAAGGGAGAGAGAAATTAACAATAATCATTGTTTATGAATATAAAAAGACAGGTAAAATCTGAGATTGACTAAAGTATTCATGTGAGCCACTGTATTAAAAAAAATGTTAGAATAAATTCACTGAAATAGCAGTTTTTTATGTGCAACATACACCATTTAATATCTCCATCCTGAATCTTCAAATCAAGCGTGTTTTTTTCTTCCTAGTATGAACATATCCACGATTTTAGAGTAAGAAAATGGGATTATTTACCATGAACATTTTAAGGATATAAAGGGGCACCTGCTTTTATATTTTATGGTATTCTGACTTCCTAATAAAACAGGCTCTGCATTAAATTTAAATTTAAAATGAAAATAAATACTAAAGACCTACTGAAACAAATTAAATCTTAAAAATGTATTACCAAAAGAAAAGCCAAGATACCATTTTGATTAGAAAAATATCCTCCAGAGTGAATACAATAGTTCCATGCTCATTAGTGAATATTTTCAGGTTATTTGCTGCTTGAAAGCACAATTTGTAAATCTGTAAAGTGTGCCAGCCTTTTAATGAATAATTCATGGTTCTTAAATTTAATTGCATTGAATTGGTAGCATTTTATGTTTAAAGCTTACTCAGGTAACATTCTAAGACACCTGAGACATCTAAAGTAACATATACTTGATCCATGGGTATGTGCTATTTCTATTTCTATTATTTTAAAATTGTATTGATTACAGATTATAAGAATTAATTTTTTTAAAATTCCAAATGTTGAGTTCATGAAAATGTTATGTTTGTATTTCAGTCCTACCAAGGCTCACACTACGCGTAGTCCATATACACATGGGAACACAGAAATATGGATCTCATGCCCCCATGCCCAACTAGCAAGGGCAGAGGATTGCAAATTGTGACAGTGATGTATCTGCAGTGCCAACCAGCACAGGGCAGGTTCACTAGCTATTCGGGCAGATGGATAAGGAGAGCCAAGTAGAGTCCAGGAGCCCGTAGAGGGTTTTTCAGGCTTTAATATTCTGTCAGGGAACCAGGTACACAGGCACACCAGGCAGGGAAGCTGGCATGCAAGGAGGCAGGCATGGGTGGAGTAGGAGGGGTTGGGAGGCAGGCTTCACACTTTTTCTGGGCGTTCTCTGGCGTTCTCTCCTGGTCTTGCCTCTTCTGTACTTACTCTTCTTGTAGCCATCCTCTGTCTCTAGGCTCAGGTGTGCCCACTTACTCATGCCCACACCATGTTCCAGGTGTCCACCATCAGACACGCATGTCCCAGACCCATGCTCCCAAGTGCCTTATGAGTTAACATGATCAAGGCTGCAGGTGATAGCCAGAGGCTAGTGGTGTAAGAAGTTTGACTAATTCACTTATCCTACAATATCACTTACAATGTAGGGCCTCCCTGGTGGCTCAGGGGTTAAATCTCATGCTATCAAGCTATAGACAGCCACTGCATGAGTTCGATCCCCTGCCAGGGAGCTGACCTGCATGGCTCAGCAGACCTCTCCTGCCTTGCCTGCTGCTCCCCTCAGCAGTGTATTTCAGTAGATCTGCCTGTTTGCTCCCCACTCTGTCTCTGGTGAATTCTCTCACCCCCCACACATCTGACCTACATCCCAGTTCTTGTATGCATAAACAAATAAAAATAAATCTTAAAAAAATTACAATGTAATATTGGATAATGTTATATTGTTAGGCAAAGATGCTGCTCTATTGCTTTCCAAGGAACTTGAATCTTTTTTCTAAAGTCTGGGTAAAAAAGGAGGGTCAACTGGCAAAGCCAGTGGAAGGCTAAAATTACCATCTTTCTTAGTCAACTACTGTATCCACTCCCCAAATTGTAGAATGACTTGTATTTGCTTCACATTTACGGATTATAGAGTATTCTGTGCTTGAATATTTCATATTGTTGAGCTATTCATCTAATTATGTTATAAATGTGCGAGAATCACATTAATGGGCTCCATCTCAAATACGAATTCATCATCGTATCTGAATTACTTTTTCTTTGCCTATTATCTTGAAATAAGAAAATTAATTTCTTCTTCGTATATGTTTCGGACTTTAGGCCCTACAGTGAAAGGACCGTATTTGACTCAGTACTTTGTTTGCTTTCTGACCTCTCACTCCCATCACCCCCATTCTGTGACCCAGCTCAGAAGGGTGACCTATTCTGAGGTGAAGAAGGAATCCCCGTGTTGTGGCTATGTGTGAGCACCTCTGCACTGCAGAGACCAGTTCACAGTCTGTTTCTAATTAGGGCCAGAATATGCTTCATTGTGGAGCAGGAAAGCAGAGAGATTCTGAGACAAAACATAGGGGAAAAAAAAGGAATATATTTATAAGGAATATATTTATTTTATGGCAGTTTGCCTAGGGATAGATGGGAAGGACTTAACGGGCCTATGAAAGTAATAATTGGCCAAAATCAATTATTAAAATGAAGGGAGTTCTTTAGCCTCTCGCTCTATGCCTAAATCATTATAAGAATTTCAGGAAAATGACTTACAGGTGGCCTCAAAAGGCTACTTGATTCTAATTGCTATTACTAGTGGGAAGTATTACTTATTTGTTTGAAATATGGTAGAAACGTGGGCTTTTAGAATTTTTAGTATTGACACGAGCTTATATTTCAGAGCAAGAGAGAAGTTAAAAGGAAGTAGAATTACTAAAATAATTGTATCATCTCATTAGCACTTTCATTTTATAATAAAAGCATTTTCTTTTGGCGTATGGGAGAGAACCAGGCAAACTGTTGCACACAATTGGTCATATCCCCAGAAATATATAGCTCTAGCAGGTATTAAGATCAATAAAGTTGACTTTCTGTGTTTGATCTCCTGACAGTAATGCCTTCATAAGAATAAAGTCTAATGGCAAGAGTGACATTATAGCTTTTAACTTGGGAAAGTCTGTCCTGCTGTGTTTTGAACTTCCAAAGATACTTTCCACAAAAATTGATTAAATATAAATTCCTTTGTCTCCCCCTCATGGTTATACTTGCTCATGCCACCAAATTTTAAATTAAAATTTATAATGAAATAACCTGTAAGGTTTCTATTGAAACTTGAAATTTCAAAACAAAACCAAAAAAAAGCCTTTTGATAAAATATGCCAATTGTATTGAGAAAAAGGAAGTACCATTGGGAGATGCCAATATTCCAGCAGCAGCTTACTTAGGGTAGGTAACTATGATGTGGGACAAGTGGGGGTTCTTGGACCCCTGTGAGAATGAATCCAACAAAGTCACCTTAACTAGCAAAGGTAGGTTTATTAAGAAAAAGAAACACTTGCATATACACAAGCAGGCAAAGGTTGTGGGGTTTTTTGGTTTGTTTTTTTTTTTTAAAGATTTTATTTATTTATACAAGAGCTGGGGTACAGGCCAGATGTGCGGAGGATGAGAGGCTTCACCAGAGACAGAGAGGGGAACAGAACAGGCAGACTGATGAAATACACTGCTGAGGGGAGCAGCAAGTGAGACAGGAGAGGTCTGTTGCACCATGTGGGTATCTCCCTGGCTGGCCAGACATCGAACCTGTGCTGCAGAGGCTGAGGAAGGCTTCTCAGCATTGCGCTCAACCTGCTGCGCCACAGGGGAAGCCCAAAGGTTTTGTCTTTAAAGGACAGGAATGGCCTTTATATTGTTCTTAGGTGGCATTTCTCATTGTTCTTGGTGGAATTTCTCACTTTGGAGTAGGGTTGGTTAACTATTTCTACCCCCACCTCTGTTTCTAGCCTTGTGAAACATGCATGGCAAGTTTTAGAGTCTCTGTTAATCATCCCTGCTCTCCCCTCTAGACCCCTTCACCTCCTCCAGGAGGCAGGCAGTCCAGGGACAGGAGGCAAGGTGTTTGGCTTTCTCAGCAGGGTGTTTTCTTCAGCAATCAACAGGTTTGTTTCTACTACCCCTATTAACTTCAGAGGGACCCAGAGAATTTTATTAGAGATGTAACAGAATCAATTTTTCAAGTTCCTAGTAACTTGAATTGGATCCAGTTAATGGTTCATCACAAGAAGATGATATAAGGGGAGCAATTCAGTGAGTTAACAGTTAATTTTAAAGACTGGAATACAATTCAGTGGTCAGATTTTAATTATGCATATTCTCAAATTTTTAGAGTAGGGCTGCTGCTGCAAAATTGAGAGAATCCTATTACTGCAATAGCAACGGAGAAACCCCAGAGATTGTCATGAAAGGTCTATCTGTTTTTTGAGACTTAAACACTACTGTCAGGCCAGTAAAATTAACCAGGGTCACACTTACCATGACAGGGAGGCAGCTGACAGGCTCTCACTGACTCTGGCTTTTCACCCTCGCAGAGGTCTCCAGCCCTGCACAAAACCTGCCTTACCTCCGTCCCTTCGCCACAGGTCACTGAACACTGCAGAAACAAAGGCTGCAATTAGAGACCTCTATTCCCCCAATATTGTCTTTCTCCATGCTTGTCGGCATGAATGTACATACATATATGCATGCACATACACGCACACACAGTTCTGAAGTTCTTTCTCAGTGGATGTGCTGTGGCACAGTGGTTTTGGAAACAGATAAACCCAGGTTTATCCTCTGACTCCATCCTTTCCTAGCTTAGACACATTTTCCCTTTTCTCTGAAAGCTGGGATAAAAATACTTGCCTTCTAGGAGTATTGTAGGACTGAATGATGGCAAATGAGACATTGTATGTAAAACAACTGTGTCTGGCACATAGTGTTACAGAAAACTGTCTGCCAGGCTGGAAAGGGCCAGTTGGCACTCTAAGATCTAGCAGGTACAGTTTTATTGATTATCACAACTGCGGGCTCCAGACTGGGAGGGTCTCCAGAATCTGGAGTGCTGGGCATACACAAAAGCTTCTTTTTATAGTTTCACATAGGTTACATGGGTAGTTTACAACTTGAGTTACAAGGTCATGCAGCTGGAGGACGAGCAAAAAAGGGAAAACATCAAAGGAAGGGAAGCTATCAAAGGAAGCCTTCAGCCCCTCCGGCTGAAGGCTCTGGATGGTCCTGCCACCCTGCTCCCTCCTCTGGGAATGCAGCATTGTCAGTGATAAGGGAAAGCAGGCTGGTTTTCTGGTTTTCTTCCTTTTCAGTAGTAGGCACTCACTATAACAAAGTCATTATTATAATGTTAACATATGTATGGCTCCTAAAAATAGTAGCAGAGTCTGTTTTCAGGGAACCAAGCAAAATAGTGAGTTTTCCATTCTTTGACTATCCTTATGAATGGCAGAATTTACTGGCATCCTATGTTGGTTAATGTAAACTCTTTGGAACTACTAGTACTCTTTTCCCCATAAATTCATTTCTTTAATGAGAGAGTTAACTGCTTTAAAACTAAGTCCAGGGCCTCCCTGGTGGCACAAGGGGTTAAGCATAGCACTGAGAAGCTATCTGCAGCCTCTGAAGCAGGAGTTCAAGCTTGGGCCAGGGAGCTACCCACATGGGGCAGCAGACCTCACCTGTCTCACCTGCTGCTCCCCTCAGCAGTGTATTGTCAGTCTGCCTATTCTGTTCCCCACTATGTCTCTGGTGAATCCTCTCATCACCCCCCATAACTCTGGCCTATACCCCAGTTCTTGTATGCATAAATAAATAAATCTTAAAAACAAAACAAAACTAAGTCCAGAAACATCTCTGCTCTTGTTTAGGTAAGAGTTGTAAAGTAAGGACTCTTGTTCAAGGACTCAAAGGGGAACAGGACACCAGTTATCCTGGAAAGTCCTATGTGGGGGACTTTCACTTGCCTGTTCCCTCCTTCCTGGGCCTGCTCTCTGTTTCCTCCTTCATTCCCTATTAAGCTTATTGATACTTTCCTTCCTGAAAGCTTTTTTCCTATGAACCCATGATTCCTCATTTTGAGTATTAAGAAATACAAAGAGGTGGCATTAACATGGGCAACATAACACTGATTCAGCCAGCCACCAAGCTAATATCATTTAGACAGATACTGGCTGGGTGAGAAATGTGTGGATGATAGCACAGACTCAAAGACAAGAGTTATAATATGTGGCCATGAGGTCCCTGGAGGTCAGCCTCTTTATCTTTGGAAGGCAGAGGAAGAGGTGATGGAAATGCACCCGTAAAAGGGATTACTGGACCTTGGAGATGAGCCTTAGTGGATGGTAACAGGAGGAAGAGGAAGGGCTGGTCAACCAAAAGGCAGGAGGCTCAAACCAGCATGGTCTTTGTGGAACCTTAAGAAGTTTACACAAATTGGGTCAAGAGTTGAAATGGAGAAAGACAGAATAAAAAAAGTTAGTGCAGAAATAGTGAAGTGACCAATAAGATGAGAAGATCATTCACCTTTAGTCTCCTCTAGGGTGCAAAATACCCAAATATGGGGCCTACCAACTAATCTTACAAGCAAATACTGTCTTATTGATTTGATTGTTTGATCCATTAATTTTTTTTAAATCGGAAATAACATTACATTGTAAGATTATATCAGCTGTACTGTTTCAAAATATTAGTTTTTGCTGATAACTCCAGGTACAAAATATGTGACAATTTATTGACACAAAGCCTACCTGATGCGTAAGTCCAGTTAACTTATGAAGCATGTGCTTACACATACATGTACACACGCACTTGCACAGCGGAATTCACATACCCACCTCATTCCAGGGCCCTGTTTTCCACTGTGCTGGGCAGGGCACTCGGTTACAAGGCCGGCGGCTCTCAGGACGGTCCCCCACGCAGTACTTGCTGTGCACAGAGCGGTTGGTGCCATCGTGGAGTGGCTGCAGGCAGCGGACAGTGCGAAGCTGATAGCCCGAGCTCCCACAGGTTTTGGTGCAGTGCTCCCACTCTTCTGCTACCCAGCTATAGGTTTGGGGGTTGAGATTGAACATAGTCACTGGGGTGCAAGTGCACCTTTCTGCACAGCAAGTCTAGCCTTTTCTGCTGTCTGAGTGATGTGCAACCCAGGAGGTATACTGCATTTCTGAAAGCAGTTTCAGAAAGATGCATGCATCAAACGATTAAAAAGTCTTAGAACTATCACACAATAATAGGCCTGATGCTTCCATTTTTAATTCCCCAATATTTTTCTGCTTCCCAGTGACTCTGAAACTGTCTCTGTTCCTAATGGATGATGGACAGAGGGTTCCTGAAATTGATCTTAAAGTTGCCTGGTTAGGTGCAGGCTTGATGATTGGTTGTTTTCAACAATAGCCCCAACTAGCTCTCAGCCATCCTGACTAATGGTGTTTCCGAAAGGCAATTAGAAAAAAGGAATCCATCAGATACTTGCTAAGACAAACTAATTTGACCATTAATGAATTTTTATGAAATCATGAGTTCACTTGTCTTTTAATATTCTGAGGTTACAGTTTCACTTCTATGGGTTGTTGCTGTAAAGGCTACCTGCCCTATCTGTCATGTATGGAGAATTCAGTTCTCACTGGCCCTGACAACAGGAAAGGTGGTGTGTATCCTGGGCTGTGCAGAACCTGCTTCTATGAATGCACCTGATAGAAATATTTCCAAGGAGATGTTTTTAAAAAGATTTCCTACCCAACAGCATAAGGACTAAGGTGATGCATCACAGGTAGTAAAGTAGTCAGAGAACTGCCGGGACTACACCTGGGGGTAGAAATCAAATACTGTCCAAAATGAACAATAATGTAAGAAAATAAATTACTTAAAAAGAGGCATTTGAAATTAAAAGAAAAATTTCCTTCCCATGGGACATTTCCAAATTCTAGTGAATTGTCAGTTCCCTCAGCATTTGTCAAATTGGCTGTGGAACATTCCGTGGGGCTAACAGCTCTAAAGGATTGTCATCATTGTTTCATCTGTGAATCAGTCTGTCAGAATGTAATTGAGCACACTATTTGTTCTTTCTAAAAATTTTTTTTCCTCTGCAATTTTTCTTTCCTTGTATATAGGGCACCAAAATATAATCCTGTTAAAACATTGCTAGCCTTTGGTATTCAGTTTGACTGTCTAGCTTATCAGATTGTCAAGACTGGCAGTAGAAAGTATTGCAGCAACTAAGAAATTTTACTCAATTTTGAAAACTTAACTAGTGACTTTAATTTGAAGGCAAATATTGCAGTCATAGGTAGTTCTAGTTTCCTCCTGAAATCTCAAAGGTGACAATAAAAGTTGAAAAAAAAAAATCTGGCATAAACTCACTAAGGCAAAAAAAAAAAAAATGGAGAAGAAAGTACCACAAGATAATTTTCAAAGCTAGAAAGTAGTGGAACATATGATGACTATCTCAGCAAACACAAAAAAGGTGAAGTCCAAGGCAGAAGCATAAGCAAACTGACTTAACTGAAGAACTTCACAAGTGCACGGGGATTAGTGGTTTCAGGTGAAAGGTGGGTGTGAGGACATGGATGATAACAGGGTAACTGAAGGAAGATTTGTTGGGAAGCAATAAGACCTCCTGACCTTTCCTCCCACTAGGGGATTCCTCTGACCCAGCAGAAAACTTGAGATTTAGCCCCTGTAAGAAGCAAACCAGACTGTCAACAGCTGGACAGCAGACATAATCAGGAGCCAAGAGAGAAAGAGATTATAGTGAAATCAGGCAGTTATGAATTTAATATTTAGCGGCAACTAATAACTATAAAAGAAGAGCGTTTAAGACCAATTAGTGAAAAGTAGTAGAAAACAATATATAAAAAATTAGACATCCATTAACTCTAAAAGAAACAAAGTTTTACAAGAAAATAAGCAAAATAAGAGCATGCGAAGTGAATTAACTATTAAGGGAGATACATGTCATTAAATAATATAAATGGAATATTAATATCAATGAATAGGTTATGATGATATTGGAAATACTGGGCAAAGGAGAAGTATGAGCTGAGGGTATGAACTTGGGGAAGGACTGTAAAAAAACACTACATGGTCACAAGCCATAGTGAAAATTCAATATCCAGAATTTCTTTTTTAAGATTTATATATTTATACAAGAACTGGGGTACAGGCCAGAGGCATGGGAGGGTGAGAGAATTCACCAGAGACAGTGAGGGCAGCAGAACAGGCAGATGGACCAAAAACACTGCTGAGGGGAGCAGTGGGTGAGACAGGAGAGGTCTGCTGCACCATGTGGGTAGCTCCCTGGCTGCCTGGGAATCAAACCTGTGCTGCAGAGGCTGCGGACAGCTTCACAGTGCTGCACTCAACCTGCTGTGCCACCAAAGAGGACCAATATATCCAGAATTTCTAACCCTCCACCTCCCCCACAAAAGTCAAACAGTAGAAGCAAAAGCATTTTATTTAGAGAAATAGTCACCAAATATTAAAAGAAGCATAACAGATGAAAGGGATTGTTTTTGAGGAGCAGGAACATGGTAAAGACAGGGGACCACAGCTTTACGTGATCAGATCAACACAGCCAGGCTCATATATTAAAAATAACAGCAAAACTAAAAAGAGCTGACAAGCTTAAATTAGTTTTGTCCTCAGGATATGATAGTTATTAAATACTTACAGTGGATGTGTGCACTCTTGAATATTGCATATTCTTCGAATAGGTTTTGGTTTTTTGTTGGCCTCACAGAAATTCCGATGAACCATTTTATTATCACTTTTCCTACGACATCCGTATTTAGTATACTGGAAACCTGGGGAGGGAAATATACTTTGTTGGTTTTAATCATTCATTCATTCTATTATATATCTGATCATTCACTGAGTCATTGGCTTAACAAATATTTATCGAACTTTTAAAATAAGCCAGACACTGTTTTAGATGTTGAAAGCTCAGAAGTGAACTAAACAAACAAACAGTCTCATCTTTTCAGAGCTTACATTTAATGAACAATGCAAATTATTAAATAACAACTGTGTACTTGTTAATGTAGTTGTTAATGAACAGGCCAATGTGAGGAACAGAGCTATGAAAAGACCTTACTGTAGAGGGCACCAAAGGAACACAGAGGGGACAGATTCTAACTGCTGGAGGAAGAACAGGGAAACTTAGGGGATCAGTGTTGCCTTATGCAGAATCTTGGAAGTTCAAATAGTACTGGATAAAAGGGATTAAGCAGAGTAATATTGCACACAGAGGAAATAACTTACAGAAACCTTCAGGTTTCTGACTAGCGTATCAGGAGTGCAAAGTGAATTAACTATTAAGGGAGATGCATGAGGGGGGTGGGAGATAGGAAAGGATCTCTGATCTTAAAATCTTTCAGTGTCAGATAAAGATCACTGTTCCTATAATGTTCTTTACAGCAATGTTTTTCCATGCATTCAGCTGTCATGGAAATAATCAGGAATAGTTTCCATGTCTCTTTTTGTCTTTATTAATTTAAATATACAGGTCAGTTGTTTTGTAAAATGTCCTACAATTTGGGCTTATTTAACTATCTCTTAATGACTAGATTCAAGTTATTCACTTTTGGCAAAAGTACTATATAAAGAACGTATCTTCCAGGGCAACACATTAGCAAACTGAAAGATTTGAATCGGGGAAATAATATAATTCTGTTCTTTTGTTCAATTGTTTATTCAAGCATTTAAGAAAGACTACCCTAGACAAAAAGGATGAGAAGAAAATCTCAATTAGTTTACTAGTGAAAGAGAGTCTTTTGCAATAATCTTTCCTTCTAAAGTTGAGAAGGAAGCCTGCTGAGGAAGGAATAGCTATAGTAGATATGGAAAAGGTACACCTGACAAATTTTGTGATCAAATGTTGAAGGTGCAGCAGAAGTAAGAATAAAATTAAATAGGTAACTTGTAAATGAATAAGGTGTCATTTTAAATAATTAAAGACATTTTATGTTGCCTCCCCAAAAAACAAATTTTAGAAATATATCCTGAGGGGGCATTCCTGGTGGTGCAAGGGGTTAAGTCTCAGCACTACGCAGCATTCCGCAGCCACAGCAGCTAGAGTTCTATCCTGGCCAGGGAGCTACCCACATGGCACAGCAGACCTTTCCTATCTCACCTGCTGCTCCCCTCAGCAGTGTATTTCAGTGGAGCTGCCTGTTCTACTCCCCACTCTTTCTCTGGTGAATCCTTTTACCCTCCTGCACCTCTGGCCTATACCCCAGCTCTTATATGCATAAATAAATAAGTCTTAAAAAAAAAAGAAAAAACAAATATATCCTTGAATTTAAAATTGTCAAATAAATGGTTTACCCATGCATTTCCTAATATGAATGCCTTTTTTGTTCTTAATTATTTGGTATTATTATTGTGCAGCCCTTGCCTTCTCCTGCCTATTGGAGAGAATTCTGACCAGATCAGTTCTGGAGCATCTGTTGTTCAAAACAGCATGGATGATGCTAGGAATCAAGAGACTCTAAGACTAGCTTGATGGATTTTCTCTACATAATGCAGCATTATGTAGACAGAAGCCAGACTTCCTGGGTTTGTATTTTAATGGCTTGGGCAAATTATTTATCTTACCTGCACTTCATTTTCCCCATCAGCACACTAGAGATAGTAACTATACTGATCTCAGAGAGCCACAGTGATCATGCATGCATTAATACAAGAAGCATTTAAAGCATTATCTAGTACATAGTGCTACTAATAGTTCTTTTATTATTATTAACATTGATAGGAAAGAAGTGCATAGATATCAAATGTAAGAGGCAAGAACCAAAGGATACTGAATTTGGAAGAGTTTGGGAAGTGATTAAAAGTATCTCCACAGAATGCGAGAGAGAAAGAATCCCAGGGGAAGAGGTAAGAGGATTTTAAGATCTACTGTTGTTTTGAGTGGATTTTGATTGAAACAATAAATAAGATAGAAACAGGAAGATGTGTTCTGATTGAAACAATAAATAAGATAGAAACAGGAAGACGTGTTTATAGAATTACTTTTTACTATAGCAAATGTGCTCAATTGTTACCTCCACCGCAGGGTTTGGAACACTGCGACCAGCTCTTCAAAGCCCACTCAAAAGTGTCTACCTCCTCCTGGATAACATTGTTGTTGTTGATTGTAGGTGCTGAGTCTTCGTGGATGATGTACTTATACGTCAGGCTGGAGCGGGTGTCATTCTCCTGGGGTATAATCTAACATACATGTGAAATAGTGAATCATTAGAGGGTTTAAACATTTGAAAGAAAAAAATAAAAACATTTCTCAATATTGCTTTTATTAAAATCAGAAGACTTTCAAATAGTCTCAAAAAATATAATGGTTTTGTTTTTTTCAATTAAAGTATGTGTGCCCTGCCTAAGAAGAAAATGCAAATATATAAAACATTGACCATAAAATACATTAGAAGTATATACACGGAGGAATTATATTATTGTAAAAATAATAACCACTGTGGTGATTTCTGATTGTCCTTAGTGTACAAAAGGGTATACTTTTTACCATTCTTACAGTGGACTTCTGGCTGGCTCTCCAGAACAGTTACAGAAATTACTGCTTCCATAATGAGAGTATATAAAAATGCACCCACTCAGTATTACATGTTATATAACTTCCCTTGTTAATTGAATGCACAAAAGATTATTTTAATTGCTAGTTATCTGATGAAGAGTGAAGTTTTATTTTCCCAAATTTATTAATCACTTGTATTTTTGGGCTACATTGCATGCTCATGTCATGTCCTCTTTTTTATTGCTATAGTTTTTTTTCTAAGAAATCTATGTAATAAGGATATTAGCCCTTTTTATAATAAACATTGCAAATGCATTCTCAACTTTTATTTGCTTTTTAACTTCAGAGCAAAGTACTCTGTTTTTAAAAAGAAAGTTTTATTGACTTTCTTGTAGTTTATATAAGATTACACTGATAATATGAAGGGAAAGTCACGCACATTTCATTAGTATTCTAAACAAAAATTTTAGAAACAGCCTTTTTTGAGAAATCCATTGATACTAAACCCTCTAAGATACAGAATTTGATGATCTGAGTTCTGTTCTCTTCCTTTATTCTTTGTTTTTAAAAAGCATGAAATATCAAGCGCTGACTCTTATGCTATAGTCGAATAGCTAATTCTATCAGGTCAAGATGGCTTGAATGCTGTGCCCTGGGGTTCCAGTCCTTTTGAGAGGAAAGGAAAGGTCATCATGATAGAGTACTGCTTTTCCATAATCCCTGTTCTAGCTACAAATCTTCTTAATCTCCAGTTCACATGGTTCCTGTGATCATACAACTATCAGTGGGCAAAACCTTGAGGGAAGGTCTATCATGATGGTAAAACAGCAGGGTTTTGGTGTCAGATACCTGGGCTGCTGAAAATGCAGTATGGTTATATAAAAGTAAAATAGGCCTTTCAATCTCTAATCATTCAACTGTACTGTAATCTAAATAAAATTTTGATTAACATATATTTTTGTATGAGATTAACCAATGGAATAGAATGAGAGTCCAAGAAAAGCCCATATAAATTTGGACAACTAGTTTTTGACATAAATGAAAAGGCAATTAATGGTAAAGGATAATTTTATCAACAGTTGGTGCTGAAACAATTGGACATTGTTATGGCTTTAAAAAATATTTCCATCAAGAAGATGTGGTATATATACATTCATGCCAATTGTGGCAACATGGATGGAGCTGGAAGGGATTAGGCTAAGTGAAATAAGTCAGAAGGAGAAAGATAAATATTGGATGGTTTTACGTATATGTAGAATACCGAGAAACCAGTCAAAGGGTCAGAAAGAGATAAAAAGCGCAAGCTGACCACAGATCAAGGCATACAGCAGAGGAAGGGGAAGGGAGGAGGTCAAACAGGAGAGGAAAGAGCACAAGGGACTATGGTGATGGATCACAGGTGCGGGAACTATATCTGAGGAGAGAAATCAAATACTGTACAAAAATGAACAACAATGTAAGAAAATGAATAAACAAATTTTTAAAAATCCCATAAATCCTTTGATACTTTTCTTTTCAATAAGTGAACTTAAAACCTTTCCATTTCAGTGTGGGCTGGACTTAGGGACTTCCTTTTAGCAAATGGACAACAGGAGAAAGAATGGCATGTCACACCCATAAAACAGATTTCTGTCTTAATTGTGCCCACTCACTTTGTCTGTCACTGGCATCACCTGCTCTCAGTGAAAGCCAGCTGCCGTGATAAGGACACTTAGGCAGTGTGTGGAGAGATTCATGTAATGAATAACCCAGGTACACAGGCCACCATATGGAAAAGCCTGGAAGTGATCTTCTCAGAATATCCTAAACCAATTGCTGAAGATGGGAAACATATTCTCCCCAGTCAAGTCTTGGGCTATAGCCACAGCTGACAGCAACCACATGAGCTATCCTGACCAGAACTAGCTATTTAAGCTGCTCCCAGATACTTGACTCAAAGAAACTATGAGATAATAAATATTGCTTATGGTTAGTCACTAAGTTTGGGATAATTTTTATGCAACAATAATTACTATAGACATTCATATGTAAAAATAACCTAATATATACAAAATTTATATAAAAATAAAAACAGATTCATAAGCCTAAATACAAAATGTAAAACTATAAAACTTTTACTCCCAATAAAGGAAAAAAATATTTGACTCTGAACTAGGCAAAAGAAAAATCTTACATAACCAAGATCTTGATCCATATAAGAAGAAATTTATAAACTGAATTTCAGTAAAGTCAAATATTTCACACTGTGAAAGATAAAACTAAGAGAAGGAAAAGAAACTAGACCAAAAGAAAATATGTACAAATAACATTTCACAGATGACTTACCAAGTATTTATAAAGGAATTCTTGACACTCAACTAAAAGAAAAAAGAACCTATACTGACAATGGGCAAAAGATCTGAATAGACACTTCACCGAAGTGAAATAATTTTCAAGTGAAAAAAGAAAACCCTTGAAATTGAATAGAATGATTTAGTTTTAGATTAGTATATTTTAGTAAAATACCCAATAAATATTTGCATATAGAATCCAATAATATTTCTAAAATCAAGTTGGTGTCTTCTGCTTATATCCATGAGGGAGTAACAGAATTGCCACTGACATTAAAAAGAATAAAACTGGACAGAATATATAAGGGGACGCTTATTTTTTTTGCAGGGGCAGTAATAATACAGCAAAAAATAAAAATGATCTCTGTGAGACGAGAGCACTGCAGGCTGTGGCTTCCTCACTGAAGCTTCCTGCACAGGGAGGAGGAGCTCACGTGGAAAAAGCTGTCTCATCAGGCTATGAAGAAGGAGAATGGGGTTTGCAGGACAGAGCAAGGAGGAGAGGGGGCTGCATGGAAGGCTAGTCCAGAAGTACGGTGTCCTGGACTGAGGGCCAGTCTGTGCCCAGGCCAAAGCACCATACCATCCATCTACCAGTGAGTGCTGTTGTGGGATTGGGACCTGGACTTACACCCTGAGGTTGAGTCCGAGGGCAAGTTAGGGTTAATCAGGCAGCTTCAGGGACTGTACAGGCAGGGACTGTACAGGCAGGGACTTTGGGAGAGTAAAAGAGGCTTCTGAGATAAGGAAATACGGAAGGCAGTAAAATTTAAGGCTAATTGGAAAAGAAAATTTTAAGGGATTTCGGACAGCGGAAATAAAAGGAGAAACTCCAAGATAAGAGCTAAGAAATGGGCACATTGCCCAGAGGAGTATAGCCACTGGGATAAAGTGCTAATTGCAAAACAGGATGATGATATTTTGGAGTAGAGAAAAAAAGGCTTAAATATTGCCTAGACACAGGCCTATGAGGAGTCTTCTGCCCCTCCTTGGCATTGCTGCCATGGAGTCTTTGCATTTGTTCTTTCTCCTCTATACTTTCTTGAATAGTTCACATCTCTCTGCTTACTTATCTAAAAAGTCTGTGAATTCCTTTTTATGGCTTCATGGGACAAGAACGTGGTAGTTCAAGGGCTAAATTAACAGTGCAAACCAGCTTCAAGTGACATAGTAGATAGACAGCAATATAAATGAGGTTGCTTTTTCATGATAAATGATGAATTCTGGGAGACAAATGTTACATAAATGAAAAAATGGCTCCTGTATATTTGTCCCTACATTGTTTATTTCTTCACAGCAGGTGGAGACTCTATAATTCAAAAGTCCCCAGCACCAAAGTCCAGCATTCATATAGCCAGTTCTCAATGTAGCCCATAGAAGGAGATTTTCAGCCAACAATAGCCACTTTGTTTATATTGCCATGAAACTGCACCAATATTTGCCTGCTGTAAGTAAGATGCTGTGGCAATAGGACATCAAGAGGCTGCACTTGCCCTTAAGAGCTCTGAGACCTGGAGACTCCCTGCTCTGCTGCAGAGTGGCACTACCTAGACACTGAAATCCCTGCTAGAATTCTCTCCCTAGGAGATCCTCGGCTTCTACTCCTTCCGCATGGTAGCCCCACTTGCAAATCTATTAAGACGTCACCCAAGTAAAGCTGGTGTGTGCTTTGCTAACTTAAGGTCCTGCCTTTTTTCTTGATCAGCACCAAATTCTGCAGAATCTTTACAATAATGTATAAACATCTTTAAGGTCCTAAAAGAGGGAAAAAAGACCTAACAACTCCTGATTTTATATCTAGAAAGATATCATTTAAGAATGAGGGTGAAATAAAGATATTTTCAGAATTATCTGCTAGCAGGCATAACCACACCACAAGAAATGTTAATGTAAGTCCTTTATATTAAAAAAAAATGATACCAGATAGATTTACAGGGAAGAATGAAGGGTATCAAAAATAGTAAATATGTGGGTATATATTAAAATCTATATTTTTTCTTTTCATTTCTCTAAAAGATAAAGGTTTGCTATAGTTAGATATCATAATACTGTATTATTCAGTATATACTGCATCTATAATAAAATATATGACAAAATTGTACTAAGAGTAGAGAGTGGCAAATCAATGGGAACATAAACACATGCAACTAAATTGTCAATGTTCAAGGTAAAGGTAATCAGGTAAGTTAATTATAAAATTATAAACTAAACCAAATACATAGTGAACCTGGAATGCCACATACCAAAACAATAACAGGATCATGTAAAGGTCCATCGGTGTGAAGAGTTTCAATATCATCTTCAATGTTATAATCCCATTCCACGCCAAGATCTATGAAGGTTCGAGACTTGGCTTCTTCTCCTTTGCCATTTAAAATATAGTGGCCTGTAGCCTGGTTCTTAATAGCTAAAGGAAGGAAAATGAGTAACTGGCATGCATTTCACTTTATTACATTACAGTTTTGCGGATCCATAATAAATCTATTCCTTTCTATAAGTCAAAGACCATGTTCATGAGCATCAAGGCAATGAAAATGAGTGTTACTTCTGTTATCACTCCCATTTCCTTCAGTGGAAAATCAAAATCCTCAAAAAGCATTTGTAACTTGTCAAAAAGAGGGCAAGATGATTAACAGAAGAAGAAAACTGGCAAATATTTCCATTTGAAAACAGTCAGAGGTTTAGTTTCTAACTCATTCGCCCTGTACATTTCCTTAGAAAGCTGAGAATATTCTGAAAATAATAGATGCTTCTACAATAGTTAATACAAATCATTTATGCTAGGACAGTCATAAAGAACATGACTTCTTTACTGTGTATTTCTTTTAAATTTCTTAAAATATCTGTAGATAACCTATTAGTTGGCTACTGATAGTTCAACACACAATTCAAGGTCATATCACTACTTAATATGGCTAGGGAAAGCTGGTTTCTGGTGATAGATTTCTTAATGTATTATAGATCAATTATATACTATAAAATAAAATGTTTTCTGTAGTGGATGAAAATAGGTGAGACAGGTTTGAAAGTGTTGTTCAGCGTATGATAAGTTAAAAGAGAAAATTTTGTTATTAACATACTAAAAATGTGCAGTAAAAATACAATTTTAGTCAAATACACTTATTTCTTTTGAGAATTTTAAAGTAGGGTAATGATATGAGATCTAGGATAAAAAATGAGAGATTTTAATTACTGGAGAAAGAACTGTAGTTGGTGGCTAGACTATTATGGAATCTAATAGTGAATATAATTTAAATAATAAAAAACACAACCTGAAACATCACAAAACAATTTGTTTTTTAAGTTATATATTAAAAACAATTAACTATAAATTTTCATGGGTTTGATAGATGATTCCTCAGTTTCAGAAAACTTAGTGCTTTACTACGTCAAGGAATATATGAAGGTTATATTTACATACATACACTTGGAATATAAAATTTTTTAAAGTTGTATTTCTACATGATCCTCTCAAAAAGGAGAAAAAGAATCTTCTGGAAATTATAAACAGCCATGCGAGTACATCTGCATGTGCCAGTCAGAAACTTGACACATAGCAGATACGAGAAAAAATTTTATTAGACTATAAAATTCATGTGTGAGTGCTCCTCAGTCAAAGAAATTAAAATGCAACAAAATAAGGAGAGGCATACAGTATGGCATAAAAGCAAATATCAGAACTAATTTGTCAACATAAAAATGGCAAATATTTCTGATATTATACCTTAACTTAGTGCATTTTAGTAACATTTATTTTTTCAATCTCTAATATAGAGAAGTAATGCACAACAAATGCAAACTTGTCAAATAATATTTTCCTCTTGTAATAGTGACCTGAACCCAGATTTCACCAAAAATTAAGACTCTATTTTTAGGGAATATAAAAATAAAATTAAAATAAAAAAAAAACAACAACTCTATTTTTAGATATTCCTTGTTTTAAAGAAAGAACAGTTGGGAGGAATGATCAGCAAAAACCACATAATATGCATTTATATAAAATTTTGAATTCTGCGTATCTATGTGTACATATATGTGTATAGATATGTACACATCTACACATACATATATATCTGTTTACAGCTACTTGTGGTATAGATAGATATATATATATGATTTCTTTGACATTTCCTTGTTTAAGTGCATGTTAAAGCAGAGTTAGCTGACAGAAACACTTACCAAGAATATGAGGAGAAGCCTCGTCTTCTTGGATTAACACATGTCTAGCACCAGGGGGTATATCAAACATCTTAAGGTACCCTTTGCATGTGTAGTAAATGTTGGAGGAAGCAAAGAAGAAAACAAAAGCAACAACCATGGTTAGTTGAGCATTATATTCTTACTGCTTCTGCATGCAGAAGAGGGCATCCATAAACCGAAAGAAGCAGTTTCTGAAATTCACTTCAAAGCACCGGGAGCTCTTGGGGCATCTAGCATGAGAGTAGTGGAAACTTTTTATTTAATTATAGGGGAGGAAAAAAAGCTAATCTTATTTCTAACTTATTAGTCATTTATCTTGTTTACTTAGGAATTGTGTCCACAATTCATGAAAGTACTACACTTTGTCCTTATTTGTGATTTTATTTTTCTAAACTACCCTTTTAAAGTGGGGCCAATTACTTACTGTACTTAGTTGGTGAACCTGAGGTATTTTATCTGTCTATGTGTATTTTAAAAATTGAAAGTGGTAGGTACAGAGAGCAAATCATTAAAAGAATGACATCTTTATATTTAAAAGCCTGCTTTATTTTTTAAAATTACAGAAGAGTAAAGTCAGTAGCTTTCATTTTTTCTGTGATCAGTAATTATATTATGGCAACATTTTAAAATATGTATTATAGATTCGACAAAACCATTTGGAAACTATCTGTAAGCTTGTTGTGTTTTGCCTTCCTATGCACCCCAAATGCAATCCTCTAATCCAGAAGAAATAAAACCAGTATGTTCAGTGGGTTGCCTGTGATTTTAAAACAAATATCAATCCTACTATAGTTAATATCATATCTAAAAATCTTTTTCATTATTATCACTTATCTAAAACATATCTTGAGACTGTGATAGGATACTTCTGAATCATATGCAGTGCGAATCATAAATGCATGTTGCCTCAATAAAAAAAAAAAAGGAAAATAGTTTCAAAGTTTGTTTAGGTAACTTTCCAGAAAAATGGGTATGGAGAAGGGTAGGGAAATTATCAGAAAAATATCTCTCAAAACTAAAAGTGAAAAATAAAAACAATTAGACTTCAGAGAAACAAGCAAAATAGGAGAGTCAACAGGAACCAAGGTTTCCATCTGGATCTCATTTTGGGCTTGCCTGGGTGGTATATTTTTTTCTGTCTTCACACTTTTTTTCTTCTCTAAATTGTTAAATTGATGGAGCGCTCTCTCTCTCTCTCTCTCTCTCTCTCTCTCTCTCTCTCTACTATCTCTCTCTCCCCTAATTATAAATCAACAATAAGGCAAATAAGGAAAGCGAGATCTTGTACTTTACTTCCATCAAAAATAAATGAATATAGGAAGATTATGCAACTGATGCTATCCATTATAAAACGTCCAACTCATTTGCTACAGGATGAATACAGACAGAAATTCAAGTATGTACACATAATTGCTGATGGAATCATAAAACACAATTTTATGATTTTGCATATGGGCAATTAATACCTACCAATGGGTAGACTTACTCAACGTTTTTACAATATTTATTAATGTTTTAACTAAACGGAGTGATTGTTTTGGGATCGGAGTTTGGGGCACCTGAGTCTGGATCAAGTGCAATACATGAAATGAACATGCTTGCCTGAGTGTACAATGGCTGGAAATAACATGCTTAAGATGCAAGTACAGTGAAACAGCTTGATGCCACTTATGGATGCCCATCTTTCTGCAGTTTGTTACTACTTACCCAGTACATTTTTAGCTTCCCTTGTTTCAGCAAGAGAAATATTACGAGCTCCTTTGGGTAAAGTGAAGGCGCCTCTTGTCTTCCCTTAAATAGAATGTCTTTAATTAGTGCAGGTTTCATGTTTATCAAAGTCTTGCTGTTTCATTGACTATACTATAGGCTATATATTTTATTAGGTAAAATGTAAAATATGTTCTGTAATTTTATATGTTGAACTCAAAATAAATTTATAGTAGTCAGCTAATGCCAATAAATTCTTAATAGTCAATGAAAGTAAGACTAAGCATGAATGAGAAATGATATAGGTGATTTGAAGTTGAATACTTGCAGATTTCATTTTCCAGCAACTTGAATTCTTTATGGCACCTCTTGCTTAAATGTTTCCCTGTTGGAAAAGGTTAATTAGTCTATTGAATGACTATGAGGACAATATTAGTGCAAAGAAATGGATGTTAAATTGTCTTTGAACAGTTTGAAGCTGTATGATAGATGAAAGTGTTCTGACCTTGATTTGCAGGTTTAGCATAATTTTTGAGGTATCTGAAAAAAAGTATCACTACCTTATATTACATATAATACAGAATGGGTGATTATGGCAAAAAAAAAAAACTTTTTCCTTACATTAATTCACTCTGGAAATAAAACAAAATGAATTATTTTATACCTAAAGCATATAATATATAACTGTAATAAAGCAAGCACAGTAAATTTCACAATAAGATGGAGAAAAGTACATTTTATTCTGCTAGAGTCACAATATAAATGTAATTCAGTTTGTTTTATTAAAATAATATAATCAATCAAAAGTGGCAATATTTTTAAAAATAATTTTTAAAGCAAAAACAGTAAATCATTATACAGGAACAACAAAGATATCAATACGGGGGGGGGGGTCCCTATGAGAAACACAGTTCCTAGGTCTGCCCTGCCCTGTTGGGTAGCTGGGCTACAATGGGAATAAATTGAATTAAGAGACTCACTCCTTTTGGATAAAGATTAACATAATTCTTATCCTTTATTTTCTTCTAAAAAAAGAAAAATTACTGCCATGACAATGTACCAAAGTCGACCAAATCTTTGTTTTTGTTTTGTTTTATATCATTTTTCTATCATATAAGACATATCAGGGTAGTGTTTTGGATAATGTAAGAGAAGAGTCTCAAAGATACTAAGTTTATCTTTAAATGCTGAGGTCCCATATACTTTTGCCCAATAAATGCTTATTGAATAATTGAATATTTGTTACAAACAATTATTAAGCAATAAATGTTTATATCCAAATCCTTTATGAAAATTCAGATGAATAATTATGAAACTGCTAATAATGTTGCATATCATGTGCTGCTCTTTTGTTCCAGCTATTGGAACTTTCAGGACCTACCTAACCTAGGTCCAGGTCAGTGAATATGTAGCAAGCACAGAGGTTCACACATAAGCAATGATATCTCAGGTTAATTTTTTATTGTGTCTCAATTTTAATATAAAATATCAAAGGTTATGTAAAACATAACCCTCATTTTATAGACTGATAAATACAATCACTTAAAAGAGGCAAAACTTAAAAGAAGTAAAACTAATGTAATGTTTTAAAAGTTAGACTTTCAGTTTTGTGATTTTTTTAACTTCTAAATCAACTTATATGCAACAGGAATTCAAAATAAGCATTCATTCTAATATTTGGTCTAATGTACTTTTTAAAATCACAAAATAAAACCAATTGAAGCTAACTACTATAATAATATTGATTTTATTTACTCTTTCTATAAATTTAATAGACAGTTTTACATCAATGTGATGTTATATGAATTATCAAGGTTGCTTATTTCTAGTAATTTTTAAGAAGTAAATATGAATTAAAAATAATCAGCAACTAATAATTTAATGTTTTAGAGAAAATTCTGTATTCCTAAAAGATGTCTCAAAAATACAAATGAGAGAGAATTATACTAACTCATGAGAAACTTCATCTTACCAAGCTTCCTTGGTGTCCTGGTGAATGTCCCTTTTACAGTTCGACAATGGGAATTATCGCCTCCACAGACTCCACACTTGTCCTCAACCTTGTTAGAACCGATTTCTTTATCACAGCCCACTTTCTGAGAAGAGAAGATTTAGCTGTGGCTAGTTTTATGTGCCAAGTAAAGGTTAGCATACTGGAAACTGATGAACCATTTGTCTGATTATGAGCCCGCATCAGGGTTGCACCAAACTTTCACTCAAGTCCTGATTTTGAATACCTCAATCTTTTAAAGAATTACCATGAAATCAAACAACTGGTACTCTAGATTGAATTGTACTCTGGGTGATTTTCCCCCATCTACTGGACTAATTACCCCAACACACAAGTCATCATTATCAAACATTGATTACACACAGAAGCTGTAGCTGATACAGACAAAAAATAAGATGTACTTATCCCTTGTTCTCATATTCATAAAGATGAATAATAAAATAGTGAGTCATACATTAGCACAAGTTGATCAGGGATGTGAGACAAAACATCACAGAGATGGTGGAAATTTTCATAGGGCCTTGAAGGAACAGAGTGTGGAAATATTTCAAGAATTCTAAGGGGTTAAATAAAGTCTTGGAAGTTGCAGGTCCATGGAACTGAGTCTAGGAACAGTATTTCAACAAATGGAAAGTTGGAGTTTTATGACAGGGGAAGATTTGTAAAGTATAGGTCATGGAAAACCTTGAGGATCAGGAGGAGTTTACATTTTCACATTAATTTAACAGGGTGCTACTGAAATTTACTGAACTGGGGCAGGTCGTGAATGTAAATCAGTGTAGGTAATGATACATGGTACAGCACTACACTCTTACATTTGGGATACAAATGGGCAGAGACAGTAGTGACAGCACATAGATCTAATGCATTAGATACTGTGGGAGGTGAAGGACAAACACAACACAAATTCTATTTCAGGGAAATGCTAGTTTAACTATGAGGCATATGTATACTTGAGATTCATTAATATAAAAAGTTAGTTGTGTTGAAGTGAAAAAGAAACAGGCAGAAATAATGTGTTTAGTTGGTAAGGATAATTCATATCAACTTGTGAACATGAACAAGAAAATGAACTGCACTTTTAACAAAGATAAAATAGGGCACAACCAGTTTTGTGTCTTCACTAATTTTTATCTGCTGTGGAACTCAGCACTCACACTTAGAAGCAATTGTAAGGGGGAGAGAGAGAGAAAGAAGTTTTTATTACCTTTTAAGCAACATATAAAATATATTTAACATAGAATTTTTTTTTTAAAAGACTGTATTTTGATAGCAGATGGGTACCAGTAAAATACGCTGCAAGGGCATTTTTCCCAAGTTGTAGGCCCAGACTAATGCACTGGAGTAACTCAGAAAAAGCATTTGGTGGAGAATTAGGAAACTGTTTTTAAATCTTGATTCTGTCAGTCACCAAAATGACTTCAATATCACTTAAAAGTGAAATTTTAGGTAAAAATCAATGCAATTTCTCCTAAATTTGGTTTAACTACTGAACTATTTATAGACTCTCCTTCTAATGTGATTTTACAAATAAGAAAGTGTTAACAATTATTTTGAAAATATGCAGGAGAAAAAGACAAAACTTGACCATAAAGTTGGTCAAAAGTTGACCATAGATCTGAGGCATACAGCAAGGGAGGGGGAGAGGGGTCAAAATGTGAAAAACACAAGGGACTATGGTGACGGAGTATGGATGCTATAGTGGTGAGAGAACTATAGGGCCGATGCCTATAGGAAGAAATAAAATACCATCCAAAAATGAACAATGATGTAAGAAAATAAATGAAAATAAGAAAAAAGAAATTATGTAGCAGAATGATAGTGAAAGTAGAATTGCATGATACTATGGATCTATTTTGAAGACTTGCTTGAACTCACCACACACTCTCCTCGCACACATATGCTGTAAGGGTCTTTGTATGAGCAGCGCGTTCCATCATGTACCAGCTGCTTCATGTAAGCGACATCGCCACTCTCTTTGGATTGACAGTAAAGGTGGCATCTTTTCTTGGCTGTGTAAGATGAAGGATTTGATCAGTTATTTATATAAAATGGCATATTTGAATAGGACTATTTATTTTACTTTTAAAATATCTGATGTGGATTCTGGAAAACAAGGTATTATAGAAGTCAATGAAATAAAGAGTGGAGAAAGTATATTATTTGACATATTTGTTTTAATCAGGTGACCGTTTGATTTGACATCTTAACTGGGACTTTTGAGAAAAGTGACTAACGGACAATAGGTATAAGCTGGGACTATCTCAGGTCAATCACATTTTATGGTAAGATTAGACTTAACCACAGATTTCCAATAAACTTTAATTCATAAATCAGTTAAGTTTTAGTAATCCTTAGAGAGCTATAAGAGTTTTTCTTTCATTTGACCCAATGAACTACTATAGTTTTTGCCTCTTATTGAATATAATTTGTGATTTGTTTCACCAAAATAGATGAAAATGTGTTTCTTCTTAATACATGACAACTTTAAATTTCTATGTGTACGCATTTTCCCCTTAAAACAGCTTTTAAACTGAACATAACTGTTTATCATATCACATGATAATCATGTCATTATTTTATTTACAAAGAAAAGCCCTCCATACAAAAAATTATCGCAAGACATCCCCTTTTGAACATATTGAACTGAAAATCCAGGGGTAGGAAGTAACCATTAAAAGAATTTCAAAATGTATTTTCCTAACTATGGTACAGTATAAAAGTAAAAGTTTGTAAAGTGCATTTTGTTATTAAATAAATAATGCTCTTTTTCTTGTGCCTGACTCAACTGTAAAAGAACTCAGCTATTCTGCAGCTATTCAGAAAGGAAAACTCACATTATTCCAAATGCATTTCCTAGTCGACGGACTTTAGCTGTAGGAAGAAGTGCAATGTCTCTCCCATGCATCAGTATGGTGGTGGTAGGGGGGTTGCCAACATCTATTCCACAATCCTCACATCTCTGGGAAAGGCAGTATGTTGCCCTTATCTTGGAAACCCAGGAGGGCTTGCCCCCATCAATCCCAAGTTTTCTAAATAACCAAGTAGGGATCAGGAGTCCAGAGGATTGGTGTTGACAAAGCTTAAACTCTGTGTAACTGTCCACATGGCAGGAAAAGAGCGGCGGGGTCTACTCACACTCAGGGTGTTCATATGGCAACCAGTGGTGTTTGGTGCTCTGGTATTCAAAGTGGGAGTTACGCTGTTGGCACTGCTGGGCTCTGAAGTCCTCAAAGTGCTTTTGGCATTCTTCTGTGTTACAAAGCTGGTACTCAAAATTAACACCAGGACAATCCTGACCACCATTGATGGGCCTAAAGAAAAGACAACATTTAAAAAGGCCTTTTGGCTCTGACCCAGCAGCTGAAGGCTGCAGACACAGTGCTGTAGGGCAGAAAGCCAGGGCTTCTGAGCTGCCAGCACAAAGTGAATGAACTCATACTTCCTAATTTCCATCCCTTTCCAAAAGCACTATCCTCTCCCTGATGGGTGAAGGGGCAGGAGAAGGGAGGCCTAAATTCAATTTAAATCAGATTTTCCAACAGTATATTTTTTAAATGCATGGAGAAAGTACCTGAATAAATATATATATATATATATATATATGATAGCAGAGAAATGACATTTTCTATCATGTATAAAACATGTAGATGCAACCCTGAGCAACTGTAATCACAGACCAGTTTTCTCATATGTAAAATGCAAATGATAATCCTATCTTCCTTAGAGAAACACTGAGAGGATTAAATGAGTTAACATTTTAAATCTAAAAGAGGTCATGGCTCATAGTGAAACTTAACTGGACTTATTACTGTAATTTTTATTGTTTTTGTTACTTCTAATACAACTGCCATCTTTTCCTGTAAAGATAGGTATATGACACTCAATCTTTTTGGAAAAAATATGTTCAGTCATCTTGCTGTCAGAGACAGAGAGAAAGGTCTGCTCACATGTTAAAGTTCAAACAAGTAAGAATAGCCCATGTTTAGTATTTCGGTTATTTTTTTTCCTTCAGAAAAAAAAAAAGGTTGTTCAGTTTTTTGAACACATAATAGGGATTCAATAAATTTAATCTGGGTGAAGGGATGGATAACTGTCCCCCTGGTCACCTTTTACCCTTCTCTGTTGCCCGGCTCTGGGCTAAGTGAGCCCTGGGCTGGAGCTGCTCCCTCTGGGAAGCACCTGTGCTTCTCGCAGGGGACCTGACAGCCAGGTGCCCAGGTACCAAGAGCACAATGACCACAGTCACCTGCTGTCTTGCTCAGCTCCTCACAGCCCTCAAGAACAATTTCCGCAAAAATCTCGTCTCTTAACTGGAGCCTCTCATCTTCATCACTGACAACTCTTCACAAGATTGAAAAATGGAGATTTACCCAAAATAGACACTTACTTAAGTCCTCAATTTTCATGTTCTGTATTTTACATGCACTTTAGGAAACACAATATTAATGACATCATATTGAAGCATTTTTTGGCTTATCCAAAAAGAGGCAGAATTACAAGGGTTATACTCACATTGGATTATTGCACTGGCGTGTTCTGAAACGAACACCAGTTCCGCAAGTCCGGGAACAGGAGCCAAATTTGGTCCATGACCCCCAGTTGCCGTCTTGTTTTTGTTGATTAGCATTCTTCCACATGCAGTGGCCCTTATAGCACCACTTAGGGGGTGACAAAAGGCAAATGGTGATAATCACGCATAAGCTAAAAACTGAAGCTGTTACATAAGAGCCACCAATTGAAGGGCTGCATTGCCTTTTCTTTCCAGGTGAAATGCATTTAATAGTAGATGGCTACCAGTATTTAAAATCATCCAGAAGCAATAACAGCTTTATAAGAAGGGCCATTTAGATTTGCATTTTTAAGTATAAAATTGAAATGAATGCCACATTCACTTACACAAGTTTTTCAATGACACACAGTGGGTAAAGTAAAAAAGTTTCAGGCTTTTCTGCCGTCTCGCCATTAGGACTGATGATGGATCTGTGGTCCTGAAAGCATGCCTGATGGCGGGCACCTGGAGTGGGGTGTGGGCCTATGTAGATGGGATTCACCTGGACGAAGACTGGGCTTATAAGGGCAGCGTCACAGGGACACCAGCAAAGCAGAGAGCGAAAAAGAACAGAGTAGAACAGCAGAGTGAAAGAGAAGCAGAGACCATGAGAGAACACTGGAGAGCCCAGAAAGAGTGAAGACCTACCAGCCTCCTGCCATCCTCACCCCCCCTCAGCACCCCTGCCTGCTGTGTACCTGGTAAATCCCAATAAAAGCCTGCAAAAGCTACTGAGGGCTCTCGGAGTCCTCCTTACCCTATCTGCTCAGATCATAGAAAACCTGCCCTGTGTCTTCCTGCCACTACACCTGTCTGCTCAGGTCATAAGAACCTGGCCTGTGGCCTTCCTGCTGCTACACACACTGACCAGTGAGTATCAAATCTCATAATCAATAAGAATTATCTAAGCACCCAAGTTGCACAGCAAGTGCAGTTCTACCTTTTGTCCCTCGTTATCCATAGTATCAAGATTTTAAGGACAATATATTTGCATGTAAAATAATCACAATAAAGTATATGCCTTAGCTTAGAAAATAATGTAACATGTCCAAAATATATCTAACTTTCAAAACACTTTTACATACATAAAAAAAATGTCATTAGCAATGATTCTGAGAGATAGGTAGGTCAGATATTTTATCTTTACCCTTTAGTTGAGGAGAATTAGGACATGGAAAGGATCATGAGTAGTGCCAGACCATCTGACCAGGACATAAATAAATGAGGACTGCTTAAAACCCTGGTATCATAGAGATACTTAGCTTACAGTGTGCAGCATACAAGGTGCTCAAATGATGTTCATTTTTTCCCTTTTAGCATTTCAGCTTGTTCTTTTTTTATGTTACAGGCAACACAAGTGCTTCTTAAAACCCAACTTTGGTAAATTTGAACATAACAGAAATACATTTATAGAAGTTGAATGTTCAAGTTGAATTACAAGATATGTTTTTCATAAAGCAAAAATGAATCAATTTGTTATTGCTCCTTTGTTAGTCAAAGGTTTAAAATATTCAATTTTCCAAAGCAATACACTGTGTGCAGTTGTTCAGCACAGTGTCTAACAAAGTTTAAACATGAATAATGGCAGTTTTTATTATTATTATTTTATGCTTTTCATTTGCATAGTGAGTACAATTTATACATATTTGAAATAGACCTCTAAAGAACTAAAAACTACATAAATCTTTCTTGCCAGTTTTTGAGTCTGTCTACAATATCTTATTTCCAAACTAGTCAAGGCTCTTCAACTTGAGTTCTTAACATGGCTTTGTTTGGGTTTTGGCGCTCTCTCCCCTCTGTGAGTAGCGTAGCTTGGCATTTGGCCAGCTTCTGAGCATTCAATCCTGACTACACAACTTGAGCTTTAAAACCTCTGGGCATCGTTCCCCAAGGAGCATGGCCAAATCTTCTGTATAAATTCATGGGACTATTTCTGGACAACTTTCACAAGGCGTGGGATGCCAGCAAGTAAATCGAGTTGCACTAGCAGGGGCCCAGCTATTCTGATGAGCTGCTGCTTCCGATCTCTCAGCAGTGAGTTCACGTGGTCCCCCAAATGTCGGGTCCTAAATTCTGGGATCTGTAAATGCTACCTGACTTGGGAAAAGGTCTTTGCAGATGTAATTAAATTAAGGACTCTGAGATGGGATTATCCTGAATTATCCAGGTGCGACCGAGATGCCGACACAGGCACCCTGATAAGAGCAGGGCAGAGGGAGATTTATACACAAAGAAGAGAAGGGGTAATGAGGCCACAGAGGCGGTGACTGCAGTGGCGCAGCTACAAGTCAAGGAGTGCAAGCTGCCTCCTGAAGCGGAAGGAGATAAGGGACAGATTCTCTGTTACAAACTCTGGAGGGAGTAAAGTTCTGCCCACAAATTTTTGGACTTCTGGTTATCAGAACTGCAAGAGAATAAATTTGTATGATTTTAAGTCACCAAGTTTGTGGTAATTTATTATAGCAGACATAATGCATGACATATCAAAACCTTAGGTACTGTGGCTTTCATTAAAACAACACAGCGATGATAAAAGCTTTCCAGACTTTTAAAGATGATTATTATATGACATAGCTTAAATCTACATTGTATAAATTGATATACTCACTTTTCCAGCAGCACATTCAGTCCCATCCAGTGGGGGGCCTTTTTTAGTCTTACAAAAGTAGGGATTATCAGGATGACTACACCACAGTTGTTTGCATGGGTCAAAGGTTCGGAACTAGAAGAAAGAGAGTCAAAATCTCAGTGAAATACAGATGACATGACATGCGCCAAAAATATCTTGTATAGTTTCCTTATGTCATTTTAATTGAATATTTTGAAGGTAAGATGAAAGATGTGGCATGTCAAGAAAAAAAATACTGCCTAAGAATCCCAAGTAGAGAAAACTTTCATTCTGCTTTTCTAAAATAACAAAGATAAACAACAATTTGTCTGAGATTCTTTGGGTGACTTTAATATTTCTGCCTATCATTTCTATTTATGATATTCAATTAAACAATATTAGAATTTTAAAGAGTAATTGTTGTAAACATTTGAAATATTAAAACTTTTTATATGATGAACTAGTCAGATATAAAAATAAAAATGCCCATGGAAATGACTAAAAATAGAAAATATTTGTCATACTTTCTAAGTAAGATAGTATATATTCCAGATATAACAAAAAATATCACAATGCTTGCAAGTAGTTTATAAAGTACTTTCCATATATTTGATCCTTATAACAATACATCATAGAAATATGGCTAATCCTGAAATATGAGTGACAAGGTAAGGCCATTATTATGGTTATAAGTAAGACACTAACAGAGTGATACTGGAGTCTTACTTTTCTCATTTTTTGTTTAATTTTTCTAAGACATCACATGGTAATATCCACAAACACACATACATCCATGTGTATACTCTTTACTTGTACTCTGTCTTTCAAGCTCTAAACATCTTACCATTCTTTAGATAAAATGTTTTTAGAATTCAATACTAGTTTACCTTCATTCTTAAAAAACCACTTACTTCAGACCTGGAATTTTGTTCTAATTCCTATAACTTAATCAGAAGTACTTTTTTACACTCATGTCAAAGCTTTATAATTCTCAGGTCTAAAATATTAATGAAGGTAATAAAGTGTTGATAATATGTGGCTATACACAGATCAGATGACTATAGGTATCTGCTTATGGAAGATTTCAAACAGCAAATCAATTTCTCAGTACCGTGAAATATTTATTTCCTTGCTCTAACACATAAAGCTTGCTCCAACATTTAAAATGTTCTTTCTTATTTTATGAACTACTTAAAGATCAACATGGCACTTTAATCAAACATTTTTCTAAACTGAACAGTGACACAGAGGACTGGTTTTAATGACTCCATTAGGCATTTACTACGTGGCTGCATTGTGCTAAATACTTTGTTATGTTATCAGTTTTAATTCTGACATTAATTTTATGAGATTAATACTATCATTATCACATTTTACACATGTGACACAAAGTCAGAGAGATTAAATAAGATGCTCAATGTCATAAGTCTAATAGGTGTCAGATCCAGGGCCCTGATGACTCACCCAGTCTCACCAGGTAGTCCATCTGACTGTCATATTACACCATGTGATTCTCAAATGAGACTATGCGGCAAAACTCTTCCCTATGGTCACAGTCACATAGAGTCCTGGCCAACATGCTAGTAAAAAGCAACCTATTGAAGGTTTAAAAGTTGTCTCTGAAGGTCACAAAAACCAAGAGACAGACAGAGCATAGTTGAAACCTGACAATTTTGTTTTCATGTCCAGCTCCCCTATTTACAGACATACTGCTTAATCTCTGTAAGTGTTGGCTTTTCATCTACATGATAAAAGTACACAGGCTCCCTTCTGGTCTGTCCCAAGGATTAAATAAGAGAGTATATTTAAAGCACTTGGGTTTAGCATATAGTGACTTAGCAAACACCAATTCATTGCACCAATGAGTCTGTAAAGCTCACCAAATAGGAGCTATGCAAAAAGATTTCAAGATGCAAAAATCTAAATTGACTGTAACATACCGCAGTACACATTTTATAACCAACCCCAAAGTCAAAACGACATTGTTCATCCATAGAGTAATTGATTCCAGGAAGTTCTGGGAGTTTGGGCCAATCATGTTCAAAAGGGTCATCGAGGAGACAGTCATAGGAACTGTAGGAAGGAAAATATTGCATATTGTTAAATGCTCTTTCTTTTTTCCAGCCTGTCTTAATTGTTATGGTAGGTTACATATGGTAGGTTACATATTCTAGAATACCCTCAACTCATAGAGCAAGGGGACAAGAGCATGCCATTTAAAATTTTAGGTTTCAGTTCCATTTAGAAAAAGAAACTTCATAATTATTCACCCCAGGAAAATAAGCCAACTATGACTTAGGAAGGTAGTAGAGCTGCAACAGTCTTGCTCCTGTCCCTAGTTGAACCCCCACATAGTGTAATAGGGCAGGTCCTGACATCAGGCTGTAGAGATGACACAGGCATCATTCATCCTCTTATCATGCTCAACTCAAGTCTGACCATTATTCAAAGATTTCAAAAAGAACTTACTAAAAGGAAATCACAGTTAAAATTCTCTTAAATTACATACCGATGGCTTAAAATACTATGGGTACATTATGGAATAGTATCAGATGCACAGGAAAATGTTTATTGTGAATGACAGTTTTCATTCACTGGGAGTTTTGTTATGATCAAACTTCTAAGGGTTAGTTTCCTGTCTATACTTCTGTGCTCTAACAGAAAAGATCTCATGACACGCAGAAAGGCACATACTGGATGTATCTTTTCAGTTCCTGGCCACTGCATCGGGACCAATGGTAACGATGAAATGCTGCTTGCACCAAAGGGGCCATGACACTTCCCATGGCCGTCTCGTCACCACACCTGTTGCCTTGTCCATCGTGCTCCATTCCCAACCTAGAACAAAGGTGACACCTCACTGGTAAGAATCGTGAGGTCACAGCTTCTGCTGGAATTATGCTTTGAAAATAAGCACAGGAAAATTGGTATTTTTCAAGCTACATGGCTTTCATGGAGAAGCCACAGAAACTGTGAAATAGAGAGCAACCTTACAGGAATGCCTTTCTTATTTGATAGCTATGAAAAGCACAGGACTATTTCTACAAGTCAGTCACTCATTTAGTTTCAGTGCATGACCCCCTCACTGTTTTCAGCTCCCACATTTGGCAAGGAATGAGAGTTGTATGCTGGCATGCACTCTGCTCAAAGTGTGAACAATACTGAGAGAAGTAGGAAAGAAAAGACCTTTTCTTGCTTTATAGCTGTCAACAGTGACTTACACATGGCCAGTTTCATGGGCTACTACAAAAGCAGAAGAAAAACCATCCTCATGATTCAGGGTACAACTTCTCACGGGATGACACATGCCTGTGACTGGAGCATATCCTGTAGAGAATAACAATGGCTTTTATTTTCATTTTATGAGAAGACCCATTAAGAATTACTACTGGACCTTTGCTTCAGAGGAAAAGCTTTTCAGGAAACAGAGGCAGTATTATTTTGCTGTAGCATTGTGCCACATTCTCTTGGGAAAGCCACAGGTAACGGGCTCTTAAAAGATTCATTGGCTCTGTATTTGCTCCTTTCCTGAGGGAGGGAGCTGCCCGGGGTTACCATTCTGTTCTTCCCACCAACTAAATCCTTTGTCTTTTTGCGGTAGTGAATGGTCCTTCATATCAAGCACTGATAAAGGGAGCCAGAATTCCATCAATGTTAAAAAGGAAACCTTCTGGGGCCTCCCTGGTGGCACAGGCGGTTGAACGCTGCACTGTGAAGCTGCCCGCAGCGACTGCAGCGTGGGTTCAATCCTGGCAGACCGGCAAGAATCCCACATGGTGCGGCAGACCTCTCCTGTCTTGCCCACTGCTCCCCCCAGCAGTGTATTTCTTCAGTCTGCCTGTTCTGTTCCCCGCTCTGTCTCCAGTGAATGCTCTCACCCTCCCATGCATCTGGCCTGTACCCTGGTTCTTGTATAAAAATAAATAAATCTTTAAAAAAAAAAAAAAGAAAGGAAACCGTCCGTCTACATCGGAACTGACTTTGGAAGAAAGCTCTTTGGCAACAGTCGTATCTCTTTTCCCATTCCAAACAGTTAGTGGGAATCATACTGTATTTTACAGCATCCTCTCCATACTCCCAAACAACCATTATGTTAAATGAAAGTACAGCTTATTATAGTTTTTTAGTGGCATTCAATTAACATTGTGAATTTCACAGAAGTCACTGGAAGCAGGAGAAACAAAAATGTAAGCTTGGCGGACGCATGGTGGAGTGTGGTGGTGGAGATGGAAGAGACTCAATGATGCAGGATTACTTTTAGAAAGTCCAACCCTTAGTTTTTCTTCTGTAATTATTGGAAATACCTTGCATTCCAGCAGGTCCGAAGTCTTGCCTGGTTAAGAAAATTGCATGATCATGGTGTTCAGAGTGGTTGGGATCAGATTTTTGTTGTTGGCAAGCCCAGCGACATACATTCTCCAAGCTCCTGGAGGGGTTTCCTCTTTCTATGAGGCTGATGGACTATAAGAACAAATTGTTAAAGACATACATAGCATTTTCCCAATGGCTACCTTTAAAACATTTCTCTGAAGTTAATTATTTGATACTACAGTACTTAAATAATGTATAATAATATTATTGAGGGATTATTTAGCTATATACTTTCAATTGAGAATTCTAAGTGCCCATGAATATATCTTCATGATGATCATTACTACTGTGTGAAAGGCAACTGACCCATTTATGGTAAGAAGTGATGCTGAGGTCTGCTATTGTGAGGTAGATATCAATCATTTGAGGAAGAATTCTAGTCTAAATATCTCCTGATTCAGCTTAGATTTTTAGTTTCATAGATGTTATGAAAGATTTGGGTATGAGATATTTTTCTTCCTAGAGATGTGAAAGTGAAAGATCTTTTGTGATAATTTTTGGGAAGGTCAGAATTAATCAACATGTGGGGAAATACATTGTTCAATGATTTGGAAAAGCTGATCAAATCTTCATTTATAGGAAGCAAATGATATAAATCTCACACTTTTGAACCTCACAGCAATGAAAAGGGTGTACTCTCATCTTGCAGTTCCTTTCGATGGATGGACATTCCTTAGAAAGTTGTTAATATCCCATTATAGTGAGGAGTTAAAAGTTCAGAGGGAAAGGCCCCATCCTTCCAGAACCCAGAAGTCTTGCTTCCCACAGAAGTTCTGATAGGATGAGAAACTGAACTTGGAAGCCATAATTAGTCCCTACTTGGCTGACCGACTTGAGAGTTTCATTACATTTCAGCAAATGTTATTATCATTGTTTACATTCTTAGTAAAACTAGTTTGGTTTGTTGTATCTGCTCACATACTTGTCCAAACAAATGATTTAACAACCAATAGAAGACTGTTAACATCTCCAGCTGGAGTTGACTTGTTTCAGTGTTGGTGACACAAAATAGGTCAGTTTATGTGATAAACTAAGATCAGTGACACCATCTCATCAGAAAATATGTGGATTTAAATATATCATGAAATGCAAACACATGGATTATTTCCTGTTTGCAAAATATATAATTTTATCAGTTATTCATAACTAGGAGGATTAATTATGGGAGGGGGGGCATGTAATTTAAAGATCAAGAAAATTTCCAAATTAGTTACATCCCCTACGCTTTCTTCTCAAGCGAAGAAACTATTTCATCAATTTCATTATTCCAGAAACAGGGATCGTTTAGGTCATTTTAAAGCCAGCCAAAATTAGTTACATGAAATGCATTTTATACGATTTTGAAACAACTTTTTGTATTCACAAGGATTAAAGGTCTCTTAAATGTAAAAAAAAAAAAATGAATTCATAATTCATTTTTATAAAGTAGAATGATATACATGTAAAACATTGTTTTTAACAAATCGAGAGAGAGCAAGGCTCTTTGTTATTTTCTTCACTGATATATTCGAATAACCTAGGAAGTGGCACACACAGACACTCAATCTAAATGTTTTGAATGAATAAATACAGCATAAATTTGACAATAATGGTAGGCTAGGGACATTCTCTTTCATCACAATGATATCCATTTGTTTTCATTCATACAGTCATGGCTAAAATTAGGATAACCATCTATAATTCCCTTAGATAGAGGAGGAAAGCAAATGGTAATAACACAAAAAATCATTCATTATCTGCCCAAACTTAGAAAGCTTCATTCATAGTAGCAGTTTCTCTTTCTTAGTCCTGGAGTCTACATAAGACATATCTACACCACACATCAGCTATCAGGTCATCAATTTAATCTATTTGCTAATCCAGTTCTTAATGTTCATAGTTCACATAATTGAAGACACTTTTACCTTTGCATAACCCAGCATTATCATGCGCACCAGGACCACATTTATATGCACTCCAAGGGATTCATCATGGTAAATTTCATTCACCTAGAAACAAAACAGATAGCTACTAAAAACACAAAAGATTATGAGATGCATAACATTTAAGGGGTCAATCTTGTAATCCCAACTGCTGGAAACAAATCACTTTTTAAATTTGGTTTAAGCTGAACTCTAAAATGAGATAAATTATCATTTGGTAAGTTATAACTTACCAAACTCTGATAACTTACCATAAATTTGGATTAATTCTTAGATATGTGAATTACTGATTTCATAAACTACACATTGCCAGAAACATAGTGATTATTCTCTAAAAGGGCTTCATTGAACTATTTTAGAGTTAAAAAAAGTCCATGTGTGCTATAATCCACACATAACATTCACCAAAGGCAACCACAAAGGGTGACTTTAGTGATGTGTCTGTTACCTGTGAGTGGCCTAAAGATGTGCAGGAAACAGCAAGGATTTGCTTCCAGTGCCCATGTCCCCATCAGTGGTGTGACATGTGACTGGGGAGCCATGGAAATGGAGCTGGTGTGCAGGGACTATGTATATCTGCCAGTCAGTAAATGAACTGCCTTCCCAGTGCCCCCACCACCATCACCAAGGAGTGGGTCATCTCAGGCAACAGTTATTTAGAAGCCCTGAAGTATAGAAGTCCTTCAATATTTGAATTAATAAGGACACTTAATAATGCATACCTGTCAGCCCTGTGTACAGCTTAGAAGAGCAAAGTTCTATCAATGCTTTTTATTTAAAGTTAAATAGTCATACAAGTGATTTGATTATACTTTAAAATCATAGACATTAGAATGTAAGCATCTTCCATGATCATAGTGCAACATTTATACAGAAGAAGAAGATGAAGCTGCAGAGATTACCTAACACGTGAAAACACTCAGTAAATTACTGGTAAATAAATATCTAAAGCATCATTGTACCTTTTGATTAAGCTAATGCAAAATCACTGTGAATAAAGTTTACTTAGTAAGTTGGCAAAACACTAGCAGAAATGAGAAAGGTGGAGTTGTCAGGTTAGATTACAAAGTTCTTAGTTTTTCCCGATAAAAGATACCTGATATTTGCCACCATAACTAGTAGAGTGATAGAAACCGATTACAATTCACTTTGAGGTCCAGAACACTTGGATGGTAGGTGCAGCAAATTGAAAAAATACAACGGAAGATACTTATAATCTTACAGAAAGGCTTCAAAAAGAAATACAACTCACAAAAAATAAAATGATGTAAAAAAAAAAAACCAAGAAATTTATGAAATACCACACAGACCAAGAAACTGACCAAGAAATCTCAAATGAAATGTTTCCAGAATCTGATGGAATTGCACCAAACTCCTTAAAAATCAAGACCTTAAATATAGATTAAAAGCATACTTATTGAATTTGTAGATGGAACAAAAAAGGGAAGAACAGCTAGGATTTAGTTTACACTGAAGATGACAAAGTGTAGTTTAACAAGAAAAGATGTAGAGTCCTTTTAAGTGAAAAAAAAATGCATGTGAACATAAGACATGTGCATTTGGACATGCACATACACGATAAGACCTAATGGTAAGACCCCACTTAATCACTGTTCAAGAGAACCTAAAGAGTGAGAAACCATCTGTCACACTCTTTTGTACCACACAGGGAGCACATGCTCAGCTGTTCCACTCCAGGTCAAAGTATATCTGAAGTGTTTAGTTTATTTCTTGTGTGAGTTGTCTTATAAAAGAGATACTGACAAACACAAATGTATCCAGAGAAGAGCAAAAAGCAAGGAGTGAGGAACCTAGAAAAGGTGTTATGTAAGTTGGGTGGGGAGATGGATGGCGAAGAGCTTGACACTGGAAACTTAATAGTCTCAGTATTTGTTTTGGTTCAAGCCCTCGCTGCTTAGGTGGTCTTCATCTTTCTGAAACTCAATAAATAGATACAATAAAAATACTACTATCTCATAGGCTGTATAAGGATTAAAAGATTTAATTGATGCATTAAGATTGTTAAAAAAATTATGAATGAGAGAGAAAAAGGGAATTAAGAAATGAGAGGGGTATAGGAAATAGAAAACGTAAAGATGATTTACTAGTCACTACCCAGAAAAGGGGCTCTATTAATTCTGTACAGCTAGAGAAAACAAAACAAAACAAAACATAAGTTTACACTATAAAAGGGGTATATAAAGAAAAATGAATGCTACGCAAAAAACTGTAGTTTCTTATGACCATTTGGCCATGGGCAGATTCTCTTATCTTATTCCACTCCTCATACTATCTTATTGAAGACTAACTACCCCCTTCTTTCTGTATTATTAATCTGGTATGAAATTCCTAACATAATAGTTCCAAAACAAGTACAAAGTTTAAAGACAGGACTGCTACTAACAGATTTATACTCTAAGACATATAGACATAATATAAGAGTTGGAGAAATAATAAGTATCACAGCTTAAAATATTCAAAGACTTGGATTCTGGTCCCAATTATGCTAGTAATAAACTGAGTGACCTTGGGTTAGTCATTTATCCTCTCTGAGTCTATTTTCTCATTAGTAAATCGTAATCATACTTGCTCTGCCAGCTTCACAAGATTGCCACAAAACAAAAATAAAAATCACGTTAGACACAGCCACCTAGCCACACAAAAAGTTTCAAAGATTTGTGGATCTATCTTCATAGCTGACCTGAAAAGAGAACCAAAAAAATATGACCCTATTTCGTTTTTATTGAAAACGACTTCAAGACATTTACCCTTGAAATTTGTTTAAACTCAGTTGAAAGAAAGGTGTCATTTAAAGTAGCAAATATGAGAAAAATCAATTAACACTAATTTTTAATTTTTTAAAAAGATTTATTTATTTATTTATGCATACAAGAACTTGGGTACTGCCAGAGGTGTGGGGGGTGAGAGGATTCACCAGAGACGGAGCGGGGAACAGAACAGGCAGATGGACTGAAATACACTGCTGGGGGGAGCAGCGGGCGAGTCAAGAGAGCTCTGCCTGCTGTGCCATGTGGGTATCTCCCTGGCCAGGGATCAAACTCGTGCTGTAGTGGCTGCAAATAGCTTCATAGGTTGCGTCTTAACCCCTTGTGCCACCAGGGAGGTCCTAACACTAACTTAAAAAAAAAAAAAAAAAAACCATTGAAATATTGTTCCAGCAGGTGGCAGTATGCACATTGTAGAAGGTGGTAAAGGACAGGCTGTGTAATACACCTGAATGTATTCAATAGTTACATACTAGTTGTTGTGTCTGCTTTTTCATGTTTACACATAAAAAAGTCACTGCCTTAAAATTAAATAAGATTTGTAAAATATTCTAACTTGAGGACAATATTAAGTCATCTTTCTCTTAAAAACAAAGAAAAACATTGAAGACAATTTTAATTAGATTGTTCTTCAGTGTCATCTGATTAAAACATTATAGAAAGGCATAAAAAAACTCTCATGATCTGGCTTTAAATTAATCACAAATTTAAACAATCAATAAATGATAGACATGATAAGAAATAAATACATATCATATTGAATGAACCATCTGAATCTGTCAGATGAATGAAAATGATATTTAAGGAAGCAGTTTTACAAGTCTTAATGAAAATTAAAGCCGTTTTCCCCTAAGTAATAGCAATATCAACAACAAACAAAATGAAAAGCTAATGTGATACAGTGCACTCCAGAGATCAGACACTGTTCTAAATACTTTATCTATATTAACTCAAGGAATCCTTGTAACAACTTCAGATATATCATTGTCTCTATTATACAGCAAAAGATATTGAGGACTGCAGAGGCAAAATAACTTGCTTAAGGTCACACAGTACCCCGAGAAAAGAATGCACACCTTAGCTTTCTCACTCCTCAATTAGTTTTTACCATATTCCACTATATGGAAGGATTCCTTTCCGCCACCACACTGTCACTGTGCATAGAAGGTGTGGTTTTAGAATAATCAACAGTGATTTGCTACTACTGAGTTTAAGACATTAGCGTGGACCCATATTGAGAAAGAGAACTTAAAAACTTCACTTCCTTTTCATAATCTTCATTTAAATTTTAAGAAAATGAGGAACTGGACTCTGAAATTACTAAAAATAAGGATTTTGTGATGATCAGTATAAAGGTATTCTTCAAAAAATGCCAAGAAAAAATAGAGAGGTGCTAGAGCAGATCACTGCAGAAACTGAAAAGGCAAGATAATGCTATTGAAATTTATAAACAGGGTTTTGAGTTGTAAAGAAAGCATTAAGCATTAACATTCTAAGAAGTCAGGTATTTGACACTACCTAATGCAAATCAAAGTTTGTCTACGCAAAATTGAATAAACTCTCACCATGGAGCCAGTCTATTGGAGCATGGGTAGATTTTCTATGAGGTGTTCAGGGTTGAGCCCAGTCTTTATTAAATTAGCTGAAAGAAGGGGTAAACAGAACATTAATTCAATTTTCAGATGACCTTAAATTGGAAGGGATTGCCAATGATGTGAGGGGGGAGAAAGGTAAAATCAAATCAAGTATTCCTTTCCTTGAAAGGAAAATTCCTTCCAGGTTTGTTCCCGGACAGGACAATTTCTCCCAGGACATTTCCCTGGCAGGACAATCTGACCTGCTTTGTCTGACTAGCTGATGAACAGCTTTGTATGGCTTCAACACAGCAACAATCATTTTTCTTTCAGATGGGTGGATTAGATCTTGAGAGGCAGTGTAGCTGAGTGGTTAAGAGTCTGGGTTCAACAGCCAGATCGCCTGGGTTCAATCTTAGTTACATGATGTTGTTCATGTTACTTAGCTCTCGGCCTCAATTTTCTCATCTGTAAAATGGGCTAATTGTAGTACTGTCTATACAGGATTGTTGAGAAAGCATATATGAGATCATGTATGTGTGCACAACTTAATGTTGTCTGTCCCTTGTAAATATGGAAACAAAAATTGTTAGCCATCATTAGAATTATTATTTACCAAAAGCAGCAAATAAGTGGTACAAATGAATATTTTTTTAAAAAAGAGACTTTTAGTCTTATTAAGTAATGATACAAGAGATTAGGTAATTTTAGCTGACCATAAATAATTATGAAGTGGCTAGAAAGAAATACATTATCCACAACTATTGCAATATCTCTATAGAGCTAAAAGTTCCATATATACACCTACTGTACTTGATTTACAGCTCCCATCTCTGTTATATTTCCTTTACTCAGAGTAGATGGCTGTCTGCCAACCTGACAACTCCTCTTCCCTCACCTTCAATCTCCGACCAATAATAACTATTGATAGTTCTTATGAATGGTCTTATCAAATCTTTACAGAAGAGTTGCTATGTGCCCAATTATTCTAGGAGCAAGGAACTGAACAGTAAATGATTTTGAGTCTCTGTTCTTATCATGAGTATATTCTAATAAGTAAAATAGACTATAACCATGGAAAAATCAAATACAAAAAGGCAAGGAAGCAAAATAATCTCAGAAGGCTATGAAGAAAATAAATCTTATGAGACAGAGGAGAGCAGACGGAGGGTGAAGCTTTTTGACAGGAGGAGACCTATCGGCAGGAAGGACATGGCTGTGAACCTGCTTGAGGAAGGAGCACTCCAGGCAAAGGGGAAAACAAGTGCAAAAACAACATTATCAAGAAAGCTCAAACCCTTATACAGGACATGTTCTAATCATTATGTTAAAAAAGATATCGAGGTCCAGAGAAGTTATATAATTTTTTACCCCAGAGGATTAGCACAGACAAAATCCAAGTAAGTCTATGTGATAACAGAGCTTATTCTCTCTTCATAGCTATCTGTCTTTTTATTTCTGTGACAGTGTAAGTGCTAAGTCTGAACCTTCCTCTAAGGCTTCCACATCCTAAAAAGCAACTCATTTTTCTCTATTATTTTTTTTGGAGTTCCTCTCCCACTTTTACTAATTATCTCAAATTTCCTTCATCATGCAAAACTAACACAAGAATTCTGCACCATTTTTTTTTAAAGAAGAAAGGCTATCTTTTTTTTTTTTTAAAGATTTATTTATTTATTTATACAAGCACTAGGTACAGTCAGTCAGAAGCACGGGAGGGTGAGAGAATTCACCAAAGCCAGAGCGGGGAGCAGAGCATACAGAAGGACCGAGGTACACTGCTGAGGGGAGCAGCTGGCGGCAGGAGAGGTCTGCGCACCATGTGGGACCCTCCTCTGGTGGCAGGGGAGCAGCTGGGGATCAAACCGGTGCTGCAGAAGCTGCGGGCAGCTTCGCAACCCAGCGCTCAACCGCTGCGCCACAGGGGAGGCCCTGCACCATTTTCTTTAGAAAAATTATTTCCCTTTTCTCTGTCCAGCCCACATATTAGTGCATCTCAAAGTTTTGGTTTAATTCTCTTTTCTTCTCATATATTTCTCTTCAATATTTCTTTTTTTCTTTTAAACATTGTTTTTATTTATACAGGAACTGGGGTACAGGCCAGAGGTGCGGGAGGGTGAGAGAATTCTCCAGAGACAGAGTAGGGAGCAGAACAGGCAGATGGATCGAAATAAACTGCTGAGGGAAGCAGTGGACAAGACAGGAGAGGTCTGCTGCACCTTGTGGGTATCTCCCTGGCTGGCTGGGAATCGAACCCGCACTGCAGAGGCTGTGGACAGCTTCGCAGCACTGCACTGAACCCGCTGCACCACCGGGGAGTCCCTCTCTCCAATATTTCATCCACTGCAATTTCTTCAAGCAATATCTACATGCTGATGAATTCCAAATGTTTATATCTATAACATGGATTCGCCTCTCTCATGCTCCAGAGCCATCTGCTCAACTGTAGTAAACAGATCTATATCTATTTGAAACGTACCTATATCTCAAAGTATCTTTGCCTTCTCCTTAAAAACCTGCTCCTTTCTGAATATTCTATCACACTTAAAGACTAAACCATAAGTAGTAAAGAAACAAAACTAACGAATGAGTGAAACAAAACAAAACAGAAAAACTCTCAAGACTAACAATATTGGTTACCAGAAGGAAAGAGGGCAGGGCCAGAGGGTAATTTGGAACCTTTGGGTGGAAACTAGACTTTGGTGGTGAACAGAATTCAGTATATACAGATGTTGATTTATAAGGCTGTTTACCTGAAACCTCATGTTATCTACTGGTTTTACTTAAAAAAAAAAATTTTAAATAAAAAGTAAAAGAGGGCCTCCCCGGTGGTTCGATCCCGGCCAGCCAGGGAGACACCCACATGGCGTGGCAGACCTCTCCTGTTTCTCTTGCTGCTCCCCTCAGCAGTGTATTTCAGTCAGACTGCCTGTTCTGCTCCCTGCTCTGTCTCTGGTGAATCCTCTCACCCTCCCATGCCTCTGGCCTATACCCTAGTTCTTGTATAAATAAAAAAATAAATCTTTTTTTTAAAAGAACAAACTAAATTAAAAAAAAAGTAAAAGAATAATGAAAAGAAGATAAAATCTGCCTTAATTTCTTCCTCCTCTCCAAGTACCCTAGCCAATCTATCACCAAGTCCTGCAGACATCTCTCAGACCTATCCCTTCCTGTCCAACTCCACATTCAGCAGCTTAGAATGCATCCTTTTCAGGTAGATGCTATAATAACCACTTAAAAGTTTCACACATGCTTTGGCTCAGGAAATTAAGGCCGATTTTCTAGTTCTCCAGAAGATCGGATTATCAGGAAAAAGTGCTTATTTTTAATAATCATGAGACTGTCATTTTCATTAATTATGATTTACCTCCTTTAAGCATCAAAGAAGCTTTGGGTGGATCAAGAATTGGCAATTTAGAAGGTCTTGCAACCCTACCTGCCTTTGGACAGTGGAAACATACTAAAAGTTCAAGTAGAATTGATTTCCTTTCCTTTCTCTCCAACAATGAGAAAGAGGATTTCCTCACCAATTTGAAAAGTTTTTCTATGTTTTAGGACTCTGGGGAAAATAAAGTTTGGAATAAGCCTGTGAAAAAATATTTACACTGATTTTTCAGTAAAAATCAAAGGAACCTTTAAGACAGTACACTGTGTGGATAGCATGTGGTGTCTCTTTAATCTGTGATGTGGGAAATTTCTTCAAGAATGATGGGTCCAGGACATTAAAGGAAAGGTGTGCATGTTTATATAAGATGTGCATGTAGCTGAATTGTATGTTGAGGCAGGGAGGGAGAGTGTAAACCATAAGGAATTTGGAATCAGATAAACTGTGGTTTGTACCATTATTCTGGCCCTTAGCTACTATGTGTCTATGTTCAGAGCACACCATCTACCAGAATATCTTCCTTCAAATCATTCCAACATCTTCAGAATTTTCTTTTAAATACAAATTAATCATGTGACTCTTTTTAGAACTCTTTATGACTGTTCATCAGTAAACTCCTTGGTGGGAAATACATATTTCTGCAGCTAGTCACACCTTCACTCTCTAGCTTCATATTCTGCCATTCCCTTAAATACTACAGTTTTATCTACAAATGAACATCCAGTGACTCTAAAGGTACCATAAGCTACCACTTCAGTATCTTCTCCAACCTGTTCCCCATCTTCCAAGAAGCATCTTCTCTTTTTCGAGGCAGGAAATGCCAACTGATTTTCTAAATACCAACTCAAATAACACATCCTCTAAGAAAACTTCATCTGCCACTAGTATTATTTGCCAAACCACACCTTCTTTTTCAATTATATTTACATAATTGAAGTACTTTGTGGCTGAATCTTTTGAAACAGCAACACATTTTATTATTTTTATTTCATTTGTTTATTGTGCCAGAATTAGGTCCTTGTGAAAGCAGTAACATTTTATTAACTTTTCCCTCCCTACAATCTAATAGAATTTGACCTGAGAGGTAATGTATTCTAGGAAAATAAATGCCTAGATAAATTTGTAAATAATTGTTGTATTGATGTATCATTGGTTTATATCATTGTTAGTTTGGAAGTACAGGATCTCTCCCTCAGGTGTAGTCACTGTATCACACCCACCATTAAAGCATCCATAGTCCTTCCCCATAGTCCACTGTACTCTGTCTCCACCCCGTATGGCTAGAGACTTGATGTTTATTCAAATAGAAGAAATGAATGAGAATTCAAATAGAAAATGGCTACCTGATTTGCTCAGGTTGCCTGAACAAGTTTGCGCCTCAGATAAATCTACCTTGCACTTGTACATTCAATCTGTTCAGAAACATTAGTTAAGAAGTCAAAAGCCATGTGGAAATTTAATCATCACTAAGTAACCGGTAACCACACATATTTGCTAACTCTTGAATATAGACATTAGTGATTTGTTACAACTAGATTTCTTCTGTGGAGTATATATTTTCTCTTAGAAATATTATGTAGGGAAGCTTGCCATGCCCAGATAAAACATTTATGCAATCAGTTCATTATCTATCAAAAGTAGCCAATTTAAATAAAAAAGTTTAATTAAAAACCCAAGAAACCAAAATAGTGAATTTATTATATAAATAATTAATGAAATTTTTCCTAATTATTAATGATCACGTGGAAGTACAACATTGGTTTTCACACAAGGAAGTATACTTTCAAGTGAATTTATTTGATAAATTCTAAGTTATTAATCTCAGGAGATTCAATTCTCTGAAGGCACTAAAAATCTTACAACACAAGATAGATTCAGATCACTTCATAGATTTTAGCAAATGACAAGGAACCTGCCACAAGTAGCAAAGTGTTGGTGTCAGGGAACATCTCATCCATTGACAGAAAACAACCCACCCTCTTTAACCACAAAGTCTGCTTCATCACCTTGTTGAGAAGAATTTTAAACCAAGTTACTAGCTGATTTGACTCAATATACTGAGTAAATGAATTCTCATCTCAATGACATGAAGGTATTCTAACAAGACACAGAACATGTACAGGAAAGACATCAGAGTTTTATGTGGTAAGGGATATACAAAATACCTCAACTTTATAACAGAAGTCAGCAAAGCTTAGGAAGTACTGGGCTCTGAAGGCAGAAAGATCTCTCTAGACTCATGTCTTGGCTGTGCTGCCGATTAGCTATCGACTCCTGAAAAGTCACCTAATTTATCAAAATCTCAATCTCCTCATTTATAAACTGGGACTAAAAATGAATAATCTTAAGGCTGAGGGGAATTACATAACTCATGTAAAGTACTTCGCACAAGAACAGATACGGAACAGACTAAATATAGGTTGGTAGTAGTAAAAGCCTTTATCCTTAACCTTAAATCATTCTTTGGAACCTGAATCTGAAACTAGATGATTATCAAACACCTTCAAAGATATCATCAATAACCTTGACTCTCCATGATCATTTTTTTTTTCATATACTACCCCATCTACGTATAATGGCACAGTCATTCATCAGAGTTCAAATTGAGCTAAAGAGTTAGAAATTTAGCAAGAAAAGTTAATACATGGTTAAATTCCTTCCTTTCCCTTAGTCCCCTATTTGATCCACTGGGCAAGTGGATTAATGCTATCACAAATATGCTCATGTTATTGCAATGACCACTGTCCTATAATCCATCATCTCTTGCACAGATACTGACACTTGATTTCTAATTGGCTTGTCTCCGTTTTCTGTAAGCCTCTCCAACCTATTCACTATAACACAGAAAGAGGCACTCAATGGCTTTTAACTGACTCACTTAAAATTGAATTCAAGCTTCTTCCATGACTTGAAAGATACTTGTCTTCTTTTCCAATTTCCACCTGGCTCCTTGCACAGTGGCTTTCTTTTAATAGTAAGGCAGACACTCAACCTGTTCAATGATTGCCTCTTTCTTTTAAAGTTTCAATTTAACATCACTCTTGGGAGAAAACTTTCTTGACCATCATAACTATGCATAATCCCTACTAGCCATGTGCCCTCTTTTTCCCTTTACAAGCAAACAGTTGGTTCTCTGCATAGTTCTTTTTTTTTAAGATTTATTTATGTATGCATACAAGAGCTGGGGCACAGGCCAGAGGTATGGGGGGGTGAGAGGATTCACCAGATACAGAGTGGGGAACAGAACAGGCAGACTGACGGAAGTACGCTGCTGAGGGGAGCAGCGGGCGAGCCAGGAGAGGTCCGCTGCGCCACGTGGGTTGCCCTCTGGCCAGCTGGGGGATCGAACTTGTGCTGCAGCGGCTACGGACAGCTTCATAGGTTGTGTCTCAACCCCTTGCGCCACCAGGGAGGACCCCCTCTGCATAGTTCTGATATTAACATCTCACAGGTTCATTTGATTTCCCCACCAATCTGTAGTCTTGGTATGGGCAGGAAATAAGTATTTGTGTTCAACACTATATATCTGGTGGTTAGCATTAAGATACATATAAAAGATGGAATCAATTACAATTTATTGAATTAGTACTATGCAGCAAACACTGCTTTCGATGTTGCCAGCAGGAAGTATAACAACTACAGCAACTACACTCCAGCAGACACATGCTAGAGAACTGCTGCCAAGGAAGTCACATATTTTATACTGAGGGAATAATCTATGGAAGGTTCATAGTAGATTATAGTTGCTCATGGTCTTGATCAGTAAAATATCACCAGAAAAGATAGAAATGGCTTAGCAGAGAGAGGAAGGAACAGTGGGAAGGAAGTTATTTTGGAGAGACTGAAAAAACAAAGATATGACAGTAAATTTGAATTGTCAAGATATCCACTATCATTGTTTTGATTCTGCACATGACAGAAATTGTAAAAAGATGAGTGTTTGTGAAACTTATTCTTATTTCTTATCTTACAGCAGTAACTGTAACCAAAATAGTGAAGCATTATGTGTGCTGCTAGCTTCTCATCTATAAAGTGAAGGATTATATTAGTATGTCTGTTAGGGCCTTGAAAATGAAAATCCCAGGATTTTTGGTTTTTCTTTAATTTTATAAGTATCTTTAGGGTAGAGATCACTATACTGATGATTCAATAAATGTTTAATGAATTAATTCAGTTTTGCACAAAAAAAGCTACTTTGGTATTTTAGGTAGTATTTTCAATACATACGGATTTCATATTTTGATGGCAATTTATTAGTGATTGTGAAAACTAACACAAGATCTAGTTTACGGATTGTTTGACAAGGAAGCAAGTTAGGTGGGTTCATTTTAATCAATTTTTAAATGTTACTATTTCTCTAGCCTTTCCTTTATAGTCAAAATGGTCATATTAAACAAGAAAGCATAGCAAAAGACAAAGAAAGGATAACGATAAGATAGTGATGCTTTCAAACATCACCACCAAGATATGTAACACTGAATATGTGAATATGTAAAGAAGGAAATGTGCCAGTTATTTGTAGAATTAGGTAAATATTAGTTAAATACTGTATTAACTGAAAGAAATTCTGGCTTCTAAAAGGATTAGAATTCATGGAACATGTATCTTTAATGTTCTTTTAATTGACTTTTACCTAATAATTTGGTAAAAATCTACCAGTTCTAATTAAAAAACAAGTCATGACTTTATATCACCAACTTGTACTTCTCTCAAATCAAACTAATATTTAGAAGTCATTTCCATTTCCTCGCCTCTACCAAACCCTGTGCTGCCTGGTCTTAACCTGCCAAGAAATTCTTTATACCATCACAATGATTTAAACATAGTGAAAATATATCTATTGCTGGCTGAAGGACTGGCTTTTTAAATAGAACTGATCAAAGAAGAGAAACCCTCCATGGGGAGTTGTATAATTGCTATCGATTTTCGTATTTATTATTTTCTGGATGTGTTCACCAACCAGGAAGCTCCACTCTATCTTCTTTTAGTGATTATTACCACCACATTATTTTTCCTTAAGACTATTTCAAAAACTTTAAATAATTTTGATAACTCTACCTCAATTTTATTAACATTTTAAAACCTTTGTTTCCTCTAGGAAAATGGTAATAATTCCCATCTTCTAATATACTTGGGAAAAAAATACACAACACCCAATAAATTCTGGTTTACTTCTTAAACACTGCTTTCATGATATCATTAAGCTGATGAAAAGCCTCCATCTGTCATTTATGTGCTCTTTTTTGAATCCAGAGTCTGTCTCCCAAGATTGTTTAGAATCTACCTCCATGCTATCTTCATTTGTTCATTTATCCAGTCCTTCATTTAACAGATGTTTAACATTTAATAATTTAGGAACCCTTTTTAAGATAAGAAAATATGAAATAAGAAATACAAGCTTCCCTTATAAAAAGGAGCTCAGTTTAAGTTGAAGGAACAATCATGACACAAGTCACTTGACTCTTAAAGTACTCCCTTAGTTCAGAAGCTCGATAGGAAAGATCATTTGGATTCTGGAATGGAATTTAAATTGACTATCAGGTAAACTAAAGAGAGAATGTATTTGCTGACTAGTCAATTAAAGTAAAGGTACCAAATGAGATGAAAGGAATTATGCTCTTTTCTCCTCTTCAGTAACACATTTCTCTCCAAATGAAGGCCAGGAGATAAGACATTTTTGCTGTCAATTTTCTTTCGCTGTCTCTGCCTGTGAACTTATGTGACGTGAAGAAAACCTCTACATTTGTGTAGGGGTTGAGTCTGGTGAGCCACGATTTTACATAGCCAAGTGAGTTGTAAAGCATGGCTAGAACAAATCAAAATAATTCTAACATTGCTAAAGGTAAGAAAGAACAGTTTTCTTGGTTTCTATTAAGAAGTCTAAAATCCCATTAGAGTTTTATTAGCATAATAAAACCCTAATCAGCAAATCTGAGACAAGGACACACTCATTTCAATATCTGAGATCTCATGGTCTACAGTAGAGCTATGGGGGCTGGGGGTAGGAAAAGAAGGGAGTCAGTGTTCTGTCTCATGCTTGAAGCTGTCTACCAGTCTTCTAGGGGAATCCTAAAATTACCCAGTTGGAGAGCAGTGCGAGTTGTCTGTAAAATCTGCTAAAGTTTCTAAATCTGAGCACTATTGAAATTTTAGATGCAAAAGTCATAATTCTTTGAGGCATAGAGCTGTCCTTGTATTCTAGGATTTTTAGCAGCATATAGTTATTTTCTATGTGATAATTTGACCTTATAATAGGAATTAGTGCCAATGAACAAATCCAAATGTGTTTGAATTTCTGTACTCATTTTCCATCTCACACAGACATAGCATATGGAGAATAGCACAAATTGACATCTCAGTGAACAAAATCACATTTAATATATAGGCTGAAATATTACAAAATATAAAATTTTAGTTAATGATAATGATATTTTTTTCTTCTCCAATGTAATTGTTTAAACTTTTAAATGCAGAAAAGGAAAGGTAAAAAATACTGATGCCCTAAGAAATTGCATTAAAAGTTGAAGAGAGAGAATAGGCTTAGGTAATATATCCATTAAATCAGTATATGTATTTCATAATTTTAGAAGCTGAAATAAAAAATAAAGTGCACCACTATATCAATTAACTTTTAGAGGTATGTGGTTTATGCATTATTTCTCAATTGTCCTCTGCCAAATCACAAAAAAAAAAATGCCAGTTTAAAGATGTTGACTAAATATCTTCTGTATATAATTAAGACTCCTAAAAGAGAAATTAAGGGCAAATTTAGAGTCCTTTATGACTGCTGAACAGCCTGTGCCAAGAGTTGAGTATACTTTGCAAATATGTTGCCATAAATTGTATAATGTTGGAAAAAATCAGTCTAGTTCAAAAGCTCTAACAACAAGCATGCACACAGAGTAATCAAGTCCAAAGCACTCTTTGTCATCTGGGATAAAAAATGATGCAGAAAGAAATATTTCACCCCTCATGATTCACATAAAGGCAGGTGGACAGAGTCCTGAGTGCTTGATTATCCCCAGAACAAAAATGAAAATCATACATAATTCATGCCATAATTCCATGACGGTTTAAAGTTTAGCATTTCCCGTGCGACAGCAGAAAACTAGATAATCACCCCAAAGAAAAAGTTGCTTCAGGCTTCCTTTATTTTTGCATTTTTGTGTGTTAACTATGCAGATCAATATTTGAATTGAACGCATTTGTATACACATTTTGGATGAGGGGCTCAGGCCTCATCCAAGCCTTTTGAGGTCTGGGTAGGCCTCACAAAGTTTCCAAAAGACACTAAGAGGAGAAATGAATTAAAAGGTCAAAAAGCCTCAAAAGGAGTCACTACTCACAATATTCATCAGGGTGAGGAGGTAGTTTTGGACATGCTCTTTGCCATGAAAACGAACCACAGAGTCATCCACGCCCAGCAGCACCTCAATGTTGTAATCGGTTTCTCCTGCGTGTCTGCGACGCCTCATTGTTTCATTCAGCTGCTGGTCAATGTTGCTGTAAATAGTACCTAGGTCATCAAGGCCTTCCAGATCCGACTCTATTAAGAAACAAAAGGAACTCAGGCATTTCAGTTTCCCCAATGGGCCTTCTGATACCTTCTTACAAAAAAAGATTCTTCTTGGGTTATAATCTTCTCGCATTATAATGCATAGTCAGAGATGCTACTTTTAACTTTATTCCTTACACAATGCTCATGTGATGATCAGACAGACCTCCTAAAAATTCAATATAGAACAGCAGCAGTGAGGGTAAAATAATAATACTATATAGAAGCTGTGCCCAAATGCCAGACTGAATGCTTCCTGTAGGTAAGGGTTATTTAATCTTCTTCTAGCTGTATCCCAGAACAAAGCCGGTTAAGTAGTTGTAAAGTAAATGGAGATTATAAACAAAAAATTTGTGTTGATAAATTAACAGTGGTTATTTAATTTATTGTAATCACGGAGTACAGAATATGTATCACATAAATCACTGCTTTCGTCAGTAGCCTTAACTTAAAAATAAAATCATAGCCTGGCTACACAATAGCAGCTAGTGTGAAGATGATCAGTCACCACATTACTTTATTCCTTCTGAGTTTTGCTTCCCAGTGACAGCTGCTTTAGAGAAGTGGGTGCTCAAAATGTATAGCCACGCAACCCTACAGGTCTCCACATTAGTACTGACTATTACTTGGATAGTGGGTCATTTTAATTATTATATATGTGAATCTGTGAGATACTAAAAAAGTCAATGAGAAAATTACTTACATCTGAAGAAAAGTAAAAGTGTCAACATTTTTTGATCTTATGTAGCCAAAGGAATTTACATTCTTTTATTATACTTTCTAAATGTCTTTTAATTTTTTATTTTCTTTAAAAAACCAAGAGTTGAAAACATTATTTACCTTAAAATAATGGCTGAAGTTCTATTCCTTTTTCTTCCTCCTCAGAGAATCTAAGTATGGGGGAGTCTTTTGTAGACACACCTATTTTCTTCCAAGGGGCACATGACTGACTCTCAAATCAACTTTTTCTAAACAAAATCCCTATATAAACAGAGCCAGTCAATGTTAATTTGGGTGCTGGTGTTAGTTTTCAAAAATTTTTAGTATATAAATAAAAGGAGATGTAAAATATGGTGTTGTTTAGTTAATCTTAATGATGAAACTTCTTTCTTGCCGCATTTGCTGGTATCAATCATGACCTCTGAGTAGGCATATATATCTACACATACAAAGACACACACATAGAAACACATATATTTACAACTACACAGAATTTTATGCACATACACAGATATCCATATACACACACACACACACACACACACATATCTACCTACCTACCTACCTACCTATTCCTCTGGAGAGAAAGAAACAGGTATACTCAGGTTTTAATTATCTAGGTACCTGCCTTCAAATTCCCATATTTTTGGTAAGGAAAATGTTTTGATGAATTGAAAAATGAAACCAATCATTTGGATACTAAAATAAAAGGTATTTAAAACTACCAGTATAAACTGAAAGGATATTCATTTCCACCTCAAATATATATTTTACAAACTGCTTGAATGTCTAAAACAATCATATCTAAAAAGAAGTCTTACAGAGTCAATTCTGACTCATACTTTATATGAAAGTTTATTTAATGCAGTACTGGGACCTGTAAGGCATTTGAATCAGTGTCTGACATTAATGAATAGTCATTTTCCTCTCCACATTGTGGTTTTTAGTAATGTTGAAGGGAAAAATAAAAATGTGTCTCTTGGCCTGGAAGATTGATGCCCAAGCTCTAGCCACATGGGATTAGGAGTAGTAGAAGTACAGATTTCATTCACACCCTTTCTACTTAAAAAATATATATATATATACATATAGATAGATAGATAGATAGATAGATAGATAGATAGATAGATAGATAGTGTATGTGTATGTGTGTATGTATCAGCACCCTCTCTGTAAGTATGGGCAGAACTCTGAATATGACTACTCAGGTTTGAAAGCTATACTGTAATTCACTTTGACCCAAGCCCAACTGCTAGATAATTAGCTGGGAAATTTCTCCTCATTGCAGACTCACATTGGCTCCATATTACATAAATAACTCTCACCACCATCCACATCAAACAGACAGCTTTCCTCAAAAAAGTTTTAAGTGCTGTAAACCCTCATTGAGGGCAAGAGACTATACCTGCACACACCTTTACTATTCAACCTTGTCTTTTAACATACTTGAGAATGTGAAAGGTTGTAATAGTTAATGTACAAATAGGAAATTCATACATGAGCTCTAAGTTCTAAAAATGGCTTTTTGACAGAACTGTCAGGACAGTGGCCAGTGGAAATATATAGCAATGTCATCATATCATTAAGTCCAGTGCATGAATGAAGAAGACTGAATGCTATTTTCTGCTCTAACGTACTGTTGATTTAGCCTTTGCCTCCCTATTTCAAGAGTTGATTTTCTGGAAAGAAAAGAGAATCTCTTCATTCATTGCATGAGGAATCTGGAAAGGGTGAAGGGAGTCTTTTTCTTTCAACCATTGCTTTTTATTCAACCAAGAACACTTCTATTTCTTCCTGTGCTGTACAATGTTGACTTTTGTGATTCCTGAAGTGGGCAATGCTCTGGCACTTTTTATCTATACACCTTACCATTAATTACAGACAGTTCTAAGACAATGAAATATCGTCATTAATAATGAATTTTTTTCAGTATGCTTACTTTATAATGTAATGCTAAAATGACTAATAGCATGATCTCTGTAATCAGATATAGCTGGCTTCAAATCCTGGGAATGCACATCCTACTGGTGTGATTTTATTTAAGATGCCTCACCTCTCTGAGCCTAAGTTTCCTCAGCTGTTAAATGGGATACTTATACATACATTGCAGACTTGTGATCATCTGACTTTTGATTATAAAAAATTATACACAGTGCTTAGATATTACTATTCAACAAGTAGTATTTGCTACTGCTACTGTGTTGATGATTTTCCATTAAAAGAAACCTTCATTTTTAAAAGCTTTTATTTTATATGTCACAAATATCTATTTTAAAATAGAAGTGAGAAAAAAATTGGAAGGAAAATCTGAACTGCTGATAATTTCAGAAAGAATGAGAATAACAGTGATCTCCTACGGAGCACTAAGTAGAAATAAGGAGAGAAAAATCTAGAATGTATCAATTCAATGTGAAATTAGGATTAAATTCAATGAGACAAGTTTGTTTAATAGATCAAAAACATAATGAAAATTGGAAAGAGTTAGCTTATAGGCAATACTGATCTCTACACACACTTATCGAGTACTTACATGTGTGATAGACCCCAGAAGATAAAGAAAAACTTGGCATCTTTCTAGTTTTTAACTCTGGGAGCCCACAGTTGTACTAGATTCATATCCAGAAAATACCAGAACTTGTATCATGTAGTGACAAATACACAAACTTAAATTACTTTCACAATTGGTTCTTTAGGCAGATCTAATCAGGGTACTAGAACATGTTTTTTTTTTTAATTTTTTTTAAATAATAAATTTTATTTTTATATTCCCCCATATAATTGCAAACCCCCCATTCTGACCCCAATCCCTCCCCTCCCTCCCCCCACCCCCCAAAAAAGTGTCTCCGGTTCATAGTTTTTTGTTGATTTTGATTTTCACTTTCTTATAGTTATTCATTTTCCTGGTCCCTTATTTAAGTTTTCTAGATTCTTGTTATGAGTGAGACCATCCGGTATTTTTCTTTTTCTTTCTGGCTTATTTCGCTGAGCATGATCCCTTCCAGCGCCATCCATGTTGCTGCAAATTGCATGTGTTTATCTTTTTGAATGCTGAGTAATATTCCATGGTATATATGTACCACATCTTATTGATCCAGTCATCTATTTTTGGGCATTTGGGCTGTTTCCAAAGCTTAGCTATTGTAAATAGTGCTGCTATCAACATAGGGGTGCAGGTGTTCTTTGGAATTGATGTTTCTGTGTCCTTTGGGTAAATACCTAGGAGTGGAATTGCTGGATCATATGGAAGCTCTATGTTTAGTAGGTCCAGAAATCTCCACACACAAGCTCTCCATAGTGGTTGGACCAGTTTGCACTCCCACCAAAGTGTAGAAGAGTTCCTTTTTCTCCACAACCTCGCCAACATTTGCTGTTGCTAGTTTTTTAATATGTGCCATTCTCACTGGTGTAAGATGGTATCTCATGGTAGTTTTGATTTGCATTTCCCTGATGACAAGTGATGTTGAACATTTTTTCATATGTCTGTTGGCCATTTGCATTTCCTCTTCAGAGACATCCTTGTCTTTTTCCATTTTTTGACTGGATAATTTAGCTCTTCTGCCCATTTTTTGACTGGATAATTTTCTTTGTTGTTGCTGAGTCTCATCAGCTCTTTGCAGATTTTTGTGACCAGTCCTTTATCATTAGTGTTGGGTGCAAAAATGTTCTCCCAGTTGGTGGGGTTTCTCTTTGTTTTTGTTATTGTCTCTTTTGCTGTGCAGAAGCTCTTTAATTTGATGTAGTCCCAGCTGTTTATCTTTGCCTTCACTATCACTGCTTTGGGTGATGTGTCTGTAAAGATGTCTTTGATATGCAAATCACGTAGTGTTTCGCCTATATTTCCTTCTATGTATTTTATGGTTTCAGGTCTTATGTCTAGTTCTTTAATCCATTTTGAGTTGATTTTTGTGTATGGTGTGAGGTAGTGGTCATGCTTCATTCTTTTGCATGTAGCGACCCAGTTTTCCCAGCACCATTTATTGAACAAACTTTCTTTGCTCCATTGCATAGTCTTTGCTCCTTTGTCAAAGATTAGTTGACCATAAATCTGTGGGTTTATTTCTGGATTTTCTATTCGATTCCATTGGTCTGTATGTCTGTTCTTGTTCCAATACCATGCAGTTTTGATGATTATGGCTTTGTAGTAGAGTTTGAAGTCTGGGAGTGTGATGCCTCCATTTCCTTCTTTTTTTTTCAGTAGAGCTTTGGCTATTCGGAGTTATTGGTGCTTCCATATGAATTTCATCAATAATTGTTCTATTTCTTTGAAGAATGACATTGAAATTTTGATTGGAATAGCATTGAATCTGTAGATTGCTTTTGGTAGGATGGCCATTTTAATAATGTTTATTCTCCAATCCATGAGCAAGGGATGTCTTTCCATTTCTTTGTGTCTTCTTCTATTTCTTTTAACAGTGTTTTATAGTTTTCTTTGTATAGGTCCTTTACCTCTTTTGTTAGATTTATTCCCAAATATTTGATTTTTTTTTGTTTCGATACTAAAAGGGATTTTTTTTTTATTTCTTCTTCTTCAGATTTATTGTTTGTGCATAGGAAGGCTACTGACTTTTGCATGTTGATTTTGTATCCTGCCACTTTACTGAATTGATTGATGAGTTGAATTAGTTTTTCTGTGGAGTTTTTGGGGTTCTCTATGTATATTATCATATCATCTGCAAATAGTGATAGTTTAACTTCTTCTTTTCCTATTTGGATTCCTTGTATGTCTTTCTCTTGTCTTATTGCTCTGGCTAGGACTTCCAGTATTATATTGAAAAGCAGTGGTGAGAATGGACATCCTTGTCTTTTTCCAGATCTTAATGGAATTGCTTTCAGCTTTTCACCATTGAGAATGATACTGGCTGTTGGCTTGTCATAGATGGCCTTTATGATGTTGAGGTACGTTCCTTGTATCCCAAGAATTTCAAGGGCTTTTATCATGAATGGGTGTTGCACTTTGTCAAAAGCTTTCTCAGCATCTATTGATATTATCATATGGTTTTTATATTTCTTTTTGTTGATGTGTTGGATAACGTTGATTGATTTTCGGATGTTAAACCATCCTTGTGTCCCTGGAATGAATCCTACTTGGTCGTGGTGAATTATTTTATGGATACATTGTTGGATTCTGATAGCTAAAATTTTATTGAGGATTTTTGCATCTGTGTTCATTAGGGAGATTGGCCTGTAGTTTTCCTTTTTTGTGTTGTCCTTATTTGGTTTTGTTATTAGTGTAATGTTGGCTTTATAGAATAGAACGTGTTTAGTATTGTCCCTTCTTTCTCAATTTTTTGGAAGAGTTTGTGAAGGATAGGCAGTAATTCGTCTCTGAATGTTTGGTAGAATTCATTTGTAAATCCATCAGGTCCTGGGCTTTTGTTTTTGGGGAGGTTTTTGATTACCATTTCAATTTCACTACTTGTAATTGGTCTGTTTAGGTATTCTATTTCTTCTTTATCTAGCTTTGGGTGATTGTAGAGTTGTAGGAATTTGTCCATCTCCTCTAGATTGTTGAACTTGTTTCCATATAACTGTTCATAGTAGTTACTGATTATTCTTTTGATTTCTGCTGCGTCCGTTGTGATTTCTCCTCTTTCATTTATGATCCTGTTTATCTGTGCTTTCTCCCTTTTTTCCTTTGTGTGCCTGGCTAGGGGTTTGTCTACTTTATTGATTTTTTCAAAGAACCAGCTCTTGGTTTCATTGATCTTTTGGATTTTTTTTTTAGTTTCAATTTCATTTATTTCTGCTTTGGTTTTTATTATTTCTTTTCTTCTATTGGTTTTGGGGTTTTTTGTTGTTCTTTTTCTAGATCTCTGAGCTTCGAGATTAGGTTGTTTCTTTGAGTTCTTTCTTGTTTTTTGATGTGAGCTTCTATTGCTTTATATTTTCCTCTTATTACTGCTTTTGCTGCATCCCATACATTTAGGATATTGGTGTCCTCCTTGTCATTCATTTCAAAGAATTTTTTAATTTCTTCTTTGATCTCCTCGTTAGTCCGGGTACTAGAACATGTTTTTAGTAATAAATCACACCTTTAGGAAACCTCAGATTTGAAAAGCTGACACACAAAATTTTAACAAAATTTTGGATTTCTCTTTGTCCAATTCTACCATCATCTTCACGCCACCATAAAATATGGGAATTGTCATAGTTAAGAGTGAATATCATAGTAATTGTTAAACAGAGCCTTATCAGGTCTGTTTACTGCAAAGAAGACTGAGAGGAGTCACATGGAAGATAGTAGGCAAGTTCAAAAAGTAAAAGCAGAGTGACATTTTGTATGTGTGTTGCAAACTGTGGCTCTCTAGCAGTAACTTGTCAGCATCCTGCTCCTCATGTGCTGAGTTGGATAATGAAGAGTGATTTATGCAATGACAGAATTATCAAGAAAACTAGGCATTTATCAAACAATCAAAAAACAAAGACCCTGCCATAGGTAGAATCATGCTATTATATTCTCTATGCTTTGTCATGGTATTTTTCTAACCTCTCAGAAATATAAAGGCAATTCTTCTGAGTAATTAGGGCTAGTGTGTGTTTCTTTCTTACAAAAATGTAACTAGGCCTCCCTGGTGGCACAGGCAGTTGAGTGCAGTGCTGTGAAGCTGTCCGTAGCCTCTGCAGTGTGGGTTTGATCCAGGCCGGCTGGGGAGCTACCTACAGGCACAGCAGACCTCTCCTGTCTTGCCTGCTGCTCCCCTCAGCAGTGTATTTCAGTCAGTCTGCCTGTTCTGTTCCCCACTCTGTCTCTGGTGAATCCTCTCACGCTCACGCACATCTGGCCTATACCCCAGTTCTTGTATAAATACATAAATCTTCAATAAAATGTAACTTTTGAAACTTAATTTAGGAGTTACTGATAAAAATTAATATTTTGGAATATTTTAACTGTCTCTTTTTATGTACCCCTAGCTTCCCAAATGCTATATATGAGCTTTCTGAAAAAGAATACTTTTGTTATAAACTGTTTTTATTGAAATGAAATATTTTGGAGCTTGTAAGTGATAAATTAAGTCAAAGTAAATGTAGTTATTTTTAGTAATAAATAGGAATGTTAGTGTTTTACCAAACAGATAAAATAGAATATTGTTTTGCTGATTAGAAACACTTGGATTTAAGAAATTTTCAGAATGGAATATGGCATGTTTATGTCTGATCACATATATATATATATGTATATACCATGTATATATCATGTGTATATGTGTGTGTGTGTGTGTATATATATAATGTAAGACTTGTGAAACCATTCTCCACCCCAGAAAAAAAAATTCTATGGTCTGAATAACAGGAAACAAAGATAAAATTGGAAAAATAAAACTTTTAATAAAGTCCAGAATTAAATACATGTGGGGTGGAAATGCAATCATAAGCACACTGTGACACAAGCCTTGACAGGATCACTTACCCTTGTCCCTATTTTCACTTCACGAGGGGCATGATATCAATTATATTTGAGGTGACCTATAAGCCTCAAGCTTAAGTCATTCCCAAACCCCATATGGACCAAGAAACATGTGACTAAGGATACGCCAAGGCAACATAAGCAGAAGCATTGCTTATATACTGGTTGCTAAAACTGGTTTGTCTGGAGGGCTTCTACAAAGTCTCCTCAAAGAAGCAAGTAGATGCACGTTTTTGCCCTTCACTCACTATTCCTTCCTGCTGCTTGGAATATGATGTCAGTGGTTCTAAGAGGTGAACCCAGAATCAAGTTGTTCTGGCTATGATAGAGTAGCTATGTGAATAGAATCTGACCCTCTGATGGCTGTGGAGCTGGCATCCCAGCCTGGACTGCCCAGCACATGAAGAGAGCATTTCCATCATGCTTAGTCCACACTACTGAATCTAGGCCTAACACTGATGACACTGACAATACTTAATTTTGTCATCTAGGTTGCCCTGCACTCTTACTCCCTTTGGGAATGTATGTTAATTTTTATGTTAATAAGTGAATGACAAAGTAAAACTCACTTTACCAAAAATGCTCTACAATGCTTTCTTTATGATGTATCTACTTCAACAATGATGAAGAATCACACTATTTTGCAGTAACAATAAATGTAAATCCACATATAGACACTTGGCATTCTTCATGAACAGAAGAATGTTGTGAGTGTTAAGTGATTAGAATGCTACAAGTTGGACTTTCCAATAGTAGGTGGAGCTCTTTGGATCCCAGCTGAAAATAGGTATAAAATCCAACAAGTGTTACCTATTATTGTCAGAAGCAGAGAACAGTTAATTTAAATAAATGTGTTGGGCCTCCCTGGTGATGCAAGGAGTTAAGATGCAACCTATGAAACTATCTGCAGCCACTACAGCACAAGTTCGATCCCCACATGGCACAGCCGACCTCTCCTGACTCGCTCACTGCTCCGCTCAGCAGTGTATTTCAGTCAATCTGCCTGTTCTGTTCTCCACTCTGTATCTGGTGAATCCTCTCACCCCCCACACCTCTGACCTGTATCCCAGTTCTTGTATGATAAATAAATCTTAATAAATAAATAAAATTAAATAATTAATGTGTTGATCACTGTACATTGTCCAATAGTGATTTTTCTATGGGTAGCTTCTTTTTTTTAATTTATATTGTTATCAATTCCTGAAAAGCTATAATAACAGCATCTATATATATCTGGGGGCATCTTTCTATCAAAATACAAAATACTTCTGTGAAAAGCAGCTACTTCACCAATAGGAAAATTCCATGGTTATCATTCAAATAACTATATATTTATTCCAATTTATGATGTTAATTCTGGTTTCATTAATGCATGGCTGCTTTTTTTTATAGAAAGACATTACCATTGAATGAATATTAGTTTCCATGATTTCTTTATCCAAAATTTCTAATTATAAAATACATATTTACTTTGTTTTTATTGGCTCCTTTAAGGGATAACATATGGTACTTTTTAATGCAAAACTTCTTACCAATCAAGTGAAAAAATAATGTTTTCATGCTTTTTGCTTGTGATTATTAGAAAGCAAACAAAATTAAAAAGTCACCTCAAGCTAAGTAGCAATAAGAGCTAAACTGACTAGTCCAATTTCATTACGCAAACTAAGAGAAATTTTGGAATGTAAGAGTGCTTTTTTTTGAAAAATCCATTTTAATCTTCTAAACCCTTATCCAATAAACAAGGCAATAAAATTTGTATAGCATAATACACATAAGTTTAGTTATTTAGTAACAAAAATAAACATAGCATTGAGAAAAAAGTCACCTCAATAATAATATATAGAAAATCTGTCTTTTATTAGGAATCTCCTATATATGAGTTATAATACTTCTGGCTGCAACTAAGGAAAATGAAGTGTTTTTAAACAACCAGGAAGCATTTTGGTTTATATTATCAGGGATCCAGTGGTAGGGTGATTCCTGGGCTAATGGGTTCATCAATACTTCATCCAATAAGTAATTCTTCTCATCTTTCCAGATCCTGCCATTCCTGATGTACAAACTTTGTCTTCACATTAATTTAATTATTTTGGGGACAACTAATTGAATCATCATCCAAATATTTCTAGGAGTAGGCAAAAATCTTCCCTAGAAGTCTTCTAGCACATTAGACATGTCAGTGGCTGGAACTGTATCATATGCACATGTAGAAGTCGCTCACAGAGGAACAGAAGCCCTGATTATCTGTGTTCCAACAGAAATCACTCCCTATTACTAAGGCCAGACCCAGCCTCCCTCCTCTGAAGACATGCACAGGAAAAGTATGGTTTTATGAATACTACTGACGTCCTTTTAAAAAAGATGAAAAGGAAAGACATTGAAGTAAAAGAGGAGGGGACAACGGGAGTTGTACTGCAATCCACATTGCTGAATCTTCCTTTTCAGATCTTCCTTTTTCTGCATTCTCTAGTAATGGTCTTCTACCCGTCTCTTATTCTACCTTACATTGCATTCATGTATTTCGGCTTAATATCGCTAATTATAATTTGTTTGCCTAGAGATCACTCCTGCATTATTTTGGTGTCATAGTGTTTGAAAGGCATAGTTCTCCACTCCCATCATAGTAAACTGTCACTGTTGTGGTTTGCTCAGCCCCGTTTTAACCATTTCTTGAATAAGTCACTGAAATGAATTTAACATTCTCTATTAAATTCAAATTTCAAATAACTGCAATTTTTTTTAGTATAAGCATGTCCCACATATTACATAGGACATACTAATACTAAAAAAAACACAATTTTCATCTGAAATTAAAATTTAATGAGAATCCTCTATTTTTATTTGCTAAATTGGTCAATTCCAGGCGTGGGGCAACTACTTTCTTAGATAGCCCAAGTAGATACACAGATTTCTACCCTCCCAGCCTCACTTAAAAAAAAAAAAAAAAAAAAAAGATTTATTTATTTATTTGTGCATACAAGGACAGGGGTACAGGCCGGAAGTGCAGGAAGTGAGTGGATTCTCCAGAGACAAAGTGGGGAACAGAACAGGCAGATCGATTGAAATACACCACTGAGGGGAGCAGATGGTAGTAAATATGCCAGAGGTAATAACTGTTATATTTACATTTTACCCATATAAATTTATGCCTTTAATAATTTTCCCAAATAGTAACGTACATATGGAAGCAAAAAAAAAAAGAGGAGGTAATTTTATATTCTCTATTGTCTTAAACATAGGAAAAACAGTTTTAATAGCTGTCAGTTCTGGATCAGCTTCACAAAAACTTTCTCATCATTATGGGTTTCATGTTCTTCTTTTGCCTACCTGATAATTTTTTTTTTTTTTTTTTTTTTGTGGGACCCTTGCCGGTGGCTGGGGATCGAACTGGCGTTGCAGAGGCTGCGGGCAGCCTTGCAACCCAGCACACAACCGCTGCGCCACCAGGGGAGGCCCTACCTGATAATTCTTTAAAAATAATTGTACTTTTTTTTTGTTGAGGTAACATTGATTTACAGATCTGCATATGATTTAGGGGTATAGGTTCACCTCTCCTGATAAGTTGCCAAACAACCCCCACCACCAAAGTACCCAAAGTCCTCCACCACGGTCCACTGTGTTCTGCCCTCCCTTTGCTTCCCAACTGGCAGCTTCAAATCTGCAGTCAGAATTCTAGGGTATGTTTTGATTTACTATTGCCTATTCCTTTGCTTTGTTTCTTTATATTCCACATATCTGGTATTTGTGTCTCTCCTTCTGACTCATTTCTGTTCAGCATAATTTGATCAGTACCTGACCTACTGAATGTCACCTGATTGGCAGCTGGATGTATTTATAATCCTATATATATTCTTGAGCTTTGCTCTTGTGGACAGTTAAATTACTTGTAAATAGTTTGGTCCATTCAGATCTTAATTTCAAGATATGTTAAGCAGGATCAGAGCTGTGCTCATCCAGACCTAGTTATTCATCATTCCTGGGCAAGACTCAGCTGCATGCTCTCTAATGCCAGGTGAGTCATGAGACACTGCAGTCTGCCTAGTGGGGCCGAGCATTATTCCCAGCTCCTTGGAAATGCGGGCAGTAACTGTCTTACCTGGTTCTTTCCCGCGTTTTACATATTTCTTCACATGTATATGCAGGACTCAGCAAAATACCAGAGGGGAGCCTCTACAGATGTTCAGAGTTCCACTCTGTCTTCTCCTCACTCAGTCCTGTGAATTCTGGCCAACTTTCTCCCACATTCAGCTCTGGTTTCTCAATTCAGTGTCTGTCAGATTCTGCCAGGATTCTCTATTCCTGAAATTTAGACTGAACCCTCTAGGCAATAAAATAGTATAATGCTGAGACTTACTCATTTGTTTGAGATCATTGTCCATTGCCAGATGGCCAGGATCTTAAAAAGCTTGTTGTTGTTTTTTCAGCTACTTTGTCCATTTCTGATTGTTTAAAGCAGGAGGGTGAATCCAGGATTTTATTACATCTTGATCAGGAGCACAAGTTCACTAATTTGATTTTGCTAAGTACATATGGCAGGTTAGAAGCTTAGATTTATAGGCATGTTATGCCATGAAATGACTTAGAACTTTCTGCAGTCATTCAGCTTCCCTTAAGTGACATTCCATATACTTTTACTTAGATTTGTGGAAGTTAGGTGGTAGTGAAACATTCAGTGTAATAGCCCCAACAACAATCTTGTAATTAAAAAAATCACACTTTCAAGAGACAATTAAATCTCATTGAATATGCCCTTGTAGCACGTGGTATTATATGGAAGGGAGAAAATAATATGATTGCGCAGCATGTCTTAAATCTCCAAAAAAATATTCCATTCACTTTTCTCATAAAAACAATGTGAACTTCTTTGTTCATGAAAAGCTGACTAAGTCAAAGGTACTGTAAATGTGTTTACAGAAAGAAACTTTCTTCCAAGAGTAGCCAAAAAAAGGTGCTTGTTACTTAACACAAACATGGAGAGAGTTCAAAAAATTAAAAACTTAGCAAACATAGGTATCGCCTTTCCGTCCAAAGAGCATGATGTTTGAAATTTTCACTGAAAATGTTTTGCTCTGAATTTTTTAGAGAATTACAAGCTAGGTTTTTAAAAATCATATTTAGATGATAGAAACTTGGGGTGAACTTCAGGAAGTTGTGTTACAGAGGTGAAGACAAGAAATAAATTCTATAAATCAGGGTTCATTTTGGGTTATCCCCTAAAATCAACAAAAGCAACAACAACACTGTTCATTCAAAAAGGAATCATCTTGTGATAAAGGGAATAAAATGATGAGACTCGTGGTGGCCTAAATATAATTGTACATAAGTTCATCTTTCTAAGTTCACCTTTCTCTTTTTTTATTCTTGATGCAAAATTAAATATATTTAATTTAAATTGAGGAATTACATATTTAATAGGTTACCAAAGATGATGTGAAAATTTTTCAACAATGACTGTAACCAGAGTCAATAAACACTAGTATTTCTTTTTTTTTTTTTCTTTTTTCTCAGAAAAGAAACCAAACTATGGGTAGCCAAACTATGGGTAGCCAAACTATTCTGAAGTGAGTGTGAGTTAACTTCATCTCAACTCATTTAGAGATGAAAATGTCAGAATTACTAGAAAATGCACACTTAATTCCTTTTCTGACTTTTTCCTTTCTTTCTCACCTCTCTTATTCCATTCCCTGCTCCCACCACACACACCTCTTTTCAGTCCCCTCTCCTTTCTTCCTTCTACTTATCCATTTTCAAATATGCTTCCAGTACTTTTCAGCATAGAACCTCATCTAGTTTCTAGGAATAAAAGGTGAATGAGCCCAGTTGCTATTATTGAAGAGATCACAGTTGAGTAAGAGAGAAAACACATGAAAAGACACTTACATACAAGGTAAGTATGAAGAAGGTCAAATAACTCTACCTGAAAGAATCGAGAATGTTTTGACAGAGGAGGTAACATCTGAACTAGATGTTAAAAGATGCACAGCGATTAGGTATGTGGAGAAATAGGATGGGCCATTCTAGGCAATAGACTAAATATATGCAGAGGACCTGAAATTCACCACCATATTGGGGGAATGAAAAGAGAATGGAGCAAATTCAAAGAAGATGCAACAAAAAACAAGTGAAGATGTGTGTTGAGAGGTGTGATTGCCAAGGAGAGTTAAAACAAGATCACAAGGAATCTTAAATATTTTATTAAGGGAGGCTTAGTGCCAATAATCCTGGGATCTTCTGTATCATGATTGCTATCCTGGCATAAATATTAGTGCTTTCTCTCACTCTCAAATGTATCCTAGTTTGAGCAGTAAATGGTTACCCAATTAAAAGGTTACTTCATGACAGAATGTGTTATCTAGAAGGCAAGACTGAAGACATATACTCTCTTTTTTTTTTTGCCCTGTATTCAGTGATAACAGAGAGAGTTCCAAAACAGGGTTCCATGTTCTAGTTGCAGTGATGTTCTGTTTCATTTGTGGAAGCTGGAGTGGTGATAGGATTATTCGGCAGTAGACATCCATTCTTCCTGCCTTCTTGTGGTTTGTGATCCTGCAAAAATCTTGAACCACCTGCACCAATGTGCTTGCAGCTATGATTACAGATGAAAACTTGGTTAAGTCAATGAGATGCATTCATGTGTGATTTGAATTCAGCAGTGGTTAAATGTGATTGGGGACACACTGTGCAGACTGGGGCTTCTGTAGCAATGTCCTAGATTTAGTCTCCAGCTGTGTGAATAAGGAAAGGAAAGTGTGATAGCAGTAGTGGCAGATGGTTCCATTCAGAGATTCAGTAGCAAGCTCTTGGAGCCACCAGGTCCAGCTGCAACTTGCTCATTCTCCACTATCCTGACTTTAGCAGCAAAAGCAGCTGCCCGGGTGGGCTAGTCTTTTTGGAAACTAGTCCTGGAGCCCAAACCTAGAGGCAACTTCTCCAATCCTTCCAACAATTTAATGCACACTTAATTCTTTATATTAAATCCTTTCATGCTTAAAATAGCTAATGTGGTTTCAATTTCCTGGAACTGAACCTTTACATATATATGGTAAGTTATTTAACAAAATTGGGCCTCAAATCCACAGCCGTGTAATAAGAGGGTCAGGCTATTCAAAGACCTGTGAATGCCCTTCTACCTCTAGAACTCTCCTTCTGTGAGTCTATACTTTGGTGAGTTTGCTTAATACCTCTATTTTTCTCTTCTGCTTCTTCAGGAAATGCTTCCAATCTGGCATTTTGCTTACATTTCCATATAACTGTTTCCTTGAGATCACTAATGATATACTTTTAGTATTCAAAACAGGTACCTCAAACCAAAGGATGTGCACAAGACAGGGAGGAGAGATCAATTACTCATGTAACACTTATGTGCCAGTTGCTCCTAAGTAATATCTTACAAACTACTTGACCTACTCCAAACATTTGTTTAGATAAAACTTCCTGGAAGTACATTCTGTTTTTGTCTGGTCTGCAATTTAAATACTTTCACTCATTAACCTATAGATACCCCATCTACACCTTTCCATTCCAGGCTTTAGTCAGTAGAGGTGCTTCTTTATAGACACTAGCCTGAATCAGTCACATTTTCATTTTCCTTCTCTCGAGACCACCATCTCCATTTCCAGCCCAGTTTGTTTAAAGTTGCATGAATCAACCAGCCATCATTCTTTCATTGATGCAGCCTTTCAACATCCCATGTCATTGCCCTCCATCCTAACTCTTCCACATGTCTCTTCCAGTAGCTTTTGCTGTCTCCTTCGCTCCTCACCAAGAGTCTAAGAATTACTCAAGATCCTTTGCTTTTTATACATACTCTGTTGGGCAAGTCATTCATTGATAGAGTTTTAATATATTTGTACCCATAAGTAACATATCCTGAGTTACAGTACATTTTGACATAAGCTGTTCCAAAGTTTTCTTGTCATTATTCTTGAAAGCATTAACTTACCTCAAAATAGTATATCTTAGAACAATTTTCTTATATCTCCTTTCAAGGAAACCAAAACCCTGAAGTTACTTTTACTTTGCTTGCCTCCTCAGGCCACTGTCAGATCATAACTCTTGTTACAAAATATTCTTAGATTTGACATGCTAGCTGCATTTCTGCATCCAGTTTCTTATTACAGGTTCTATAGATTGGACTATGTCTTCTCTATCCCTATTTTCTCCTTTCTACACCTCTCCTATGTTTGGTCAATTAAATTAAATGTTATTTAATTTATCTTTAAATATTATTACCAAAACTTTTGATAGCTATAATGTCCTTCCCTCTTTAAACCTAAGCCTCTTATCATTGGATCATTGGCAAGTATTTCACTATCTTAATTATATATGAAAAAATGTTCATAATCACTTATCATCAGAGAAATGCATTACAAAACCACAATGAGAAACGACCTCACTCCTGCAAGAATGGCCCATAGCAATAAAACCAGCAAACAGAAGTGCTGGTGAGGGTGTGGTTGGTGGGATGTAGGCTGGTCCAGCCCCTGTGGAAAGCAGTGTGGAGGTTTCTCAAAAGATTGAAAATGGGGCCTCCCCGGTGGCGCAGAGGGTTAAGCGCTGTGCTGTGAAGCTGTCCGCAGCCTCTGCAGCGCTGGCTAGATCCTGGACGGCCAGGGAGGGTCCCACATTGTGCAGCAGACCTCTCCTGTCTCGCCCGCTGCTCCCCTCAGTGGTGTATTTCGTCAGTCTGCCTGTTCGTTTCCCTGCTCTGTTTCTGGTGAATTCTCTCACCCTCTTGCACCTCTGGCTTGTACCCCAGTGCTTGCATAAATAAATAAATCTTAAAAAAAAAAAAGATTGAAAATAGATTTGTCATATGTCCCCAAAACCCACTCATAGGTATTGACCAAAAAATACAGAAAATAGCCAAGACATGGAAAAACCATAAATGCCAAAAAAAAAACCAAAAACCCAGTGGAATAAGGAGATATGATATATGTGCAAAATGGAATACTACTTAGCAATCAAAAAAGATAAATTCATGCCACTTCCAGCAACATGGATGGATGGATGGATGGATGGATAGATGGATGGATGGAGATAGAAGGGCTTATACTAAGTGAAATAAGGCAGAAGGAGAAAAATAAACTCTGGGTGATGTCATTTGTATGTGGAATATAGAAAAACCAAACAAAGGATCAGACAAAGACAAACTTTAAAACCAACCCATGAAAACTGACCTTTGATCTTAGGCTTGCAAAGGGATGGAGGGATTGGTGAAAACAGGGGGGGATGGAGGAAAGAACACAATGGACTATTATGGAGATCTATGGGTACTTTAGCATTGTGAATGCTATGGATAATATACCTGAGGGAGGAAATCCTATACTGTCAAAACACTGGAAAGGATATAAAATAATGCTACTTCAATACCAAAAAAAAAAAAAAAAATTACATGTCTCTTACAGCAGTATAGCTTTATTTTTAGAAGAATTAACTGATTCTTTTCATTATTGTCTTATTTTTACCATTTTAATTATTTCATCAACCTAGATGAAATAATTAGACGATTATCCATTTGACGATTGTCCACCTGAATAGAACTATCAATATAGCTCAAAAAAAAAAATCCTTAAAGGAATTGTTCAAAGTCTTCACTGGTCCAAGGATCATCTCTCTGACTCTAATCAGTATGGTCAGCAGCCCCAGCAGACTTTCTACTAAAGTCTGTAAAGTCAAAACTTCACAAAGAATAAAAGCATTTAAGAGTAGAGTTATCTGTTACATTTTTTTCTCTTGTTCAGTGGACATCAGAGTATGCTCTTCATGGAGCAAAGAATAGTCACAGATAAGACTCACCAAAGCACATGATTTCAGATAACAACAAAGTTAGAAATCATACAGCATAATATTTGTTGTAATACAGTTGTATTCATGTTACAGATCCATGATACGTGAGAGTTAGTGCCTCATTATTCTAAATAATTTGGAACTTTTCATTATACTAGCTTTGTGGAATTGTAAACAGAGGGACATAAATGTTCTTGGCCAAGATGCATTTGTGGTTAAAAAAAAAATCTGTCAAGGGCCTCCCTGGTGGCGCAGCGGATTGAGCGCAGCACTGTGAAGCTGTCCGCAGCCTTTGCAGCGCCAGTTCAATTCCTGGCCAGCCAGGGAGAATCCCACATGGCAAGGCAGACCTCTCCTGTTTCACCCGCTGCTCCCCTCAGCAGTGCCTTCAGTCCGTCTATCTGCCTGTTTTGCTTCCCACTCTGTCTCTGGTGAATCCTCTCACCCTCCCGCGACTCTGGCCTGTACCCCAGCTCTTGTGTAAATAAAATAAATCTTTTAAAAAAAGTAATTAAAAAAAAAATCTGCCAATTAAAGATAAAATCCATTTTTATATAGGAAAATGGGCTAACAATAGCCAAAGAGTTAGAAACACACTAAAGGAGCAACAGAATGAGAAAAGAAGTGAACAAATCAGCAAGTCAATGGTTTGGTTTAGAGAAAAATGAGACTATAAGTGTATCATACTGTGTCAATGTGTACAAAGTAGAAGGGTGGGAAAAGAAATCATAATAGCTAATTATCTAATAGTAAAAAAGACCTGTAGGCAAGTTTTATATACAAGAGATATACACTATAATATTATATATGTATTATACTTCAAAAATATAGCTATCAAATGCAATTATACCTCACTATTTGTAGATTTTGTGCTTATGAATTTGTTTACTTGTTAAAATGTATTTGTTTACCCAAAATCATTACTTTCTTACTTTTTGTCTTCTGCACACATGCACAAAGTAGTAATAAAACTCAGTAGGACAAGATAATAAAAATTAGGGCATCCCCACTGGTGCAGCGGGTTGAGCGCCACGCTGTGAAGCTGTCCGCAGCCTCTGCAGACCAGGTTCAATTCCCAGCTGGCTAGGGAGAAACCCACATGGCGTGGCAGACCTCTCCTGTACACCCCACCACTGCTCCCCTCAGCAGTGTCTTTGGTCCTTCTGCCTGTTCTGTTCCCTGCTCTGTCTCTGGTGAATTCTCTCACCCTCCCGCGCCTCTGACCTATACCCCAGTTCTTGTATAAATAAATAAATCCTAAAAAAAAGATTATAAAAATTAAAAGAATTGGGCATTATAAAGGGAAAATAAATACATCTCTATTTTCAGATTACATGATTATTTTATAGCAAATCCAAAAGAATCTTCACATCAACTATTAAAATTAAGAATTAAATTAAGCAAGTCACTGAATATAATGCTAATACAGAACATCACTTGTACTTTATAGATTAACATCAAACATTGAGAAATAAAATTTATCAACACACAATAAAAAATGATTGTTTAAAAAATAAAATTTTTAGGAATATTCCAATAAAGAGGTGCTAGAACTCTATGCTGAAAACTATAAATATATCTTGATATTGAGGTCACAGAACTGGAGAAAATATTTGTAATACTTATCTGACTAGTTATTCACACCCAGAATATATAAGTACTACGACAAAACAATAATAAGACAGACACCAAATTTTTTAAAATGTCCTTAAAAATGAACTTCACAAAAATAGTCTAAAAACCAAGAGAGGTTGTTAGAGGTTCTCAATATTGCTAGGCAATAAAAGGCTCTCAATATTGCCAGGCAGAAGGAAAAACAAATTAAAGCTAGATAGCACAAACCTACTATCATGGGTAAAACTAGAAAATTAAAATTGACAATACCAAAAACTGGATAGGATTTGAGTCAACTAAAACTTATTAACTACTTTTATATTGGTACACTACTTTTTAAGTCATTTAGCACTATCTACAAAGTTTTGATATATGTCTACTACATGACACAGCAATTTTACTTTCATGTAAAAACTGAGGAGAAATGAGTATCTATGTATACCTACCATATTACATATACAAGTCTAGGCATAGCTACTTATAATAGCTAAAATTGGAAATAGATTGCCTGAATGAAATATGGTAAATTTGTATAATGGAATAGTATAAAATAATAAAAAAAGGATAACTTGCTACTGCACTCAGCAACATGGATAAATATAACAAACTATGTTAAATAAAGGAAACAAGAAAAAAAGAATAAATACTATATGATTCAATTCATACTATATTTTTAATGTAGAAGTGAAACTACTACTCTATGTGGAAAGAATTCAGAATAGTGATCACCTTTGATGAGATACTGCCTGGGGGATGATACAAGATAAGCTTTTGGTTGCTAGAAATATGCTATAACCTGATGGCTGCATTTGCAAAAATTCACTGAGTTGAAACTTAATACTTCCAACCAGGGAGATTTTTATTAAATATTTATTAATAAGGGAGGTAACTCAGGCTTAGACCAGAGCCATCTGAGTTTATTAATATATAAATTCAGGATTAATATTTTTAAAAACCAATGTGCATTGTAAACTTTATGTATACTACAGGTCAAGAAAAAGTTAAATTAAAATAAAAGACTTTCATATACATCTATTCCATCATATGCCAATGTTTTGTTTGACACATGAGAATAGTAATAAGAAACTTTGGAAAACAACATAAAAATCTCCAAAAGACATGATGTAGCAATCTAAATTGATGCAAGGTAATTTATGCAAGAGTGGCAAAGGCCTCCCACAGAGAACACCATCTCTCCTCCCCCAAAAGTGACTTGATAACGAAAACACTTTAAATCAATCCATACAATTTACTTTCTAGGGGGTGGAATGTCTGGCTAATGTAAGCCTAGCTAAAGTACCCAGGACATGTGCCAGATTTTTGCCAAAGAATGCCTATGAGATCATTCTTCAAAAGTCTTCCCCTCCATTCTCTTGACATGATATAAACGACTTTGGTATTTATGTACACTGAACACTCCTTTAGTATACTCTATAGATCTTTAAATAAAACCAGCTGTCATTCTAGCTAACCTTAAGGAAAAAGATGAAAGAAACATGGTTTTTCTGTTAAGACTCATATGCATTAAGAATCACCTAATTCTTAGGGTCTCTACCCAACATTTTGCCACACTAAAAAAACGAGATGCTTGTATCAAGAAGCACTCTAGAAGATCCTGAACCAGGAGCTTTGGGTTATACACATACATCACCCCATACTTTAGTACTAACTATTCATTTTCATTTGATTTGCTTATTTTTAAAAAAGTAACATCTTTTCTTTACTTGAGCTTAATTAACATGGAGAAAGAATCTAAGACAATAAACAATAAAGTTTATATGTTCTTACCCTTCAAAAACATTACAAATATTTTAACTGCTATTTAGATTTCATTTTTCTCAGTCATATCAATGAACATTAACTTCTTAAATTTAAGAACATAAGTCATGCCTTCCCATGTTAAAGAAAAACATGCATAAAATGATTTCTCAAAGGATAAACTGCTACTTTCTGTTATTATTAAAAAGAGAAGCACCTCAGACTTGGCCATAGACAGAAGCCTGTTAAGCAGTAAAGTCAGTGTTAATTGAATTCAACAATTTCAAGGGCCAATGTGTAGTATTAAAACATAGTGGAGAGACTATAAATTGAATGTACCCAGACTGAATGAAAAGCTGAGAGGTATGAGGCATTCCAAAAACAAAACAAAACAAATAGAAAAAGGATAAAGTAAAATGGGAACAAAATAAAGTAAATTCTGAAAAGAAAAGAAAGAGGCTAGAGAATTGTAAATCATTTGCAATTAAAGTTGGATAGTAACTAGATGAAATCAGAACCTTCAGGGTAATTTAAATGAGAAAGCAAGACCTAAGAATTTATGCAGAAAGTGTGACAGAAGATACAACATTCAACAAAATTAATTTTTCATACTGGAACAATAACATGTTAAATAAATAAAAGCAAACTCCCAAAAACAGTGAATCAAATTAGTTCTATTGTTTATATTATGAGCCTTGAGAAATGTCCTTGATTTTTTTATTTCTGGACTAATATAAAATGGATTTTCTACCCATGACACTTACCCTGAATCTCAAAGTATGATCTTGCAAATAATGAATTGAAATAAGTGAACTGTTCTGAGTTTCTTAAGATATAGCATAGAGTAATTCAAACTATTATGCTTTCATTTTATACTAATTAAATTCTCTGTTAATATTTCAGTAACATTTAGTATCATGAGCATAAAAATTAAGTAAATGCTATAAAATGGAGATATATTATTGACAAATGGTCATGTAAAAAATATATATGCAGCTGCAAAATCTTTCAGTGAAAGAATATTCCCCAAATACTGGATACTATTTGAACTTGAAGGTATTAGAAAAACTCAGACCTAATGTGAGTCTTATACAGACAGAGAGATGATGATGTAACCCTAAAATTTACATAGTTTTGTAAATGAATGGTAAATCAATTTAAAAAAGAAATGGACTTGTGAATTTATCAAAAAAATAACATTTTAGAGGACCTGACAGCAATGCTGTTGAATACAGTCTACCTACCAAGTACTTAAAACGCTATTTGAACAAATATACTTTTTTAGTTATCATATCAATCTGAATGTACATTATCACTGTAACATAATAAATATCAAAGAATTGTGATCATAGGTAAAAATAAATTACACTTATCTTTAAGAAAACAAAATTAATAAACTACATTTAAAATTAAATATTATCATTATTAGGATTAATTTGTATATAATTAGTGGGTACATTTTCTTACAGAACAGTAGAGAAAATAATTTTAAAGGGAGGAAGACAACAACATGGAGTAAATCATTATCCCTACTCTCAATGTAGAATAGATAGTGATGAATTGCTGATCTCACCAGGTTACTGACAAAGGATGATGACAGCCTAATTTGTCCAGTGCATTTTTTTAAATTATGTTTTATGTTTTATATTCTTTTGTATTTTATTTTTTATTTTTTTTAAGATTTATTTATTTATACAAGAACCTGAGTACAGGCCAGATGTGCGGAAGGGTGATAGGATTCACCAGAGCGGGGAACAGAACGGGCAGACTGACTGAAATACACTGCTGAGGGGAGCAGCGGGCGAGACAGGAGAAGTCTGCTGTGCCATGTGGGTTTCGCCCAGGCTGTCTGGGATTGAACCCGCGCTGCAGAAGCTGCGGACAGCTTCACAGTGCGGCACTCATCCGCCTGTGCCACCAGGGAGGCCATGTCCACTGCGTTTTTCATTAGAGGAAGGCTATATAGTTATGGAATCACTCATACTGCCTTAATGGGATTTACTTTTATTTATCCCTGCAGAGTCTGTTTGTGTTTTACCATCTTAGGACAATGCCTTCCAGACCAAAACATATTTTTTCTCTTGAATTACCTATCCTTAAGTCAATCAATGCTGCAGATGCTGAAATAGATGCAGACCACTGACCTGAAAGTCTGTGTTTTCATAGTAGTCAACAAAAGTCTGTGTTTTCTACTGTAGTCAACAAATGTCAAGTACAAATTTCTTTTTAGTGATTTCATATTTTTCTAGTTTGACTGCTTGACATATCAAAAAACATTGCATAAATAAACTCACTCATTTGCAGTTCTTCATGTAAGTGAAGCTCTTTATGAGAGTAATAAATTTTTTGAAATTTATTATTTTACATAAGTGAGCATATATTTCCAAAGGGAAAATCATCAGTGGTTTTCTGTATTGTATTATATAAACACACACGCACAAGCACAAAAGAAAATGTTTTGCTTATTGACACCACACACATATTCATGCTAAGATTTTTCCTGTCATTTTTAATGTTTACTATTTAAGATTGTATAGTCAAAATTTGCCAATTGAACTGTTCTTTCAAAATAGATTTTAAATATTAATACTAATAAACATCTCTGTTTTCCGCTTTGGTAAGAAACAAAATGATTACATTAAAAAATTTTAAATTCTTTCCTATTTTGTTTTTTCTTTAATAAACAGAAGTTAATATTATCAACAGAATTATTATTATCAACAGATAATTGATAATTAATATTATCAACAGAATTATTATTATTATTATCAACAAAATTAATATTATTTTCAGGTACCATTGTAAGATAGTTAATATATGAATTAGTCCTCACAGCAACCTTATGAAATATATAATATTATTGTCTCCATTTTACAAAGGAGTAAAATGAGCCATGGAATCTGTGATATGGCTTGAGTAACACAACTAAGCAGAACTGATGGAAATCTGGCCCCAAAGTCCTCACACTTAATTACTGTTACCCTATTTTCTTTAAGAAACATACGGTTTGAATTTCTGCAGGATAAACAATAACAAAGCAGCATAAGGGATAAATAAACTCAAAAAGACTTTAATATAGGGGCCTCCCTAGTGGCGCAAGGGGTTAAGCAACACGCACTGTGAAGCTATCCGCAGCCTCTGCAGCACTAGCTGCAGCACTAGTTCGATCCCCAGCCGGCCAGGGAGCAACCCACATGGCAAAGGAGACCTTTCCTGTGTCGCCCGCTGCTCCCCTCAGCAGTGTATTTCGGTGGATCTGCCTGTTCTGCTTCCCACTCTGTCTCTGGTGAATTCTCTCACCCTCCGCACCTCTGACCTGTACCCAGCTCTTGTATGCATAAATAAATCTTTTTAAAAAATCTTTAAAAAAAAAAAAGACTTCAATATATCACATTAAAATGATGGTTATGCTTTTAATATTTCAAAAACTATTCTTTTATACAAGGAAGTTTTGCCCATCACAATAAAATGTGAGCAAGGTATGAACAAAGAAGGAAACATAGTCACAAAGCCCATAATTATGAATGAATGAGTGAATATAAGGAATCAGTAAACAAGAATAGGTCCAAATTTAAAGCAGAGATTTGTAATTCCAGTACACACATAGAAAAAAAGAGATTTGAAGGATATACATTAAAAAGGATTTCTTTTATGATTTTATTTTTTCCAACACATTCAGTAATATTATTACTAGGAAAGAAGCAATAAATGGTCATCAAAAGAAAACAAGTAGAAAATAAGCTAGTTTATATGTTTTGCTTCTCTAATGCTTACTTAACGTGTATAAGAATATGCAACACATCTATATACAACAGCAGTTTTAAGTGCACCTATTGTGTGCTGTCCATACTGTATTTTAAGTTTTTGTTTAATTTGCAACCCCTACTAGTTCTGTCAGGTTGCTGAGGAATTAACAATAATGGTTCACTCCTATTTGTATCCACAGTACCTATACAACACAAAGCATGTAAATGAGGGCTAAATAATTTCATCTTTGTAGGATCAAATAAACTTAGGACAATACTATCTTTACCATTTATGAACAAAACTGTTTTGGAGGCTAAAAATTGCCCGGTATGACCTCATCATTCCATAAACATACATGTAGCTGTGTGGTCATGAGAACACATTATCAGCTCAAGATATGAGCAGATGTTTCCAGCACTGTTGGAAAATCAAGTGTTGAATTTCACCTTCTTATAGTCTGGTAAAAATTTTTATGACATGATGCTTTAGTCTTGGAAACACTTGCCACACCTCCACACTCCAATAATATTCATGTTTCCTGTGACTTTTGATAGATACCTTTACTATTTGAGACTTTTTTTTTTTACTGCATTGGGAGCACCTTGAAGGCAATGAACCAGTACAAACTGTGGCAAAAGGACAATGCGCAGTCTTGCAGGTTAGATACCGCACAAGTGTGCTGTTACTCAATGGCCTTATAAGGCCACCGCGCATTATCAGGACAAACCCTGATAGTTATTCTAGAGCTGTTTAGGTAAAGGTCAATCATTCAACCTGGTATGAACTGGTTAAAAGAAATTATGCAGAGAGGCACTGGATAATCTATCATTATCTCAGGTTCACTAACATACATTTACCTATAAAACTCTCACCCGAGAGGGCCCTTTGTTGTCCTTTTCTAACCACGTGATCCACAAAAAGGCATGATCTGGTCATGAAAGGATACTGTACCTGTGCAATCAAGATTCTGGGCATTTCACCATTTCCCACTCTGTCCAAATACTAATAATCCTATAAAAATCCAAACTCACTTTAGGAAGGAGAGACAGTACTTGGGACTGATCCCTCTGCTTCTTGATTCACATAATTAGGAGTCTCATTGCTATGAATTGTCCATCTAGTCTTGTCAATTGGCTGATGAAAGCCAAAGTGACAAACCCTTTGCATTTGGTAAAAGTATCACATGTGAAGAAATGCCATAAACATCAAACAGATTGGGAGGTTTTTAACATCAATTTTCTGATATATGAAGAGAGAGTTTTTTATAATATGCAAAATTACTGGAACATGAAAGACAATAAAAAATACTTACATAAATGAATTGACCAAGAACTAAACTAATAAATAATGTACACACACACACACTCAAAAAATAAATGTACTGAATGTTGATTTTTATCTTTTAAGTGAACATGTGGAGAAAAATGAACTCAATATGACACATGATATAGATTAAAATGTAATAAATTTAAAGATCACTTGGCAATAAATATTTATAATTTTATGGTCTGAGACATAGGAAGCAAATTCTCTCTAAAGTGATAGCATAAGCTCTATCATTATATCCCAGCATAAAAAGCTACCAACATGGGATACTGGATCTGGGATTTACTCCCTTATAGCTGCTTAGAAACTTTAAAGTCACCATGGATGATAAGCACTCTTACTTAGGTATTGAAAAGTACTGGATCTAAGAGATCTGTAAATAAGATGAGGCATTAACAAAACAACAAAATTAGCCTGCAATTCTTGGCTCTCTATCATTTAACCAGTATTTTCCAAATATCTGCTTTGTATAAAATACTATGCTGAGTACCAGAATTCTTTTGGCATAGTAATGTCACCAAACTTCTGTCTTAGCGAGATGATAGCTTTTCACCATTTTGTATTCATTGTTGGGTTAGGGTAGAAGACACCAACCTAGGTGATAAGAAGTTTTAAAATCTAATTCCTGGTTGCCAGAGGTATTAAGTAGTTCAATCCCATGATTAAGTGTGTTCTGCTCTGCATGAAATGACTGACTCATATCCCCAGAACTATGCTCTTCAGGGTTCCTTTTAGTAAACTTCCTTTGCATTTAACATATACTGGTTTTTTTGGTCCAAAAAACAAAAACACAAAAACTAATATGCCATATGTGGTGGCAGGATGGGCCACTGAGCAGGATTTCTAGGATCCGAGCAGACCAGACCCGTAAAGGAGAGTCCTGGAGCCCTCAGTGGCTTTCTCAGGCTTTCACTGAGCTTTTACCTGAACTCCAGCAACCAGGTACACAGCAGGCAGGGGTTGGGGGGCTGGGGGTACCCAGGAGGCTGCCCGGGCCTCCAAGCCGCTGGTAAGTCTTCACTCTGGACTTCTCTGGTTCTTTCTCCTTTCCCTCTCTTGTTCTTTCTCCTGCCTCTGCTTCTCTTGGGGGATATCTCAATACTGAAGTCATTCATGGCCCACAGAAGTAAACAATATCACTTATAACAATGTAACAAAATGCAGGTACCTCATAGGTTAGGGCAATCCTAATGGCAGGAGGGCAGAAAAGCCTGAGAACCATTTACCCTACACCCATATCTAAGGGAAGAGCCATTCTATTGCATAAGGCAAAGCACCACTGCGCTACAATTTTCTTAGTGGGGCCGTTAGTTCTCTGAGGGACATTAAAGCATTAAAAATGAAACTAATATGTTCAGCCAAAATTTTCTAGATAATTGCATTCTCAGGAGGAAAGTTTTAAAGGCTATTTTAATGTTCCAACTCTTTTTTCAGCCAGATGACTCCCATAAACAGTTAATTAACATCATAATTGAAAGCCTTGGGGGAATAGAGAAAATTTGCAGCAGTTTGTATCTGCTCAGAATAAATGGTCCCCTTACTCCCTCTCCCTCCCAAGATCTCTCTCATCCTTTTGATAATAATTTGTGTGGAATTTGGCTTTCCTCAATGCCTTAAAAAATGTAGGAAGAAATTATACTATTAATGGAAAAGGCTGATGGTTTGATTTTAAAAGTATTTTTTAAGTTTTGAAAATGTCTATTTAGAATTTCCAGTCTATTTTAGAATAAATAAAATATGTATTTTGGAATAGAATTCCCACAAATTCTATTTTAGAATATGTTCAGTTTGAGAAGCTTGATTTAAATTTCTGTTATTTCTATATATTTAAGAACTTCATTTTAGTCCACCAAACCATTCTTCTAGTGTCATAAGAGGTAGCAAACTAACTTTTGACTTTTAATTTGCAATAAAAACTGAATCTGATTTTCTTACTTACTCTGTAGTAACTGTTTAGGTCTTTGCCATATTTTAGAGATCTCCATTTCAAGAGATTTAAACTACATAATTTAAAAAAAATCCTAGTTGGAGCTAACAAGTGTCACATTTGTTGCAATATTTCCATAGGATTAAGTTATATGTGTCTACTCACATGTTTTTTAACTCTGGATATTATGTGTTTAACATAGGTGAATATATAGAAACCATTGTACACCTGATATATTTAGTAATACTAATATATTTTAAAACAAAAATATAGATGTACATATTTTAATGCAAAATAATATTGCTAAATATCAAAATGCAAACTAGAAGCATGTTCCTCCATGTATATTATCAGAAATATCACCAAAATAGATTTATACTTACATTTCAACCCTAATATACTATAAAATGTAGACTTATGGTTTCTTAAAATATTTCCAATTCAATGATATCCTCAGAATCACTAGTTCTTAAGTTTGTGGCTTCAACTCACACACAGAAGGAACTAAAACCATGGCTAATTCAGTGTTAGCCATGCTTACAAACTGTTGCCAGCTTATAATAATTTATCTTTTGGAATTAATATTACTGGTGATTAAATAAGGAATATCTGAGGGAATAGTAGATTAAAATGAAGACAGTTATAATTCCAAGATCAAGTATAATTGATAAAGTCAAAATTTGCTCACATCTATATGCCAATACAAAGTCTAAACATGGCTTCCCAATTCCTCTAAATGCTGGATACTTTGAAAAAAAGTATTTTGAAGAAGAGTCATGCTAGGTGCTAGACTGAAAATAAGCAGTATATGATGATTCTGATAAAGGGCTAATTACTGAGGTCTGTCAAGACAAATAAAAACGACTATAATGCCTAAATGAGAAGAGTGATAGGAAAATAGTTTCAGAACAAGTATAAAGAACCATGTTTTAATTCTAAATCTCTTACTTGCAAAATGTCATCCAATGAGAGTCCTAATATTCACAGATTTCTGAAATTGATCAAATATAAGGGTCATTATGTCAACCTTAGAACATTACTGTGATAAAAATATAATTGCTTTCATTTTGCAGATTAAAACATTGAATATAAAATGAATTTGACTGAACTCTCCTGACTGCAAAATCCATGCTGTTTTTACTATACTATATTGAGCCTGAGTAAACAGCATTACTTTACAAGAATTAGTACTTATTGAGTATATTCTGTCTTTCATACAAGTGGACAAGATATTGTTCATTTTACAAAATAGGGAGAATACAAAAACAAAACAAAACAGGAAGAAACATGGTTAGAAAAAGCTCAGAAAAATTATCTTACACACATAATAGAAAAATTTTGCTTAGTGCTTTCACTTAGTACATCAGTTATCTCAAAAAACCTTATGAAGATAGGATTGAATATTTTATTTTTATAAAAAGGATGAGAAATTAAACCCTAACCCAAGATCATTCTTCAATCATTCTTCATTCTTCAATCTCAGTAACTAAACTGGGATTAAAGCCTATTTGTGTTCTTTCCACTACATCATGCTGCATTGTCAAAATTTTAAAGAAGACACCCATGACAGCTATGGTGGAATAATTTAAAGCAAACCAATACTTCCACAAAAACAACTATAAAAAACAATTAAAAAATTGAATGTTTTAGAGAGTTGCTGAAGTAAGCAACACATAATAGGGGTGGGGAGGAGAGAAATTATAGAGAGTTGAACTAACATTCTTGAAACTAAGTTTCCTCCTTGGGGTACATGCTGATTCTTGTGATGTCAAGGACAGAGGTCAAGCACAGATGAATGAAGCCATTGCTAAGGGTGAGAGAAGCCATTTAAGCTCCTGGAAGTCTCACAGAAATCTAGAGACAAAAATTTAACTTTATGGGTTCTGAAAAAGTGAGGGCTTAAGGACTTAAGTTCTGGTGAGAAAAAAATCCTCAATTCTGTTGTTTTATGCTTAAAGAATTTGATTTTTTTTAAAAAGTATGGTAAATTGTTAAGACCAAAATAAAAACTTGTTAAAATACACAAGTTTTTGGCCTTAGTGCTGTTTAAACAAACACCAAAGTTCAACGTTCTGAACAAGCTAAATAGAAAAGACCTCAGTAATCCTGGGGGTACAATACTGCAGAAGCAAGGACAGTTTAGAAATGATCAGAGATTTACAAAATTTAAAAACTAACATCAGGATAGCTTTGATTGGATTAAAAAGATCTTCCTATCTGTGTTTGAATATTGAATACTGCATCCTTCTGTTCTTCTACACTTTTTCTGATACACTGTCTACCATAAAGATTACCAAGTTAACCAAAAAATTAAAAGGACCAAAGAAAATAGAAAATAGAACGAAAACAACCACTGACCCAAGTAGTAATTAATGTATTTAAGAAAGCAATTGACCAAGTGAAAAAAATCATCAGAAAATTAAAAGTATCAGAAAGATTTAAATGAAAATTTTAGAAATAAAATATGCAATACTTAAATATAAGAACTTAACTCAATGACCTCGCAAAGGATAATGTATCAGTGAGACCCAACAGAAGAGAAAGTAAAAGAAATTGAAAGAAGTTTAGTAAAAAATACCCATATGGAAGCACAGAAAACAAAAAAAAGAGAAAAAAATTTTAAAGAGCATAAGAATATGTGGAACACCATGAAAATGTCTAACATACATGTTATCAACCTGAGTATGAAAAATATAAATAATACTTACATTATTTATAAGCTAGAATTTTCAAAAGTGATGGCATCACTTCAAAATAAAGGCCTCAAACACAGATTTAAGGAAGCAAGCATTATAAAAGCCAAGGAGGATAAACAGAAAGAAAACCACACAAAGGCACTAATATCCAAAGACAAAGTGAAACTTGTGCAATCAGTCATAGAGAAAAACACATGACTTTAACAGAACAATTATATGGCAACTTGACTTCTCATTGGAAATGATGAAAGTCAAAAAGCAGTGGATCTGTAGTTTTAAAGCGCTGAAAGAAAATATTCAATTCAAATAACCTACATAATTAAGGCAAAATATAGTGTCAGAGAAGCAGAATTAAACAAAGAAACCATCAAAACCTTTGTATAGACTCATAGGAAAAGATGTACTAAAGGTAACTCTTCAAACGAAAGGAAAGAGTTACTTTATGAAAATTTGTACAGGAAAGAATAAAGAGCTGCAGAAAAATGGTTACGTAAAAATAAATTTTGACTGTTTTAGGGTATTAACATATGTCTGGAGAATTGAAAACCAGCACAATAAAAATGCAAATATTGGAAGGGTAAATGGAATGAAATTGGCCTAAGATTCTAGTATTTTCCCAGGAATTATCAAAAGTTAGATTACAATAAATGAAGGACTCCTGGTGGCATAGGGGTTAAAAACACATCGCTGTCAAGCTATCTATTGGCAGCCACTGAAGCTCTAGTTCAACCCCAGGCCCGCCAGGGAGCTGACCCACATGCTGCAGCAGACCCCTCCTGTCTCACCCACTGCTCCCCTCAGCAGTGTATTTCAGTAGATCTACATGTTTTGCTCCCCACTCTGTCTCTGGTGAATCCTCTCACCCCACCCCCCGCACCTCTGTCCTAGACCCCAGTTCTTGTATACATAAATAAATAAATTTTAAAAAAAGATTAAAATGAGTGAGATATGAATGTTGTAATACTGCAGTGAATACTAAAAAAAAAATAGTAAAAGAATTTTCTGTAAATAACTAATCAGAGGTGGAAATGGATAATATAAAAAATGAGCAATTTAAAAGAAAACAAGAAAGTGGAGAGATAGGAGGACAAAAAAAGAAGGAAAGTAATATGATAAATGATATTATCCCAAATATATCATTAACTATTGTAGTGGTTGAAGTGTGTCTCTACAAAAGATATGTTTATTTTTTTTTTTTTTAGGATTTTTTTTTTTTTATAAATTTTATTGTTATATTCCCCATACAATTGCAGCCCCCCATTCTGACCCCAATCCCTCCCCTCCCGCCCCCGCCCCCCTAAAAGTGTCTCTGGTTCATAGTTTTTTCTTGATTTTGATTTTCACTTTCTTATAGTTATTCATTTTCCTGGTCCCTTATTTAAGTTTTCTAGATTCCTGCTGAGTGAGACCATCCGGTATTTTTCTTTTTCTTTTTGGCTTATTTCGCTGAGCATGATCCCTTCCAGCACCATCCATGTTGCAGCAAATTGCATGTGTTTATCTTTTTTGAATGCTGAGTAATATTCCATGGTATATATGTACCACATCTTCTTGATCCAGTCATCTATTTTTGGGCATTTGGGTTGTTTCCAAAGCTTAGCTATTGTAAACAGTGCTGCTATAAACATAGGGGTGCAGGTGTTCTTTGGAATTGATGTTTCTGTGTCCTTTGGGTAAATACCTAGGAGTGGAATTGCTGGATCATATGGAAGCTCTATGTTTAGTAGGTCCAGAAATCTCCACACAGCTTTCCACAGTGGTTGGACCAGTTTGCACTCCCACCAACAGTGCATACAAAAGATATGTTTAAAATCCAATGACCATGACCTTATTTGGAAGTATCATTATAAATATAATCAAGTTAAGATAAAATGATAATGAATTAAGGTAGGCCCTAATTCAATGACTGGTTCTCTTATAAGAAGAAGGAAATTTGGACACAAACATACAAGATAAACAGGTAAAGATGGAGATCAGAGTGATATGTCAACAAGCCAGAGATCATTGCCAATTATCACAAGGTAGGAGAGGAATCAAACTGATTCTCCCTCAAAACCTCCAGAAGGAATCAATTCTGCTGACTCCTGGAATCAAACCTGTAGGAAAATTAATTCCTGGTTTTTAGATCCTCAATTTGTGGTACTTTGTTACAACACCTCTAAAACTCTAACACAATTATAGTAAATGGAAATTGATTATACGTTTGAATTCAAAAACAAAAAATGTCATGTTGCATAAGAAAACCAAAATAAAAACCCAGCAATATAACACTTACAAGAGAAATAACTTAAATAAGATACAGAATATTAAATATAAAATAATTGTGAAAAGTGCACCAAATAAACCCTAAAGAAAATAAAGTAGATATAATTATGCTAATACCGGATGAACTAGACTTTAAAACAGAGAACAATAATGAAAATAAAGAGATATTTATAAGATTAAAAAATGCAGTCTATTAGGTAGTTAAAGCAATTTAAAATTTATATGCAACTAATTATATGGCTCTACTATCTTGTAGTTTCAGGCAAAAACTGATAGAAAAAAACCTTTAATCATTGTGGGGAGTTTTAACACAACTGCCCCTCACTAAAGAACACACATTTAGAAAAATAGTACATTGCTGGATGATATGAACAACACAATTAACAAGCTGACTTGGTAATAAACAGCACTGTTTCCAACAATGACAGAATTCACATTCTTTTCAAGTGATCATAGAACATTTGTCTGTTGCTGAACCATAACATTTTATGCTGGGCGACAACATAAGTCCTCAACAAATTTCAAAGAACTGAAATCATTCAATGTTCTCCTACTATGGTGGAATTGAGCAAGAAATCACAAAGGAAAAGAGAGTTAAAAAAGCCAATGTTGAAATTAAGCAATACACTCATAAACCATGTGTTGAGGAAGGCATCACAGTGGGAATGAGAAAATAACTGCATATTAGAATTTGTGGGATACACACAATGCTGTACTTTGAGGGAATATTTATATCCTTGAATTATTAAATTGGGGAAAGAATACAGAATGAGTATTAACTTCAAAAATATTCATCTCAAGAAGTCAGAAAAAGAAAAAAGAAAAGAAAACCTAAGATTCATAAAACTAGATGAAATAATACAGAGTAGAAATAAAATAGAAACAAATACAGAGAACAATGAACACAGTCAAACATTAAATCTGTAGAAAGAACAATGTAATTTCTTGATCAGAGGAAAAAAAGGTATAAACTGCCAATATTAGAATGAAAAAGGGGTTAACATTACAGATTGAAAAAAAAAATTGAGGGATTCCCTGGTGGCACAAGGGGTTAAGTGTAGCGCTGTGAAGCTGTCCACAGCCTCTGCAGCGCAAATTCAATCCCTGCCCAGGGAGCTACCCACATGTTGCAGCAGACCTCTCCTGTCTGGCCCGCTGCTCCCTTCAGCAGTGTACTTCAGTCTATCTGCCTGTTCTGTTTCCCGCTCTGTCTCTGTGAATCCTCTCGCCTCCCACACCTCTGGCCTGTACCCCAGTTCTTGTAATCATAAATAAATCTTTAAAAAAATTAAAATAAGAAAACATCCTGAACAAAGAATAAAATAAATTTTTAAAATAAATTTTAAAAATTTGTAAGAAGTGAACAAATTCCTTGAAAAACAGGTCACTGAAAATACCAAAAAAAAAAAAAATATATATATATATATATATATGAATTCTATTACCTCTATTTAAAAAAATGAATTTGTAGTTAGAACTTTAAATAAATTCAAAGGATCCTATGGACAAGCTATGAAAATTAATAATTGAATTTACCTATTTTTTGAACAAATGAGTTTTAATTTCTTATTAAATTGCAATAAAATAAAAAGTATCTTTTTTTCTGTTTTTTTTTTAAGGTAACACTGGTTTACAACATTATGGATGATATGAGTATAGGTTCACACCTCTTCAGATGTATGTGACCACATTATGACCACCATAAAAATACCCATAATCCTCCATCATAGTCCATTGTGCCCCTTCCCCCTTGGAAATTACATTGTCCATTAGCAATGCAAAGGACTGCATGACATGGTATACCCATGTCATGAAAAATTATAGAGGAAGAAGGATGAATGAAATGTGGTTAAACACATATGTGTGCTTGAATTTCACAAAATAGTTTTGAGTGATAAAACCTGGACACAAAAAATGACATACTGATGATTTCATGTAAATTTCAAAATCAGGCAAAACTGCCTTAAAAGTGTTTTAAAACAAAATATTAGAGTGCTGACAATCTAGAAGACCTTCATCTAGGAGCTGGCATTCTAGAAAGCTCAACAGTGATGTGAAATGTTCATGCAAAGACTAATGGTTGCTCCATAGCTTAATGAAGAATGTGCTATATAAACACTGTCTAGCTCTTTATTTCCCCAGACAGAATGTGTTATAAAGACTCTAAAACACAAAAATTTTCAGTTTATGGCTATTTTAGCTACATAAAGAAAAAGTAAACAACATATGCCAATTTTTGTAAGAAACAAAACTAAAAACATGTATTTATTCTATTAAAGAACTGAATAGCAGTCTATTTGTACTAATGCATGTTTGTGAATAGTTTCCTTTTTTTTCTAGTGCAGAATTCCAGATTACTATTTTCTTACTATTCTTTGAATCATCCAAGCCAAAAGTTGTTTTTAGCATTAAGCAGCTATACCAGAAGCAAAGAAAATCCATCATAAGGGATTATTTCACTTAGAACAGCACTAGAATTATTACACACATGAATTATTTAAAAATTGGATAATTTTATGTGGCAAAAGGAAGAAGAAAGTTATAAATAGAAGAGATGTCACTAATTATTAACTAGGCAATATGAAAATAAACATTTCCATAAATAGATTTTTATATTTTTTTCCTTATGCTAAATTTTCTTCCACTTCTGTTTCTTCCATCCTGTCCACATTGGTGGATTATTTATTGCTATTTCAGTTATATATTTCAAGAGAATGAGGTGACTGATTATATTTTTGTATAGTTGCTTGGTTTAAATTGCTGTGAAAGGAATTTATTTTTGAAGTTGGAAGCTGTTACTGTTACATCAAAAATATGACAACAGAAATGACTAGCAAAGAAATACTCATGACAACACCTTTAATTTTAGTTACTATAATCATTTAAGCCTCTTACCCTTGCTGCTATTATTTACCTCTTTAAATAAAAGGAGGTATTTCTAAGAACGTCCAAGCCACTAACTATTTCTTGTTAATTGTTCTAGTTCTTCACTATTTGCTTATGAAATAATTCCCATATCTTACAGGTTACTACCTAAGGAGATCCTCAGTTATAGTATTAGCTCTGGGCTGTTAGCCCTGAAATGCCAGCCCACTGTATTTCTTCTTAATCTAGATCTTCTTGCCTATCAATTTTATTACCAATTCCTCCATTTCCAGCATTATTTCACCCTTCTGACTTGCTGCTAAGTACTATCTCTCTGTTCCCACAGTGAGACTCAGTCTTAGGCCTCTGGCAACCCTGAGTTAACATTCTATTTCATCCCTGTGAGTTAGAAAATTGTCTGGGCAAGCCTGTTTATCACAAGGAATCGTCTGCAGGTAGCCAATCCATTTCGAGGTGGGGGGGCTTAGTTTACTCAATTCTTTTAATTTTTCTTGAGTGCCTACTATGTGCCCAGCACTCTGCTACGTGCTAAAAAGAAAATGATGAGTAAAACAGAGAGGTCCCTGTACCTCCAAGTGTCTTAATGGAAAAGACAGAGCTTAAGCAAGTAACTGCACAGATATATGATTACAGACTGCAATGAATGCTGGCAAGAGAAAGTACTTGGTAATCTGAGGACATAGGATGGTTGGCCTGACCCAGTCTGCAAGGTCAGGAAGGGCTTCCAAGGAAGTGATACTCAGCCAAGATTGAAAGAATAATAATTAGGTAGGAGCATGCTGGGCAGGAACTTAAATGGCAGGATAAGGATTTGTGTCCATGAAAAGATGGTATCTTTTTTAACTTAATGCCTATAGTTTGTCAATAAAAGGATACTGTGTGAATGTGAAAGAGTAAAAACCAGGTATCTAAGAATTCTTCCTCAGATGCCTTTATTTAAGTGACTGGGATGAATAGGAATTTAAATATTGAAATATTTAACATTTTCAAATTTTTTTTAAAGATTTATTTTATTTATTTATGCATACAAAAACTGGACTATAGGCCAGGGATACTGGAGGCAGGGGTGGGTGAGAGGATTCACCAGAGACAGAATGGGGAACAGAAGAGGCAGATCTACTGATATACACTGCTGAGGGGAGCAGCAGGTGAGACAAGAGAGGTCTGCTGTGCCATGTGGGTTAGCTCACTGGGCAAGGATTGAATTCATGCCACAATAGATGGTGATAGTTTGATGGCACTGAGACATTAATCCCTGAGCCACCAGGGCAGCCTGAAACATTTGACATCTTAATAAATGTTAAAATATTGAAATGTTTTCATATTGGTTGGTAAACAGCTATTGTCAAAGGAACCCTGAGCACTGGAACTGGACCACCCTGCCTCAGCAACTGTGCCAGAGTTCTGACCAGCGTATACCCATGACACATTGGTCATTAACTGCTTTCTCATCCTTAGAAAGGAGAGAAGATGAAAAGATTGCTAGCTCCTTGCAGATATCTTTCCAAATAATTCCAGGGCAAAGCCTAGAATTACAATCATAGTTAGTTTTTCTTTACTCTGTGTGAATTCATATAATAAGTTTCAGGATGATAGGGGAGGAGAATGGAAGAAAGAAGAAATATCTAAAAGGAAAAAGGATTTAGGATTAAAAGTCATTGTGAAATTAATATCCACTTGGCTATTGCTCAGAAATGTCAATTTATAAAGGCTTCCTTAGATAGCTAAATAAGCAAAACACACACACACACAGACACACAACCAAAAACGGACAATGTAGTCACTGAGCAAGGTGGTCTACTCTCTGTTCTAGCATTTTCCAAAGCTATGTAAACTTTCCTTCTGCAGACTGTGGAAGAAGGCCAAGTTGCCATCTGATGTGACATAGTTTTCACTATCAGCAGCTCTGCTGCCTTGAGTTGCTTGAGTCTACAGTCTTGATATTCTGAGTGGTCTGTGATGTTGTCAGCATTGGTTGGAAATAAGGAATTCTTTCTTTGAAGCTGGATTAGTGTTATTTCTACTTGGGCTTAGAGAAAAGGGATTTTCTAGATTATTTCAGCTGAAATTTTCATGCTTATGGTTATAAAAAAGAACCCCATTCCAGGAAATGCTTTCTGGAAATATTCTCATCCATAGATGGAATTGATATGGATAATGAACTAGTGTTCTCATCCTAACTTATAAAAATTTTACCCATACTAGTAGATAGTCATTTCTTACTAAAATTCCTTCACTGGTTTCCATAGGAAATGGTAGCATTCTTCATATCTCTATTATTGCAACTATAAAACACTGGGCACAATGAGAGATGCATTTAGTAAATCATATGTACTTTAATTGGGATAATTTCAATTCATTGTTGTCAAAACAGTTACTTTTTTCCCTATATTCATTTAAGAATGTAGGAACACTTATGGATCATCTGTGCTCGTGGTACAGTTACTTCTAAAGGTTAATCAATTTGTTCAGAGCAAAAGACACGTGAGTATTTCATTAGGAAGAAGTGTCCTTCTTAAGTAGAAATGGAAACTAAAAAATACCACAAATAAATGTTTAAAAGAACTGAAGGAAGCCATAAAGCACAGTAACAGGCTGAATATAGTAAAAGTTATGGAGTGGAGTAATACTGCCCTCGTCTGAGCTGTATGAAAGGTAGGTCACTGTTTACCTGTGCTTTTGAAGGTGCTGCATGAAATCCGTAGTATTATATTATTGAGGAGTCTTATTTAACTTTTTAAAAACTTTACAAGCTTTCAGTGGCAATAGAGACAAAATTACATTGCAAAAGTAAAGATTGCACATGGATGTTAGAGAATAAGCAATAAGATGTTGCACGCAGTATTTCAGAAATATGAAAAATCTGATGTGGGAGAGAGAGGGAGGGAGGAAATAAGTAGGGGGAAGTTGGCAACACAAATTAGGTACATGTGTCAAAATCTGTATAGGTATACTTTTAATCAGGGTTTATTGAGTATCTTCAGTTCTTGAAATTATTATGCTTTTAGGATATTCAGAGAAGAGGGAAGGATAAAAGAGCAGATAATAATGTTTTGGGAACAGAGAAGTTTCCATGACCTACCAAGCTTTTCAATCGAATAAATGAGGCACTTTAAAAAAAAAGGCAATTCAGGGCCTCCCTGGTGGCGCAGCAGTTGAGCGCTGGGCTGCAAAGCTGCCCGCAGCCTCAGCAGCGCCGGTTCAATCCCTGGCCACTGGGCGAGGATCCCACATGGTGTGCAGATCTCTCCTGCCGCCCGCTGCTCCCCTCAGCAGTGTATTTCGTCAGCTATCTATTCTGTTCCCCGCTCTGGCTCTCGTGATTTCTCTCACCCTCCCTCACTTCTGACTGTACCCAGTGCTTGTATAAATAAATAAATAAATCTTTAAAAATAATAATATTTAAAAAAAACGGCAATTCAACAAAGCAAGTGGACAATCAGGGGAAAGGTGTTTTTTCTTTTTTTTTTTTTTTTGTTTTTTTGGAAATAGGTTTAGATTTCCATCATGCATAAATACAGAAACAGACTCAACCCTGAAGCAGACATGTTTTCTGGAATCACAAATATTTGTCTTTTATAAATAAAAATCCAAGTATTTTATAACTGATTAATTACAATCAATTTAAATAGGTCAGTTTCTTGTGAAAGATATATTCTTATAGTCACAAATTTTTAGGCTCAGGATGTATTTTATTAAAAGGTTTTAAGTTGAAAATGCCATCTAAAATGATCTTATTTGAATTAATGGGAAGCAGTGTATTTACTGTAGTGAATAAGCACAATATATTAGGAATTAGAAAAAAGGATGTAACTGAGATCTTTTTGATTTTCTGCCTGAATCAATAAAAGTTATTTAATTTCACTAAACTTGAGATCTCAGTAAAGTGGGCATAATAATAGAATCCATTTCATGCATATTATCCTTCATTTATTATTAATTCACTAGACTGTAAGATCTATGAAGGCAAGAACAAAGTCTGTTTGGTCCATCCTCATAAGCTTAGTTCTTAGTATAAATCAGATACTCTATATTTTTTCAGCAAATAAGTTTAAGAAAATACTTATAATGCACATAAAATATCAGTTACTAGCTAAGTAATTTGAATTACAGAGAAAAAGACAGAAATGAAATTGCTCTTGGGACAACAAAAGTTATACAGATAATATATCATTGTCTAGCATGCAGTAAACTTCAAATGTTTCCATCTGCCAGTGGAGTCCTCTTTTGCATATCTGAAAGACTTAAGGGCATCAAGAACACTGTCCAGGGGGGCCTCCCCGGTGGCGCAGCGGTTGAGCGCTGGGTTGCGAAGCTGCCCACAGCCTCTGCAGTGCCGGTTCGATCCCCGGCTGCTCCCCGGCCACCAGAGGAGGGTCCCACATGGCGCGCAGACCTCTCCTGCCGCCAACTGCTCCCCTCAGCAGTGTACTTCGGTCCCTCTGCCTGCTCTGCTCCCCGCTCTGGCTCTGGTGAATTCTCTCACCCTCAGGCGCTTCTGACTGTACCCAGTGCTTGTATAAACAAAACAAGCAAACAAACAAACAAATAAGTAAATAAAAACATGCCTCTATTAAAAAAAAAGAAGAAGAACACTGTCCATGACCCTTCACTCCCTGCTTCTGCAGTGTCTCCTTACACTTCATGCTATGATACCAAATTCATTCCTTCTCTGGTTCCCTCTAAAAATTCCTCTCTCAAATACTTGACGACTTTAGCTACCTTGCTGAGATTTTTCAGGGATGGGTGATCTAGATTACAGTTTCCTTCCATTTCACTCCTAACCCTCTTTAGCTTTCTTCCTTTTCTAGTGCCTCAGGCAAATTCATTTTATTTTTTCCAACAGGACAGCAGTCAAGTCCAGTATGATCTCATCTTTGACCTCAGCAGAATATTTTTTTCATTTTACTTTAATTTTTTGCCAACAAATGCTGGTCCCTTCCTAAGAATTCTAACATATACTATAATGTAATAAGTGAATAACACTTTCTCTGCCTAGTTATATTACCTACTATTTTTATAACTATCATATTATTTCTAGCAGAAATTTCCACTTATAATTCTGAATAGACCACATGAAACCATCTCAGATGGTACATTAATAGTAAACCTGAGATTCTATGTAAGAGGTAGCTTTCATTAGATACTGCTAAAATATAAGAGCTTCCTTTCATTTAACTGTATATGATGTTTCCAAACCACCATCAACACGACTTGGAACTTTTATTTGCAGTCACAGAAGTTATAATGACTAACAGTATGCTAACTGTTTAAGCTTAATATTTGCTGTATAACAAATTACCACAAACTTAGCAGGTTAAATCAACACTCACTTGTTAATTCATAGTCTTATAGGTCAGAGTCTGGTAGGGCTGAACTGGTCGTATGGGTAGTAGCTGAACAGTGTTCAAGTGGGTTTTTTGTGTTGTTTTTTTTTTTTTTTCAGGTTCACATAAGATGTCAGCGATGCTGAAGTTCTCATTTGAACTTTGAGATCTTCTAAATTCATGATTTGTTGCATACTTCATTTGCTGTGGTTGTATGACTGAAGTCCAGGTTTTCTTGCCAACTGTTAGTCAAGTTTCAGCTCCTATAGGCTCTGCTAAATTTCTTGCCACAAGGACCCCACAGCCAATTCACAACATGGCTTCTTACTGTCTTCCAGGCCAGTGGGTACACATCTCTCTACTACTTCATTTTCTTTGATTAGTTCCGCTAGTAAAGTCAAATCAGCCCAGAATAATCTCCCTTTTGATATTCCATCATATTCACAGGTCCTGACTCTCCATCATATTCATAACTTAGGGGGAGGGTTTTATACAGGGAATCTATACCAAAGGTGATATCCTGGGATCATCTTGGGATCTTGCTCATTACACTAAATATCTTGAAAACTATGCTGTACAGAACAATCAGTGATCCTGAATGAACCCTGAAGGTCATGGGGCAAGGTGAAACAAGTGGCTAAGACTCTCAAATGGAACAGCTCCCTTTTAACTACTTCACAAATTAGACAATCCAAAAGATTCTCTCCCTTTAACAATAAATTATCTAGATAAATATCTGGGCTAGATAAATCACTTAGATTTCACCCAGTCATTAAAATGCCTTCTTTCACTAACATTCATAACTTTGTAAGAAATAACTTCAAATCAATCATAGAGCCTATATTTTATATATTTGGGAGTAGAATATTTGTAATTACAAATATTGGATTCAACTACGTGTATTAATTATTTTTTTGGACATTATGGGAAATTTATAGTATCATTATTCACTTCAGTTTCCATAATAAAAATGGTGAAACTAATAATTGCAGTAAAATAAAATTCCTCATAAGTTTATTGTAAAGATTAGATAAAATAATGCACACAATACCATAATATGGTAACATATGTAAATATTATTTATATTATTAATATTATATTTAGATAACCCCCAAATCACATTGTTTAATGAATAACAAATGCCTGCCCAACTCTTCCTTATTGTCCCTTTTCACTCCACTCCCTATATAAATTCTGTATCAGTAGAAATAAATACAAGGAACAGAGTACGTTGCTCTGGAATAGTAATAATTGGTGGAGATATAGAATGTCTCTGTGGTCTACAAGCCAAAGAACATGGATGTAATTTTAACCTAAAAGCACTTTATTGTAGGGTCAGTGGGACACCCAAACACATTCTCTGGCTATTTACAATATTCTTAAGCTTATATTGATATGGTCAGCCTAAGAAATTTTCAGAATCCCTACCTTACAAAGTTGTCAGAGTTCCCAAATTCTCAAACTAACTCTCTGATTGTGGACAAGCCCTGTCATGATTGAAAAGATCAGTGGAAACCATTAAGTCACCACCTCCTTAAAAACAACAGTAATGTTTTTAAAATTACACTATTCTATTGAACTATTCAGAGAAAAGAACTAAATTCAAATACCTAAATGGTTCAAGAATATGCTTTTTATCACTTCTCCATTTAACTTTGCACCTTACAGTAGTGCAAAAGAGTTTTAAAGAATGATAGTAGGTTTTATAAAAGCAATAAATGATTACAGTTACTTCTTCAGATACTGTTTGCTTACTTACTGGATCAAATTAACAAAGGAACGCTTCTTTACCTAATAAGCAGCTTATCTTTGATAAATGTACTATTTTTTTTTCTATCTTTTAAGACAAGAACAACACTAGCAAACTGTTCTAACCTGGCAGGGCCAGCAATATACCACTATTACTTTGTTTCAAGGACACAAAAAAATCTCTCTCACCTAATCCCACAGTGTACCATGCTCATCTGCAATGTTGAATCATATAACTGGCACATTACAGAGAACTAGAAGTAGCAGTTATCCCAGATGAATTTATAAAATGAATGTGTGTCAGAGATTGAGAAATAAATCCATAGAAATACATGATTTTTCTCCCTCAGTAAAGCTTTAAAGTTTGAACTTGTCAGCATTATTTCTTCTATAGCGAAGCACAAGTTACTATATTCTGTATATCCCACCACTAAGGAGTAAGACCATCTAGTCAGCCTCTCTGACTAGTGACGTTTATCACTGACTCATTCTTGTATTATTTTTAAAAGTTGACAGTTTTGAGGAATCCAGAGTAGGAAAAAAAATTCTCCTTGCCCAGGATACACTGTAAGTTGCTCTATTTTAGCCTTTATGATCAGACTATCCAATGGTATATAAAATACTTGTGCAGTCTGGGGTGCTATATGGCAATTCTGAAAAGTTTTTTTTTAAAGATGCATTTATTTATACAAGAACTGGGGTACAGGCTAGAGGCACAGGAGGGTGAGAGAACTCACCAGAGAGAATTCACCAGAGTAGGGAGCAGAACAGGCAGACGGACCAAAGACACTGCCGAGGGGAGCACGGGGCAAGACAGGAGAGATCTGCCGGGCCATGTGGGTTGCTCCCTGGCTGGCCGGGAATCAAACCCATGCTGCAGAGGCCGTGGACAGCTTTATAGCGTGGCGCTCAACCCGCTGCTCCACCAAGGAGGCCCAGATTGTTAAGTTTTTATAAGAAATTACAAATGCCTACATTGTCAAGGAGCATTCCATGAAAGCAATTGAACTAAACCCTAAAGATTTTACCTAAATTATGTATATATGGTGTTATACATTTGCTGAAATGTTTTCATAGCAAAGAGAAATTGCTAAAATGCTGTTTGCAATTCCTCCTATTTCTACCTAGTGAGGAAACCTTAGGCTACTTCTACAGCAAAAACTTGCTTCTTTTAGGAAAGACACATTTGAAATGCCACAATGAAAAGCATGTTGCTTTCTGGCTAATGAAAAACCAAAAACTCTTCTGCACACTCAGAAGAGGATAAGTAGATACAGAAGCTTCTCGGTTGCTTACAGGTTTCAATGACAAGAAGAAATTCAGGGTCTCCATGGTGGTGCAAGGGGTTAAGCACTGCACTATGAAGCAATCGGTAGCCTCTACAGCATGAGTTCAATCCTTGGGCGGCCAGGGAGCAACCCACATGGCGTGGGAGACCTCTCCTGTCTCGCCCACTGCTCCCCTCAGCAGTGTATTTGAGTCAGTCTACCTGTTCTGCTCCCCATTCTGTCTCTGGTGAATCCTCTCACCCCTGCATCTCTGGCCTGTACCCCAGCTCTTGTATGCATAAATAAATAAATCTTTTAAAAAAAGGAAGAAGAAAGTGAAAGGAAAGCCTCAATGAAATTCCTAGCATTGCCTTTTCATCAAATTATAAAGATAATACATTAAACCATAATTGTTCTATGGCAAAAAAAAAAAAAACAAGAAAGAGAGAGTTTCTGCAGGACTTAAATATGTTTGGTGGTATAATAATAAGGTCAAGTACAAATAAATAAAACACTTTCTTTTATCTTAAGAAAACAGTTCCTAAGTTCATACTCAAACCTGGTGAGAGTGAATGCCTGATTATAGGATGCGAAATAAACATGCAACTTGATCTTCCCTTCTTAATGGTTATTTGGTTAATTTTGCTATTATGACAGGCACATCCAACAGCAGTCCATCTTCACTATTAATGAAGTAGATTTGGGATAAGGTCTTGAAGACACAAACTTTGATGATCTCAATTCACACCTATTTGTGCTGGAGAAGTTCTTTTTATGAATTAACTGAAAACTAAAGGAAAAAAACTTGTCTTCTGTCTTGCATGGTATCTTATGTACCAGTGACTGCCATATAGTGCTGTTTCAACAAGAGCCAAAATATAAACAGTCCATGAACTAAGGAGTTAAATTACTTAAAAATTATACCTAATACTTAAATATCAGTTTATCCCCTGACCTTGTGATCCTGAATTCTTCTGATTTGGATTTTTTATAACAAGGGGAAAATATTTCCGCTGCAACCATAATAGCCCCAATCTGTGGGAAAGTGAAGCTGTGTGTCAAGTAATTTTAACTTCTTCACTAGGAAAGATGCTTACTGAAGGCAAGGACAGGACAGAATAATAAAAACAACAACAGATGCATCACCTAGAAGCAACTTGAAAAAAATAAGCCTGCAATTATAAATACATATATATTTGTAATTTTTTCTCACTTCCTTCTTTATTTTACCTATTATAGTGTATATATTGAATAGGGGGATATTGCTATTTACCAAGTGGCTTATAGGTTACAGAATATTTAATTGATACTATTAACAACACTAAAAGAAAAGTAATTATTACGGGGCCTCCCTGGTGGTGCAAGGGGTTAAGACGCAGCACTATGAAGCTATCCGCATTCATGCAGTAAGAGTTTGATCCCCAGCCAGAGAGGTGACCCACATGGTACATCAGACCTCTTCTGACTTGCCTGCTGCTCCCCTCAGCAGTGTATTTCAGTCAATCTGCCTGTTCTGTTCCCCACTCTGTCTCTGGTGGATCCTCTCACCCCCAACACCTCTGGCCTGTACCCCAATTCTTATATGCATAAATAAATAAATCTTCAAAAAAATAAATAAAAATGATTATTATTTAGAAATGAAATAGCAGTGTTCCCTTGACAGGTATGATTTTAGGGTATTCTTCATTGAGGGATAAGAGCACCTGTAGGTACTGTCAGGAAATTCTACTTTTATATTCCATTAGGAAAAATGTCATAATCATATATATGGTGAAAAGAGGGTCTTTAGGAGACAAAAGGCAAAATCTATTAATAAGCTATTTTTTTTTCTGCCAGTATGTCTGACAGCAACTCTCACAAACTGCCAGTAAGACATTTGCTTCTAAACATAGGAGTGGACACATATCCCATATAAAAACAAGCAGATTCCATTTTGTTATTGAATCTTTAGAAGAGACCTAAAGGAACTGACAGATGTTGGAACTGGGTCATCCTATTCAGTACTCGGCATTTTCATAACTGTGCCCATGAAGGTCTCAAAGTTGCCTTATTATTATAAGTCTTGCACTTTTTGATTAAACTGTAATTCTTTGAGCTATATGTTCCTTTCAATTAATTCATTTTTCTTTGCTGTAGTAGTCACAATATGTTGTTTGTTGGCAAATAATTCCAAGATTAAATGCCTGGGAAGCCTCAGATCTAACTTGTAAAATCATTTCAAAGGTTTTCCTCCTCTTCAAATTCCCTTTCACAGTTATCCTGGGGAGTACCAAGTCCGTGTTGGGGTTAAAGATCTAGGAGGAATTCTTGAGACACGCTCAGAAAACATTGCAGAGTAAACCACATCAGGAAAATATCTTCCTAACTGCATCCAGAAAACAGTTTTAATGTCTTCCACATCTCCTATCAACTGATTGCCAGAGGATGCCTGATTACCCACACACCTGCATTTTCAAGGTACGTGCCAGAAAGACCATGGTGTTGGCAGAGTCAGAGGGGGAGGGCAGAGCTGCAAACACAACAGTGGCAGACTGCTGACTAAGACAGTCATGCAGAAGTGGAGAACAGGCAGAGGAGCTGGAGTTAGGGGTATGCATCTCTTGAACTACTGCACAAAGGTGGGGAGGATCTATGATTTCCTCTTCTCACAAGCTGGAGAGGGTGCTCAGATTCTGAATCCCTGCAAATTCTTACATCTTGGTATGACAGTCAGAGAACTCTCCCCCTGGTGCTTGGAGAAGGGGTAAAGTTCGTTCCAAGCACACCAAGCCTCAACTTCTGTGAGCTACAAAACTGCCCTGCTCCCCACCGGCTTCTAGTCCCCTACAGCTGTGTGAGCTCCATTTACCATAAGGAAAATTGACTGCTGAATGAGAATGAAACTGACATACTGGTCACTAGTAATTACTGGTCACTAGGTTGGCATCTGGAAAAACACCCACCTCTCCTCCAACCAGACTCCTAGGGCTCCCATAAAAGTTTCCCCAGACACAGAACAAAGTCACCACCACCTGCCCTGCCCTACAAGAAATGTTGAAAGAAGTTCTTCTACATGGAAAGAAAAAAAAAATACAAGACTGTTGGAATCTCAATATAATGACTTACTTCAGTGGATAGATCCTCCAGACAAAAAGTGAACAATGGCCTTAAAGAAGTAATGAATAGAATAGACTTAATAGACACATACAGAGCTTTCTATCCCCAAAGAATAAATGCACATTCTTCTAAAGTGCACACAAAGCATCATCAAGGGTAGATCATACGCTGGAACACAAAATCAGTCTCAAAAAATACATGAAAATGGAAATTATAGTAAGCATCTGTTTTGATCATAAAATGATATGAAGCTAGAAATCATCCATACGCAGAAATCTAGGGAAAAAAAAACGAACAGGTGGAGTCTAAATAAAATGCTTTGAATACTTCTGGTCAATAAGTCAAAAAGTAAAAAACAATTACTGGCAATTTCAATCATTTATGGAACATAAGTAACCAAGGAAAACAAACTGGTGAAACGCAACCAAAATAACTTAGACTGTGAAAAACAGCCGGGGGTGGTGTGGGGTGTAGGGCCAATGTGAGGGCGGGGGCGATGTGATAGTGGGTTGGCATTGGAGCTCTGGTGGAGGGTGAGGGAGCATGTGCGCATGTTGAAGTGTGAAGTTGTACTCCCAAAGTTATATAGTTACATAAATGAATAGCAACTCAATAAAAGTTGATTAAAAATAGAAATAAAATAACTCTTTTTTAAAAGATTTATTTACGTATGCATACAAGAACAGGGGTACAGGCCAGAGGTGTTGGGGGGTAAGAGGATTCACCAGAAACAGAGTGGGGAACAGAACAGGCAGACTGACTGAAATACACTGATGAGGGGAGCAGCAAGCAAGTCAGGTCTGCTGCACCATGTGGGAAGTTCCCTGGCTAGGGATCAAACTCATACTGCAGTGGCTGCGGATAGCTTCATAGGTTGTGTCTTAACCCCTTGTGCCATGAGGGAGGCCCAAAATAACTCTGTTTTATTAGAATTTAGTATAACAACTTTAAATAATCTTCTGCTGGAAAAATCATTCTTCCTTGAAGCAAAGTTAATAATCTTATAATATATCCAGTGAATAGAAATATTAGTCTTCAAGAAGAAATAGTTTTCCCACTATTTTTATTTGCAGCTGGTGCACCTTACTCCTTCCAGAATAAATAAGAGCACTCCATGTCTAGTATGAGCTAAGTAGCTCCGATCCAACCAATTATGTCACAGATAAGAACTATAAACCTTAGACAAAACATATAAAACAGTCTTCTGAAGTCAGTGGCAATAAGCAAATAGAGGCAGTAGCTAGAGGGGAATTGGCACTTGGAAGAATGGAATGACATAAAGGGCGAGTTTGCTGATTTAAAGATTTTCTTTCTGAGGGTAGATCCATACAAGTGACTGAAAATTTAATGGAAACCTGTACTTTTTCTCACCAGCTCAAAGAACCAAAGGTGAGTTTAGGCATGAGAGCTGCTCAAGAGTGTTGGGGTGGATCCCCCAAAATAGAAAGCCATAGACGGTGACCTTCAAAATCTATAAATCTACTCTGCTAAAAATCTCTGGCTGACCCTTGGACTATGTGTGCTTGAGCCTGATTCTAAGTTGGAAGGGGGGGCACCTTTCAATGTTATCGTAGGCCAGCCACAAATGAAACAGTGGATAACTTTGCCAATGTTTTACATCTATTAGATGTAGATAGGTTTCAGATCCAGGCAGTCTGCCTCAAGAGCCTAGTTTTTAAACCCACTATACCATTTCATTCAAAATAAACTAGCATTATCAATTAGAAAAGTTTACCTACTATCCCTCCTATTCAAAAAAATAAGGTGAATGATGAAAATGCAGTATCTAGTTGAAATATCAGCGCTGATTTAGAGAAATAAAACCTCTTATCAACAGATGGTGCTTCCCCAAATTTCAAGAACTTGTCCCTAATTTCCCAAGATCAATAGACATTATCAAGCTAGAATGTATCAATTAGAATTTCTTTTAAAGTAGTTTTAGAGTACTAAATGTATTAGCTGAAATAAAGGATGAGATGGCTATAATTCACTAGATATTTATAGGTTACAAAATGTTATTCATGTCACTCATTTTATTTAATCCTCAACACATCATCTGAGGCAAACATGTTCTTAGACCCATCTTAAAGGCCATGAAACAGAGGTCAATAGAAGTTTGGTCATTGTCCCAAGTCACATGATTGAACTAAGTAATTCTTATGCTTGTGATCTGAATCCTAAACTCAATCAACTATACTTGTTTTCTCTTACATTTATCATAATCACAAAAATTTGTAAACTCAAAAACCTTCCACAAATAGGGGCATCAGAAACCAGGATGCCACTCTGAGAAGGCAGTGAGGCTTGAGGTATATATTGGGGTTGTCATGGTGAATCTCATCTAACTCTAAGTATAATGGACAAGGTCAATGAGCAATAAGAGGAATCTATAGTGCTATAGTGAATTTGCTAAGGTGAATACAGTACTATCAAAACTTCCCATTGAAATTAAGTTGAATTTGGTGCCTTGGGCAATTTCAGTGTTGCTGGTCAAAACACAAAGGGGTCAGTCTCTTCCTAACTGATTAAAAGGCTCAGACTCAAAAATGCTATTTATTACTCTCCCGTAGTGTATAATTAACAAAAGATGAAAAAAGTGGGGTTTTTGCAAGTTCCAAAAGAATGTTATTTAGCAACATCAGACACTAAAGAAGTAATTTTCTAACATCAAAGTATAAAAGCATAAATCCAGGTAATTACCAAGTAATTACTAGCAGTCAATCTTGTCTCATTTGTCAGTGAGATAGAAAATAACTGAAAATATGTCATTCATTACTGAAGAAATTAGCCATTCATCATAAATAAAGACAATATTAATAGCTATCATTGACTAGATAAATACCTCTTCTGAGAAGTATTGTTTCTTTTGTAGTATAAAGTTACCATTCTACTCTGCCCAAATTCCTAATGCTCCTGGGCAGATGGAGATAATGTATAAGCGATCTAAGCAAGCTCAGGCATTCAAGCAGAGTTCACAGGAGATTCTAAGTAATTTGTTTGTCAGGGTAGAAGGTCATTTTTACAACTAGCACTAGGAAATGCCCATTTCATTTTATATGAAAGAACTAAAGGAGGGGTGAAAGGAGAAATGGACAGAAGCACTGAAGGAGAGAGGAAAGAAGGGAGAAAGGTCCTTCTTATATAGAAGCAACTAAGACATTTTCTTTAATCATATGCTTATACCAGATAAGCATCTTTTTCTACCAGAAGAAAACAATATTGTCCTTAGTGAGGGAAGTGGTAAATTAAGATCTTAGTATTTTTATCTGGATAAAGTGTAACAACTCTCTTAAACTTGCTTTATGACCCATCAATAACCAAGTCAGCCTCAGCTCCATAGACCAGAAAGTTTAAAACAGAATGCTGGGGCTGGCCAATAGACATCAGCATAAGAGAGGGGTCTGGGGTCCTTGGGAGAAGAAATAGGAGGGAGGTGAGAGGGAGGGAATGAGGAAGAGAGGGGAACAAAGGATCTTGCCAAAAAAAAACACGTAGTGGATGAGTCAGGCCACATATCTACTGATCAATTATATTTTTTCCTATAAATTAGACAAATAGGGCCTCCCCGGTGGCGCAGCGGTTGAGCGCTGGGTTGCGAAGCTGCTCGCAGCCTCTGCGGTGCCGGTTCGATCCCCGGCTGCTCCCCGGCCACCGGAGGAGGGTCCCACATGGCGCGCAGACCTCTCCTGCCGCCCGCTGCTCCCCTCAGCAGTGTACTTCGGTCCTTCTGCCTGCTCTGCTCCCCGCTCTGGCTCTGGTGAATTCTCTCACCCTCCCGTGCTTCTGACTGTACCCAGTGCATGTATAAACAAAAAACAAACAAACAAATAAATAAATAAATAAACATGCCTCTATTAAAAAAAAAAATAAAAAAAAAATAAATTAGACAAATAGGCAGAGTATTCCATTATTTAATTAGTTAAAAGTAAGAACAAAATCTTGGATGCCATTCCAGGAATGATATTACGGAAAAATCATTAGTTAAAATCAAACAATAAGAAAAAATTCAACTGGGCCTCCCTGGTGGCGCAGTGGTTGAGCACTGGGCTGCGAAGCTGCCCGCAGCCTCTGCAGCACTGGTTAGATCCCTGGCTGCCGGCGAAGGTCCCACATGGCGAGCAGACTTCTTCTGCCGCCTGCTGCTCCCATCAGCAGTGTACTTCGTCAGTCTGCCTGTTCTGCTCCCCGCTCTGTCTCTGGTGAATCCTCTCAACCTCCCGCACTTCTGACTGTACCTAGTGCTTGTATAAACAAGTAAATAAATCTTTTAAAAAAAAAAAAAAAAGAAAAAATTCAACTTAGACAAAACTGCCAAAAAAATACCTAGAAATGGTATATGAAATATAACTAACACTATTTTAAAATGAAAATCTAACCTTCATGTAAAAGGGACGTCACCACTACTAGAAATAATGAAGGAAAGCCTGAAATAAAAGCTGCATGAAGCAGCCAGGTAAGTTGAGGCAGAAGGGGAGGGTGAGATGGGGGTTGAAGGTGAAATCACAACCACCTCAGTTAAATGGAAGCATAGATTTTAACACTCAAAGAAGGACAGAAGAAAAAGAATGAGGCACAGTCTCCGGAGTAAGGCAGTGATCACTGAAAGATTTGTAAATACACTATTAAAAACCCTTCCATTAGCAGAGGGGAGAAATAGGAATTCTTTTCATGAAGGTTGACATAATAAATCTTTTTGCCAGCTTGCCAGGCCTTCAACTGGGAGTAAGAGGATCAAGCCCTCTGATCATGTCAAGTGGAAGACTATTCTCTCCCCAACTCAAACACTCACTTGGAAGTTAGGGCTGAAGCCACAGTTCTGCCAGGCCATCCTACTATTGAATGTTCACCCATAATTGTGGCAGGAAAGAAATAGCACTTCCCTAGTCTGGCAGCTTAAAGGTACCACAGTCCAAATACTGAGATCCCTCTCCTGATGTTTGTCATCAAGACCTGTTGGAGTTATCTGTGCTTCCCTAGAATGTAATGGGCAACAGAGGGAATGTCGCCCTCTATAGTGCTGCTTTCCCCAGTAGTGTGTGTACTACCTGGTTATTTACCTTTGTCAGCCTAAGATCTTTCAACTTCTATACTGTTATAAGGGGATAAAAGGTCTCCTATTTGTCCAAGTTACTACATCTGGGGTCTCTTGCTACAATAGCTTAGCCTATTTGGCCAACAATACAAAAACTACATTCTCTCTGGGGAGTCCAAGACCATCCACAGATTTGTGACTCATAACAACTCACAGGACTCAGCATTTAGTCATATTCATGGTTAAGATGTATTATAGAAAAAGGATGCAAAGAACAATCAGCAAAGGGAGAAGCCATGAGGGGTTGTGTACAGAGGAAACTAGGCACAGCTTCTACAAATCCTCCACCAGTGGAGTCATGCAGGACACAATTTCTCCTGCAATGAATTGTGACAACACATGTGAAATATTGTCTACCAGGGAAACTCATTAAAGACTCAGTACCCAAGGCTCTATAGAAGGCAACATCTACTGGCACACATCAAAATCCCAGAATCTTAGAAAGAAAGCAGGTGTTCAACACAACCACATTATTTTACAGTGTGGCAGAGTGAACAAATGTCTAGAAATGGTGTGAACCTCCTAAAAGGCAAGTTCTCAGATGCCAGTGAAGGGCCAACCCTGCAGACAGGTCTAAGATCAACAGCCTCATGATTACTATGCTAGCTCTTTTCTGCACAATCATTGATCTGTCAACCAGTCATAAATGGCCAACACAAAACCCTTCCAACAATAAGGCCATGAACATTCTTGACATATTCTAAAAACACTACCAACAAAATAACAAGAGGTAAAATTATCTGGAACTTCAAGGAACAAATAGTTACTTAGCTTATAGTTAATTTACATTTTCCTAACAACTGAGAGAGAAAGCAAATTTAAAGACTAGTTGCATACACATTTATAGGTATATGTATACATGAAAGGATGACAGCGAGAGAGACAAAGGGAAGGAGAGGGGAAGAGGAGAAAGGAAGCAGAACTGAGACAAAGAGAATGAATATGAATTAGGTTGTTTCTTTGAGTTCTTTCTTGTTTCTTGATGTGAGCCTGTATTGCTATATATTTTCCTCTTATTACTGCTTGGGCTGAATCCCATACATTCTGGAAATTGGTGTCCTCCTTGTCATTCAACTCAAAGTATTTTCTAATTTCTTCTTTGACCTCCTCATTAGTGCTATGGTCTTCCAGTAGTGTGGGTTTCTATCTCCATGAAGTGGGAGGGTTTCTTGTTTTCTTTTCATGATTTATTTCTAGTTTGATGCCTTTATGATCAGAGAAGATAGTTGGAATGATTTTGATCTTCATGTATCTGTTGATGTTTGTCTTGTGGTCCAGTATGTGATCGATTCTGGAGAATGATCTGTGTGCGCTTGAGAAAAATGTGTACTCGGGTTTTGGGGCGTGCAGTGTCCTACAGGTGTCTGTTAAGTCCTTTTAGACTGTAAGCCCAATTATAGTTAACAGAATAAAAGAGAGGTGTGCAAACTAGGCCAAAGGGGTTGGACTTTTAGTGGAAAACCTACCCAATGTCATAATGCAATGGTATTTAATAAAAGTAAATAAAGAGAAAAATATTTTAAAAAAAAGAATGAATATGAGAGAGAATATATTCCTGATGTCTACCATGAATTCAGATATTTCCAAATCTAAAATATACTAGAGGAAAAAATATCCTGCCTTTTCAAATCATACTTTTTCATTGTACTTTTTCAAGACATTTGACAACATCCAGCTTACAAAAATAATGTAAAATAACTAAACCATATTTCAATAAGTTGGAAATACTAGGTTTATAGAATGATCACAGCTCTATAGTACTGAGAAGGTCTGTATAATAATCACATCATGAAATATTAATTAACTCTTCAAAGGCCCCTAGGATTCTGCACAACCACTTACATTTAAAATAATAAATACAATTACTTTATGATGATGGTGTTGATAATGCATGAGGTGCTGTTCAAAGCACTTTAACTTAATTCACAAAGGACCTACTGAGGAAGATACTATTCCCCCCCCCCAATTTCATATGCGCAGAAATTGAGGCACAGAAAATTTAAGTAGTTAGGAGACAGTTTTAAGGTGGAGTTCAGATTCACCCAGGCAACCTAGATCCAAAGCCTGTATGTTTAACTTTAGTTATTTCACCCACTTCATTTCCTATTATCTCATACCTAATGAAAACATAATATTCAACCCAAAATAACTACATTTCCTATGCTGATTACTCATAATTTTGGCCAAGTTAATGTTATTATACAGGAAGGAGCAAAGGGGTATGTTTCTCCTGTGAATTAAAAGGAGACTTCAGTAGCATTTCTGCCATACCAGTATTCCAAAATATAGCAATAACACCTGTCTAAGAAAGCACTTAATTTCCTAAACTGTTCTATAAATACCTGAAAGTTATTTAAAAAATAAATTAAATAGCTATTCCTGAAAATTGTCATGACTTCCTAACTTCCTCAGGATGACTCCTTTTTCCTGGGATCCTAGAAAAAAGAAATTCTGGCCAAACATTTTTTAAGCACCTTTTATGTCTATGGCAATGGAAAAATCAGTATGAGCTCACAGGGGTAGATTAACTCAGAAAATCATGTTAATAGAATTACAGGGCCTCAAACCGGGGCAATCACTTTCTTTCCTGCTGCAGTTTCTGTGCATCAGACTATATATGTGGTACTATGTTCAGTTTATGGGTACCTTCATTTAAATGCAACTTTAAAAATGCAGTGTCAGGGTAGTTACAGGGGGAAAATACCCTGCTCTCAGTAGCACATTTCACTTCTAAAGCAACCAATGGTTTATGTTTCTTTAGTATATGTGTATGGCCTTTCTCCCATTGCTAACATGGGTGTTGACAATGCTAGGCAACATGGTTGAAAGGTGAAGGAGAGGGATGAAAGAGGAGAATATTTCTGGCAAAAGAAATGGCATTCCAAGCCTCCCCAGTGGTGCAGTGGGTTGAGCACAGTGCTGTGAGGCTGTCCACAGCCTCCACATCGCCAGTTCGATTCCCGGCCAGCCAGGGAGATTCCCACATGACGTGGCAGACCTCTCCTGTCTTGCCCACAGCTCCCCTCAGCAGTGTATTTCAGTCCTTCTGCCTGTTCTGCTCCCTGCTCTGTCTCTGGTGGATTCTCTCACCCTCCCATGCCTCTGGCCTGTACCCCAGTGCTTGTATGAATAAATAAATCTTAAAAAAAAAAAAGAAAAAAGAAATGGCATTCCAAAGTCAACACTGAAGAGAATGCCAGCAATCTAGGAACTGAAATTTCAGTGCATCTGGGGTATAGATAGTGAAAGAGATTGTTAATAATACTGGGCGGCAGGGAAAGTAAGGGTCTTATAATCAAAGCTCTTGTGAGCCTGGACAAGAAGGGGATGAGGGAGAGGTGGGGTAAGGGAACAATGAAAAGCCATGGAAACATTTAAAGCAGCATGCAAATTTCTGTGACTAGAGTTTAAGTGATGAACTTTAGTTACATTATTTGAAATGGTCAGTATTCAACTGTACGGGACCTACAAAAATGGTAATTATCTCTAGCTAAGGTCATTAAAACCTTGCTAAAAGGAAACAGGATTGGAGAATAGGAGACAAATAGCGCAGTTGAAAAACTAGAAAAAAACCTCACAGCGATAGCGAGAATATGGTTACTGAAGCACAGGAGCTGGATGACAACACATCGGGGCTATTACAAATGGTATGCTTGCATAGGGAAAAATAATTATCTTGAAGGGAACTTAGGAAACTTGTCAACTATTTCTAATCAAGCAACTCTACACTATTTTTACAATCAGAACCATGATGTATTTTCACTCAAAAAAGCAGTTATGGGTATGTTCCAGGGACTGAGCCTAGGCTGAGTACATGAGTATAAAGAAGCTTCAAGAGCTTAATATCCAATACATCCATCTGGAAGGTGACTACAAGAATAACAGAGAAACAAACCCCTTAGATCTCTCTGTTATCTCTCAGTTACAAATGAGGACCAGAACTCATATTCCCTCACTCTGGGATGCCCAGGGTCACTCCCTCTATGAAAAAAGAGGAAGGAAAGACAGTACTGAAAGGAGTTAAAGGCAAACATACTCTGTAACTAATAATGACATTGTTTCTCCTCATAACCCTCCCCCATTGTGGGGTCCCCTGTATCCCATGGTCTCACAATCTTTATATTTCTCAATCTATTTTTCCCTAGTATAGCTCCATCTATCAACATCCTTCCCCACCACTAGTTTCTTCTTTGCCTTCCTCCATATAAAAAAATCCTACCCCCCTAATCCAAAGTAGTGGGAAACACATGATTACATCATAACATTATTTGTATTTAAAATTCAAATTATCCTTATAAATTGTCTTTTCAATCTTCTAATTTAGGTATCGGGGTAAGGTGCTAGCTAGGTTTGAGGCACATCTCCATTTTTCTCTAATAAAATTTCTAAAGGGGGAAAGGAAGAGAAAGGAAGAAAGGAAGAAAGAGAGGGAGGAAGGGAAGCAGGGAGGGAGGGAGGAAGAAAACAAATAAAGGAATAAAAATTCTTCCATACACTTCTTTACCTAGACTGAATTTATTTATATTTTCCTTCTTTGTAACTCATGCTATTTCAAAGATAATTGGAGGCAGTTAATATTATTTTATTTCAATCAGTCAGAAACTAGAAAGGAAATTTTGATACATTCTTTGTCTTCAAAAATTGTGCCTAAAAACATTCTACTGTTATTCTTCTGTTATTCTGCAATGGAAATGTTATTCTTCATTCTCCCTTTTTCCTAATGATCTAAGTTTTTAGGTTGGAACTGGAACCTTCTATGTGATATGATCTTTATAGACTTGGAAAAAGAATAAGTAGGAGAATGTGAACAAAAATGCTCACTACTTCTCTCAGGCTAATAAAATATTCCCTTTGATGTTTTAATTTTTTAAAATATATAAATAATACATGAATGCATGATTGCATTTTGAAAGTTAAGCAGTAAGAAACAAACATCATTTCTCAATATCCCATCTAATTACTATCCATTTCCAAAGGAAATTGTTATTGATGTTAACACACTGTCACCAATTTGTCATTACAAGTGAGAACTAAATTTTGTTAAGCTCTAAAATGATATTTTGACATATAGTGAAAAAATACATTATCAATGTTTTCCATATACAGGTTATGCAAATAAACTCAGAACCACAGAAGTAAAAAAGAAGTAAAAATCATCTATCCCATAACAATAAAATAGAATATACTTATTAAGAAAATATGTAATATCTGCTGGATTGATGCAATGACAATCCAGGGGAGAAAACAGAATAAAGAACATCAACTCATCAGTTTTCAGATATGACGAAGCAAAATTATCAGCACAAATCATGCATTAAGCTTTTAGAACTTTTTCTTTATTAAAGATCTAATGTTGAAAACAAGCTATTTTCAAGCAAAGAACAGTAGTAAATTAAAAGTAAACAGTCTAAACAGTTTATACAGGGATGTAAATACTAGTTCACTCTTTTTTTCATACTGATTTTCCCACAGGAAGGAACAGATTAAAGGGTGGATTACTTCAAGCACTATAAAGGTCTCTAGACTGACCCGACTCTTAGAGGGAACTCTTTCACAGGAATAATGCTATAAAAAACAGTGAAAGCCCAAGAAAACCCACAACTGAGCCCTTCAGAGGGCTCTCATTCACAGTCTCCATTGACTGGCCTGGCCTCTCTGAGGGAATTCAAAATAATTCACTGCCCACCATAATACTGAATTCACAACAGAGAGGAAAGAGGGTGATGGAGCTACTTTGCATCTGTTTAATTTTTTACAGAAATGTTAAGGGGGTTAATCTTCTACAAGTCCAGTCATGTGCTTTCACAAAAGGCCAAGAAAGGAGTCGCAAAGCCTGCCATGACTCAAAGGGAGGGTCTTTGTGTCTTCTTTTCTGCTCTGTATCTCACAAAAAAGCTGCCCGAGATCCTAGGTTTCTGGTTCTTTCCTGAATTCTGAAGTCAGTGAATCAACAATGATGTCATTGCTTTTGAAGACCACTGTTGGTTGAGATAATGAAGATCTCTTCACCCAAGGCATTATTACTTCTGTGACAATCATTTCCTAAATTTTCAAACATAAAAGGATCCTACTAGTTTGAAGGGAAACATATTTTTCTTTACCTTCTGTATTATTGGAAAGACAGCATTTTGAACAGGATCCCCCTTCCCCAAGACTAGAATAGCTAGCAGATAACTGGACTAGAGTAGTTAACTCATTTAAGAGAGAAAAATATTACACTTTTTAATAAAGGATAGGTATGTTATTTGGTTTGTACTCTAATATTAAAAAGTTCTCTAGTTGGTAGGAACATATATCATTACATATATAGGACCCATTTCTCTTTTCCTGTAATTATGTATACATATATGTTTTGGAAAAACAATTAATTAACCAAAGAATACCAAATATTTTGATAGTTATTTTTAAATAACATTTTAAATAAAGGACTCCTTTGGAAATCCTTAAAAACATGAAACCTCTCTGTGAAAGGAGCAGAAAAAAATGCACATACATAGGAAATTATAATCAAGAGATTTTTAGACCTTTTCATGCCCTTCACACTAAGAAACTAGTTGCTTTACAGAGTTCTATCAAATGAGAAAGTTTCTATCTAGCTATTTTTGGAAAATATTTATGGAGAACAATGATTTTCTTAGAGATTAAAGAATTTTCTCAAAATTTTTAAAAAAATTTCTCCTTTAATCTCTCTTATAGTAGGTTCCTTATTCAATTATATACAATGTTATTTATGAAAAAAGTAGACTTCTCTTACATTATTATAAACAAGTTACTTGCAGGAAAATAAAGTTTTCATTTTTATTCTCAAAGAAGGACATTAGATGAGGGTAGACAAAAGTAGGAGTGGCAACTATCCAAATAGGCAAATCAAATGTGCCAGGGTTTTAAGTCAACCATCTTATTTAGTACTCATACATGAGACAAATATTATTATCTACACCTTTAGAACCTACAAAACCCAAGGCAGACATTATTCTCTTCTCTTCTCAAACAACAACAAAACATCATCTAGCGTTCAGGTAAAGAATGATACAAGACACATTCCAACATTCCAAAATGAAGAGAAATGCAATATATGATGTATAAGGACAAATAAGAGGCAAGATGAGAAAAATGTGTGTTTGGGGAATTTAGAGTTCACTAGAGCCAAAGTAAAGAGAGTATAGTGGGGAGTAGAAGTGACTAAAGAATAACTATGTCTGCCAGAGATAAAACAGATAAAATAGGGGGGCTCCTAATCATAGAGCACAATGTTGAAACAAACAAGCAAAAAGACTCCTTTATTCAATAATGAATGGGAATGATTAAAGAATTTTTGATTAAACAGTGACAAAAATCAGTTTAATAAAAATCATACATCTTCAATCCAAAGCATCATCTCCAAAGTAGGGTAGTAGAGTTCTTATATTGCAAATATACACAAAATTACTAAATATGGAGATAACAGAATTTCTAACAGTTAGAGTAATTTTCTGTATAATTTATCTCAATGTGTATGTCCTATAATACATGTACATGTTATACATGAGCATAGTTACATATGTGTATGTTGTGCGTCTATATAGTATGGGTACATAATCCGCAAGTTAAGCAACATTCTATCTCAAAATGGCATGGAGTGAGCCAGTTTTAGAAGCAGGGATAGCATTCGGAGACTGTGGCAACATTTGACACATAAAAAAAATTATTAGGCTTTGAACAAAAGTAGAAACAATGGGGACTAAAGGAGCTTTTCTTGAGAACTTTCAGATAATATAATTCATGGATCTTGCTTGCTATATGGAATGTGGAAGTCAAAGGGTTTACCGGGTGGCTGTAAGTGTCATTTAAAAGACTGGGATCTAATAGGAGAAGCAAGAAATAGTTTAGGATTGGTGGATGTGTAGATAGATAGAGTTCAACGTTGACTGTGTTAAGTTGGAAGTCTTTGTGGATTATCCAGGTGAAAGTGTCTAGTTAGTGGCTGAATGTACAGTTTTGGAGCTCAGGAGAGGAATATGTGCAACACATTCCATTACGTAACTCACCTACAAATTATCAATGGAACAAAACATGAGAAAAGAAGAAGGCAAGAAACAGAAGCTTAAGGGAAACATGTACAAAAAGGATGGGAAAAGGAAGTCTTATGAAGGAAGGAGGCTAAGAAGGAAATTTAGGTAAGAGTCAAGTCATGAAAGCCTCAGGAGGGGTCCAATGCTACAAACAAGTAAGCTGAGTAAAAGTAAAAAGTATCGGGCCTTCCCGGTGGCTCAGCAGTTGAGCGCTGGGCTGCAAAGCTGCTCGCAGCCTCTGCAGCGCCGGTTCGATCCCTGGCCGCCGGGCAAGGGTCCCACATGGCGAGTAGACTTCTCCTGCTGCCCGCTGCTCCCCTCAGCAGTGTACTTCGCCCATCTGCCTGTTCTGCTTCCTGCTCTGGCTCTGGTGAATTTTCTTATCCTCCCGCGCTTCTGACTGTACCCAATGCTTGTATAAATAAATAAATAAATCTTTAAAGAAAAAAAGGTAAAAAGTATCATCACAAGTTTCATTACTAAAGAGTTATTACTTGTTTTGCAAATAAATGATATAGCAGGAATTGAAAACTGGATCTCAAATTAAGGAGTAAAAGTATATTAAATAATTCATCTTATAAGATGACATTTGACAAGTGTAAAAGTGAACTTATAAGAACTATGGAATTTCGGGGCCAAAATTGAAAACAAAAAAAAAACCCACTTTATTTATAATGACACTTGAGCTAGACAATGAACCCTGAGTAGAAAAGACAAGAGGATATTGCAAATACCGAAAAGAGAATGAGGTCATAGAAGTAATAACAAGTAGAGAAGACAATGAGAGAATCTACCTGATTACATTAGATTGTCCTCAAACCTACATCTCAGCAGACACCAAGTTTTCTTCTCTCTCACATGAAGGATATATGATCTTATTTTTGAAGGCCAAAGTATAGGGATATTTACAATTATTTCATTATTTCAAAAACAAATATAAAAAACACACTTTCTGTCCTTTTAAAACATATAAACACTACACTTAACAAAAACCGTGATGTCTGCTTCACCCCTGATTCTTGTGTTCAGAGACTGGATAGGAATTGGACATGGTTAAAGTATTCTGTTGGTGCATGTGAGTTTGAAATTTTAAAACTTAAAAATGTAATCACAAGTAGCCTCGCATCAAAGTTGTCCCATAAAAGTATTTTGTTCAATTCTTAAGATGCAGGAACACATATATATATAGCATAATGTATGGCAGATCACATGTTAAATACCCAAAAAATACTAATGAATAAATAAAAACAATGTATCCTGTATCAGTAATATATTAGGTAGTTTTTTTATTAGCTCATCATTAATTATTTCATAATGTCTTCATACTTTTTGAAGGCATAAACTATAGAAATACTTCATCTCTGATAGACTTTAGTTTTTTAGGAATTTATGAAGGAATGTGAGTTGCTTTCCCTTCTATGTGAGACAGGAACTTCTAAAGATTATTAAAGAGATACATACCAAATAATCTTGAATTTAAAAAAAGCCACAGTGGGCCTCCCTGGTGGCACAAGATGCAACCTATAAAGCTATCCGCAACCTCTGCAGCATGAGTTTGATCCCCAGCCAGCCAGGGAGCTACCCTCATGGCACAGCAGACCTCTCTTGTCTTGCCCGCTGCTCCCCTCAGCAGTGTATTTCAGTCAGTCTGTCTGTTCTGTTCCCCACTCTGTCTCTGGTGAATATTTTCACCCCCGCCCCCACACCTCTGGCCTGTACCCCTGTTCTTGTATGCATAAATAAATAAATCTTTAAAAAAAAAAGTCACAGCTTCAATTTCTGATTCTTTAGTCTTCTAAAGACCCAAGTTGAAGATTTAATTTTAAAACTGGCTCCAGAGGTCATATTCAAATATTTGAATCTGTTTTTACAGGATATCCTTGGCTATGTTTTCCCTAAGAAATTTAACCCAGTTGAACTACCTTCTTTTGGTTACCAAACATCTTTCACAGGAATAGCCATTAGGGCAGCGAACGTTGTATGGAAAAGGATAAGCAGACAGTGTGTGTGAGCCCATCATGATCCACACAGCCTTATATTAATCAAAATATGTTTTTGAAATAATCACTTATATTTTTCCCTATACCTAGAAACATATAAGTATTCTCAAGGAAATATGTACTAAACATTTATGGTTTCCCATTCCCATATGGTTTTATGACATTCAAGCTGTTCTTTAAGCTTTAGTCACTGGATTTGGGTACTTAAGGTAAGGAACTGCCTTCATAACTGGTCTTATTAATTTTTCCTTTGTTATTGCCAAGAATTGGAGAAGACTAAAACAGATGACCTCCTTATTTGTACTGAAGAAGGACTGGAGATGGTAATTCTGTCACTTTCAATATGATTATTCTATCTCTGGAGCAAAAGTTAGAAAAATCTGCAAAGTAAATAAGGGTTCATGATGACTATATCAATGATATTATTCTTTGATTTGCACAAAAATCACTTAATTGTTTTCATCAAATCATAAATAAAACGTATTATTTCTATAGTCACAAAGAGAAACATTTTGTTCCTTTTTTTCATCACTAATAAAATTCTGTGAAATTTTGGGTAAAAATCCTTTATTTACAGATATTAGTTAAAAAAAGAAAATAGTAGTAAAGCAGGATTAAGACTCCAAATTTAGAAGCATAGATATTGGAAAACAAAAAGTTCCAGGGTTCGCTTAGTGACTCAGGATGTGAAAACCATATGTGTGTTGTCTTTGAGATTACAATTCATATGATAAAGATAAAAGTTATTTTTCAGTACTAATTTAATTTGTAATCCTGTTTTTTCCTTTTTTGCATTTTGAAATCTTACCATACTTCATCTCAAATCACATGTATAAGATGAGGGTGTGAGGAAAGACTAACAAGTGTCCTTTCAGCAACCTTTGATATGTACAGTTTCTGCAACTACAACAATATGGAACTGCAAAAATGTGGACAATAAAAATTGGATCCCTTGTGCAATGGGTCTGATATTTGAAAATTATAATGTTTATTCTTTTCTGCCTTTGTCCACAGATGACCTACTTGTTAATCATCTCCCCGCACTAACTAGAAGACTATGAGTGAAGAGAGAAAAAAGCAGAAAGAAAGAGGTCACTGAACAATAAGGTTGTTGTATCAAGATTATAGACTTATATTCAATTTCTGGAGTTCAATAAGATTTCTCATAAGAAAAGAGATTTGTAAGCTGGGCAGTATGGAGAGAGAAAGGGTTTTATAAATCGTAGTTTCCACCTCGCTCTCTAGCATTGAGAACAGAACAAAGATTTGTCATTTGGTTTTTTTGTGTGTGTTTATCAATTATGAGAAAAAGACAATCGTAAACCTTAGTCATGAAATAGAGTAATGGGAAAAGTTTCTAATAAGAGTAAGGAACAGGCAAGCCTCGCCCTTTTGATCTTGGCCTGCTTCTGGAACAAGGGAGATAAACAGGAATGAGTTTCTGGTTTCTTCCCCACTCCCTTCAAGGCCAAGTATCAAGAGACATGGTATTAAAACATACAGATCCCTGAGTACTTTCAAGGGCCAAAGTCTTTCTTCCTGACATGTCTTGGTAACTGTGGAAGGGGAACACTTCATGGGCCACTAGCACATCAATCTGGTATTAGCCAAGGAAACCATGACTCTCTGGTTCTCATGAAGAAGAACAAAAATATTGGAGTTTCTGGAGAAACTGTGAGAAAGGGCTGCTGGACTAGGGTAAATTTAGTCCACAATAGAAGCTACAGGTAGATGCAGAGGGTTGGTAAATATGAATTTTAGTCAGAACTCAGGTCTACTGCACCTGTGAGAGGAGACTCCAGTCAAATTGAGAAAGCCTTGCAGGGAAGGCCAGGCAGACTGGCAGCAGCTGGGTAGACAAGGACCAAGGCCTATTCAGCCAAAGCCATAGACCAACAAACCTATAAAACTCCTGCACAAAACTCAATATGTGATGCATTCCACACTGCAGGAAACTGCCCCATCCCTCCTTTTTGTTTGGTTTTCTCCAAGATTTGGCCTACATAAGCTGAATTTTTTTTCTATCCTGATATAAATGAACTGATTTCAATTTCACTGCAATCATGCCGATATATGTAAAGCCTCTCAGTTCTCTTTTCCATTAATACCACATCAATAACTAAGTGTTAATCCAACAGTACTGAATTCTCAATATGGTTCATATCCTTCCATATGCAATTCTTTTTATTTATTGGGGTAATACTGGTTTACAACACTGTATATGATTCACAAGTATAGGTTCACACCTGTTCAGATGTATGTTACCACCCTACCACCACATACAATTTTTTATTAGAAAAAAATATTGAGTTACATTTGTAAAACTTTACTCCAAATCTATATATTTCATCAACAAACACATTCCATTGAGCCTATTAATGAAGGAATAGAATAGGCTCAGTAAGACTTGTTAATAAATGGAAATAAAGTATTATCTTTTATGTTTCACATCTGAAAGCTCATTAACCATCACTCTGCTTGCTGATTATTTTATGTAAACAGTAAGTCTTTAATTGCTTTCGTTTCTGTCAATAATTGTTAAAAATATCCAGATTATAAAATATGCAAAAACAAGTTGAAAAAGAATTCCACAAATATGATTAGCATTTCTATGTGGCCCTAACAAATGAATGACCCTTAGATTATTTCATAATCTAAACTCTGCAACTGTGAAAAATTTATCATTTACCATTTACCTGAAAAATACGGTTACTATTTGACAGGTTTGAATGATTTAGAACTATTATGTTCCATGTCTCATTTAATTTAAAAAATACACTAAAATTAATTTCTCTTGCTTGATTGGAGAGGGGGGAACTATTTGGGGGGCTCCACAAAGCCCACCAATGCATCTCTTTGATCGGGGCATAGGTCATGAGAACTTCCAAATACAAAGGCTTATAGTACCTACTGATGTGTCTGCAGTATCAAGGAAGGACTATGTGTGTAGGAACTTCCTAGTGTCACTAAAATAAGGAATAGTCTTTCCATTATTCTACTTCTTATTTCATAGTTTCATTCCCTGGCAACCAGGAACAACTCTCAAATCATTTGTGCTTGTACATGTTTCCCACCTGGGACAAAGACGCTCCTTCACAGCACCATGACAACCATACCAGCAACTCAAGCACTTGGGTTCATGAAGGAAAATGAAAATCCTGAAAGGAAGCTAGGAGATAAAGGCTGACTATTCCTTGTTTCCCACTGGTAGGAAGTAATTACAAAAATTACTTAAATACAAAGCTTCGGGTGAATGAATAGATTGTAATTTGAGGGGAGAAGCCTAAGGGCCTAGGATTAAATAAAAAATATGAAAAGCTGAATGATGTCATACACATAGAGCTGCCCATCCCCCCAAACAGACTGGCTAAAGCAAACTTCTTAATGATAACAAAGTAGACTGCTTAAGAGATGGTGAGGGGTATATTTTGTTTTTTAATCTAAGTTTGGACCAATGATGGATTAAGCCATGGAGATGAACTTTATGACCTCTAGTGGTTTACTAATCACGCTGCTACCAAGTAAACTTTCAAAAAGAGTAAAATATAATTTTGCCTGAACTTAGGATGCCAAAAATGGAAGTGGTTTCAATATTCAATCCAAAAGAGAAATTAGAGAAATACAAGTAAATTCAACTCTACCCCCATGAAGAAGTAGACAATGTCTTTATCATAAGCAAGTTGTTCATGTTTGTTATTTAATGTTATTTATTTAATGGTATTTAATGGTATTCTTTTGCCAGAAACTGGCAGTGCTATGTATTATGAATGCCTGCCAGGTTGCACTAGAATAGATCACTATAAAGTCAAATGTAAAAGTGCTTTATATCTTATTGTTAAAAGAGAAATTATTTTTTAAGATTTATTTATTTATGCATCCAAGAACTAGGGTATAAGCCAGAGGTGTAGGGGAATGAGAGAGTGGGGAGCAAAACAGGCAGATCTACTGAAATACACTGCTGAGGGGAGCAGTGGGTGAGGCAGAAGGGGTGTGCTGGGCCATGTGGGTCAACTCCCTGGCCTGCAGGGGATCTCAGCTCCCTGGCCAGCAGGGAATTAAACTCATGCTGAAGTGGCTGGGATAGCTTGATAGCACAGTCTTTAACCCCTGAACCAACAGGGAGTCCCTTAAAAGAGAAATTTTAAAGCAGAGTACTGCATCTGTGAATTTACAAGTTCAGAATATATTTAAAAAGCTCTTCATATCTTTCTATATTTCAAAAGAAATACTACTTTCCTATTAAAAGCCAAGGGAAGAGAATCATTGCAATATATGAGAATGGTAGAGGGTTTTGTCTTTGCTGAATCACACAATGTAATAAATTATTCCACAAGTTTAAAGCCATGACTTTTATTGGAAGCCCAGATAAATATGCTTAAGGGGATAAGGAATTGAAATAGATGTGTGCATTTAGTCAAGAGGAATGGCTTAAGGTTCTTAAGTGTACAGTTCTATTTTTATATTTTGAGGACATAATGTCTTTTTCTCTTACAGGGATAGGTAGCAAACATCTTTTGTGAACTCCCAATTCTGTGCAATATATACTTTCTGAGGCTCACTGATATAAATTGAGAGTAGAAGGCAAGCAGACATTATAAGCATCCATTTAACAAAACTTGCCACCTCACTCATAAACTAATCTCTACACACCCCTATCTCAACACGTGCATAAGGGCATTTGTGCATTGACTCTGGGGCATGATTATAAAAATATACTATCCAGTTTTTAAGCTCACTCACTGTTCTAATGGATCTTCACACTCAGTAGTTCGAAAATTATATCTTCTTGTCATCCACCATCAAGTCTATTTATATTTCTTATTTTAAATACCTGAATTTTGGAAAAATAGTACTCTAGTCTTCCAGATTAGAATTTTGAATCATCCATCATCTTGATCTCTCTCTTTCTTCCTCCATCACTCCCTCTCTCTCCTTTCCTCTCTCCTTCTTTCTCTTTCCCTCATTAACATCTACTCCCTCAAGTAGTTAACCCCCATCAGTTTTACTTCCATCTCAATCTAATCCAGCTTTCCCATTTCACTACTACTCACCTAGTTCAGATCATGATTGGCTTTAATTTAGAAAACTTACAACAAATTACAGACCTCAAATGAATGGCAATTCTGAGTTACTATGATGACAAAGCAAGAAATGTGGCCAAGGGCTCCTCGGTGGTGCAGCAGTTGAGCGCTGGGCTGTGAAGCTGTCCACAGCCTCTGCAGTGCCGGTTCTATCCCCGGCCACTGGCGAGGATCCCACATGGGGTGCAGAGCTCTCCTGCCACGCCCGCTACTCCCCTCAGCAATGTGCTAGGTCAGTCTGCCTGTTCTGCTCCCCGCTCTGGCTCTGGTGAATTCTCTCACCTTCCCGCGCTTCTGACTGTACCCAGTGCTTGTATAAATAATAAATAAATAAATCTTTAAAAAAAAAAAAAAAGAAAGAAAGAAATGTGGCCAAGCAATTATTGTGACAATTAGCAAAATACATAATATTTATTTATGGAATCCTGCTACAGAACTTGGTAAGGTAGTATTTTACTTGTGATCGAAACTTGTCTTCACAGGCTGGCTATCACAAAAATTTATGAAGATCATAGGCTTCAGATGCATTACTTTCTAATTGTCTTATGTGTTTTATTTATTTTCCTATAACTCACTGAATATGCCATGTCTCATAAAATAACACCCTGAATTGATTAAAAAAATATAATTTTTATATAGTTCTGTGGTTTTCGTTTATATCAATATGCCTTTCAAATTCTAGATTATGTTCAATTTTACATTTTAGGATGATGGGATAAATTAAAAATATATTCTAAATTTCCACTTGGAAAATATTTAGTTCAAGACAGAAACTTGATTTTCAGTCCTGTGACCAAAGAAATTAAAAGAAAAATTTAAAAGTTATAGTGTGAAACTTAAAAGCTCTAAATCCTATTTCTTTTTACCCTAGGAAGAAACTGACACTTCTAAAATACATGGCTACAATTTAAGATCCTCAAAAGAAGCTAACATATCTCTAGCAACTCAGTTCTATCAGAACTTGATAAAAAGGAAATCAAAAGTATTGGGCTTTTACTAAGTTTAACATGGGACATTCTATTTTTTTTTTTTTTAGTATTTTTTTTTTTAAAGAAGTCAACAGTTCCAGTTTGATCCAAGCTGCTGTGTAATTTGATAGTTAACAAAAGAATTGCTCTTGCTTTGACCCAAGGCCACTGAAAACCTTTCCAACATGCATTACTCTAATTTATGGGCTACTTCTACTGTAAAATAATCTTATATTCATGATTGAAAATAGAAAAGAATACGGTGTCTGTACTCTTAAAAACCACTCATTATAAAATGTAAGTACATTGACACTGATTTTACTGGAATTGATATTTTAAATAATGCCCTAAAATAATGCTCCAAATTACCTTAATCACATTTCATTACTTCAAACTTAGATATTACATACTCTTACTACTAAATTACTTTTCCTAATATAGCATCTACAAATACAACAGAGAGATTAAATATAAAATATAGCTCAATTTTTTTATTTCAAGAAAAAAATAAAATAACCCCTTCTCCCTTTCAGGGACTGAAAAGGAGCAACAGGTCCAGCTAGGTGAGACTATAGTATGACAGATGGAGTAAACCAGAAGTGAGTCATGAGGACAAATTTGGTATTTAATCACTGAACATGATTCCATGACAGCTAGGCTATGTTTTTCTAAAAAGCATTTAACTATTATCTCAAAAGGCATATTAGAATTGAGTAATATATAAAATCAAGACAATAGAAAAAACACCTTATCTTACTATTCTTCCTTTGACATAACTGGTCTTCTAATTCAGAATGACTTTTAAAACATGAAAATACAATTGAGTGACAACATAAAGGTAAGCAATGTTTAACTCTTCAATTTTAAAAAAAAATTCCTAATGTGTCTTTTAACTCAATAATTAGTATTAATAATTAATAAAAATAAATAAAAATATTATTAGTCAGCAATTCCCATATATTATTTCCAATAGTTAAGACAATTATGCAATCTATTTTTATTCTTTATTCACAAATTTAAAAGAATGAGTCTCAGAACAGTTAACTACTAGCCAAAGGAAGAAGTAGATGTTGCGGATCTATCACTCACACCCATCTAACTACAGAGCCGATTCTCTTTCTGTGATACCATAGTGACCCTTTAGGATAAGAATACATTTCATAGTGCTTTATGTATTACTACATCTTTCTGTTTCAATTCAGAAATTACAGGCCTGTTATTCAAATTTTATTTTAAAGTGGACTGATAGTATAAAACAGTTAAGGAAGTTGGTGGCTTCCAAAAGAAAGTCAAATTAAATAACTATGTAACAACTCTTAATGTGTAATTCATCATTGATCTAGAAGACTGTTAAATTAGGATAATTTACATCCCTGACATTTCCCTATAGTAAATTTCCATTACCTTTAATTCAGAAAATTGTTCCAGTAAAAGTACATACAGACATTTAGAAATTTGGTTAAAAAAACATAGATTCCAACATTTCCTTTCTTTTCTATCAAGGAAACTTCTATATCCAACTTACAAAGACTTTTTTTTAACACCAAGTTATTTTCACATTTCATTAATACGAAAAAAAAGGGAAATCTTCATGTGCTATAATTTACTTGACTGTAGTGGCCTACTTTGAAATAAAATTCAACTGAAGCATTTGACTCCATTATCTCCTCCATGGTGTAAAAAATTTTACAAAGTAGACCATAAAGTCTAGCAGAATATTTATTTTCAAATGTTTCTATCAAATGGTATTCAAAAAAAACACATGACTTTGTCCTGTCAATATATCTCATTTGAAAAGTTTTAAAATAACATTAATAATGCATAACATAGATACTTGTGGAAAATTCAAATATTTTCAAAAGTTAACATAAGCTAGAGAAAAGAGTTTTAATATGAAACATTTTTAAAGATCATAAATAACAAAGATATTGAGACAATAATAATGCACTGAAATAAAACAATATAACATATAATCCTCTAATCATTTTTTTAAAAAATAAGTTACATTTCATAATTTATAAATATGAGTTTCTGTTGCCACCTTCACAGTATAAAAGAGCACATGACAATCACATTCTCTGAATTAATGGAGAATTATACTCATTACATCTTAAAATGATGGGAATTAGTAAGTCTTATCAGAATGCCTACCTGTGTAGTGGAAGTCTTTGGACATGTCTATGGGAGCCTGTTTCACTGCTGACCGCTTGTACACAACATGAATTCTTCCTTTTTCTTCTTCCATTTGCTTACCTCTTTCCAGGGGTTCAATGAAATACTCATCATTATCACTTTTTATCATTCCAGCCTAGAGAAAGCATAAACTGTATTAATTTTAATAATAAATATCTATCATCTTTAGCTCATTAGTACTTTTTTAAATGGTAAGAAGATGATTTAGGGAAAACTAATGCTTTTTCTTTCTGCTTTTGGCTGTAATTTTAAGTTGGTGACATTATTATTAAATATCAGTAATTCTGATTGAGAAACAAAACAAAAAACAGCAAAACTAAACTTATATATCTGACTACAGAATTAAGGCTATCAGAGGGGGATGTTAGAGGGGGAGACTATCAGAAGGGGAGCATGGGGATGGAGAGGAAAGAGGATGGGAACCCAGTGGTCTGTGGCGAAGGATTATGAGTGCTTTGGTCTTGGTGGCATATGATAATATACATTTGAAGAGATGTGAATATGTACCTCTTATCATATACAGTATTGTGAACCCACATTACCTCATTAAAAATATAATGGGGCCTCCCCAGTGGCCAGCGGTTGAGTGCTGGGTTGCGAAGCTGTCCGCAGCCTCTGCAGCACCGGTTCAATCCCCGGCTGCTCCCCGGCCACCAGAGGAGGGTCCCCCATGGCGCGCAGACCTCTCCTGCCACCCGCTGCTCCCCTCAGCAGTGTACCTCGGTCCTTCTGCCTGCTCTGCTCCCTGCTCTGGCTCTGGTGAATTCTCTCACCCTCCTGCGCTTCTGACTGTACCCAGTGCTTGTATAAATAAATAAATAAATCTTTTAAAAAATATATATATAATGAAAATATTTTAAAATATAAACAAATATCAGTGATTCCCATAAGGTAGAAATTCATATATGGTAGGAAAACAACTCATATGCAGTTGAATAAAGAACCGCACATAAGAATAAGAAAATTACACAACATATAAATTTCATCACACTGCAAAAGAAGTGCATTTATATATTCTACTTTGCAGTTTATTCTAAAATAAAATCACACGGGGTATATGAATTCAAGAAAAATCTTAATTTCCTATAATAACCCAAGGTAGTGGTGCAGTCCATACATGTTGCATATTTCTAAAGTTATTTACAATGTCCTTACATAACACTGGAATGGGACCTACAATGCATGTAGTACATATAGGTCTTTTTGTCTCTAAATATACTCTTAAAGCATATGTGAAAACCATACATATATATTATATATATTTTTTCCTCCTTACACTTATCACAATAAAAAGTTTACTCTTAGAGTTATTTTTTCATCTCTCTATTTATTCCCCTTTGTGACTCTTTTTCATTTCTTATTTAGAAAATATCAGGACTACATTCAGTAATATACCTGAAGAGAAATGATAATTTGTCTGAAATTTGTTCTTTAAGTATCAAGACTACATTACAGTCCAATAGTTCCAGCTCATATTTCTACTTTAAAGGTCATACAGTAATATATAGTATTAATTTAAATATCAGTAGATTTATTTGAAAACAAAGTTGAAGAACTAATGTGTTAGTGTAGGGATTATAATTATTTAAAAAATACATATCGTATTTGGAGGTAAGTCATATTTTTCTTCTGGAGGCTTAGCTTATTCAACATTTTCAAATATGAGGCTCTCATGGACATAGGCAAAGGGCAGTGATGGTCCTCATCCCTTCTGACTATTGTTTTTTTTACCTCTGTGGTGTTCAGCAACACATAAATAAAAGGATATCTTAGCAATGAGCAAACATGTCCAGCAAATATGCCTCTGCTCTAGCTTTTTTATTGCATTCAAATCTGTCTTCTACATATTTTATGATTTCAGGTCTCACATACAAGTCTTTTATCCATTTTGAGTTGCATTTTGTATATGGCATGAGACAGTGTTCTAGTCTCATTTTTTTGCATATGATTTACCAGTTTTCCTAGCACCGTTTATTGGAGAAGCTTTCCTTTCACTAACATTTACCATTTTGGGAACATATGCTTCATGTGAGCATGGACTTTGCTATGCTGTTTTGTATAGTTTGAAGTCTGAGAGTATAACAGTGTTTTAGCTATTCAGGGTATTGAGTGGTTCCATATGAATTTCAATAATGTTCTATTTCTTTGAAGACTGCTTTTTTAGTGTCCATAGGTTTTTCATTTTCATTTACCTTGAGGCATCTTTTCATGTATTTCTTTTATTTACTCATTAACCCAATACTCATTCAGTAGTGAGTTGTTCGGTCTCTGCATACTAGAATTTTGCTCTGTTTTTTTTGTGGTTCATTTCTAGCTTGATACCATTGTGATTGGAAGATGCTTGATATGAGTTCAGTCTTCTTGAATTTATTTATTTATTTATTTTTTAAAAAGATTTATTTATTTATTTGTTTGTTTGTTTATTTATTTATTTATTTATACAAGCACTGGGGACAGTCAGAAGCGCGGGAGGGTGAGAGAATTCACCAGAGCCAGAGCAGGGAGCAGAGCAGGCAGAAGGACCGAAGCACACCGTTGAGGGGAGCAGCGGGCGGCAGGAGAGGTCCGCGCACCATGTGGGACCCTCCTCCGGTGGCGGGGGAGCAGCCGGGGATGGAACCGGCACTGCAGAGGCCGCGGGCAGCTTCACAACCCAGCACTCAACCGCTGCGCCACCAGGGAGGCCCTTCTTGAATTTATTGATACTTATTTTGTGATCCAATATGTGGTCTATCCTGGAGAATGTTCCATATACACTTGAGAAGAATGTGCATTCAGCTTTTTGGGATACATTACCCTATAAATGTCTATTAAACCTAGATGGTCTAATTCATTGTTTAAGGCTATTGTGTTCTCATTTATTTTCTGTCTGGTGGTTTTGTCCATTGATGAAAGTGAGATGTTGTAGTTCCTGGTCACTATTGTTTTGCTGCCATCTCTGAGGTTTGATAGTAACAGCCTTATATGTTTTGATGCTCTGTTATTGGATGAATATATACTGATGAGTTTTATGTCTTCCTGAAATATTGTTCCCTTAATCATTATATAATCATCCCTGCTTCTTATTACCTATTTTTAGCTGGGACTCTATTGCATGTTATATAATTATGATTGTCTCTGCCGTTCTTTTGAGTCCCATATGCTTGTAGGAATGTTTTCCAACCCTTTGCACTGAACCTATGTTTATCTTTGGAGCTCAGGTACATTCCCTGGTGATAGCAGATAGTTGGATTTTGTTTTCTGATCCAACCAGCCACTCTGTGCCTTTTGATTAGTGAGTTCAGCCCACTTCATTTCAGGTGATTATTGATATATGAGGGTCTGTTGCTGACATTTTGTCCTTAGTTTTAGAGTTCTATTTCTTTACTCTTGCCCTTGCTGGCTTTATTCCAGCAACTATCGGATCCTTGCTGATGCTTGAACACTCCAGGCAAGTGATCTGATGATAATGTTTGCATTGACTCTTTCTCTGACTTGGAATCCTCTTCTAGGTTCATGTCTCTGTTAATTCTCATGAAACACTCTGCCTACCCACATGCTTCCTCCACATGTTACCCAGCTTCATCTTTTATACTGCACTTACTGTTTTCTAACAAACTAGATAATTTAACTGTTCATTATTCATTATCACTCTCCCACCACTACTCCAGTAGCCAAGATTTGCTTTTAGTCCATTTTGGTAACTAGGTATCCTGAATGCCTAAAATAGTGCCTTGCACAAACTAGACACTTAATAAGTATTTGTTGAATGAAAAAAAAAATGAGAAGGGAAGAAAAACTAAGATAGGAAAGGATAGTCCACAGTTACTCTAAGTTTTGAGGTTTGGTAACTTAGAAAATAATAGTTTTACTCACAGAAACAGAAAAGCTAAAAGGAAAAATAGATTGGAAAAGTAGGGAATAAGTTTTAAGCATTTTCACTTGAGGTAGCGGTGTGGAGAAATGCAGAATTATTATTCAGAAAAACTGCCACAATCACAAAAATATCAGAATTCTAATGCATCTTTTCAGAGGTGATAGCTAAAGCTGTTGGGGGAAAAAATGAACAACAAAAGTAAAGTTCCTAAAGATATTTGATGGAAGGCCAATGGACAATCTTGGGAAGTGTCACAGAACCTTAGGACAATACTGTATACAAAATTTTTTAAATCTGAACTCTCTACCATGGTGCCTACAAGGCCCATGTGGCCTGGCAATGGCCACACAGACCTTCATCCCAGTGGTACTATCCCACTTATGTAAATCAGCTTCCCTTCCACTCTCTGTCCCAGCCTATTTTCCTTCAAGCCATTACCTAGATGATTGTCACCATTTTGGGAACATACACTTTATGTGAGCACAGACTTTGTCATGTTTACAGCTGTACCCCAGGTCCCAGAATGTGCCTAGCTCAGAGTAAGCACCTAATGTTTGAGGGAGGGCAGGTGAACAAATTAATGGAAAAAACAGACAACTAACAATAAAACATCTTAGTAGGAAATTTACAGGGAATGGCAGGAGAGATGAGAGAAAAATGTCCTGGGCATCTATGTGGAGTTTGATCAAAGTATAAGTAATTGAGTGAAGAAGTCATCAAAGGATGAACACTGTGAAAAATAAATTAGACAGGGGCCTCCAGGTGGTGCAGGGGTTAAAGACAGTACTATCAAGCTGTCGCTAGCCACTGCAACACGAGTTCAATTCCCTGATTCCCTGGCTGGCCAGGGAGGTGACCCATATGGCACAACAGACCTCTCCTGCCTTGCCCGCTGCCCCCCTCAGCAGTGTGTTTCAGTCAATCTGCCTGATCTGTGCCCCACTCTGTGTCTGGTGAATCCTCTCCCCCCCACCACCTCTGGCCCATACCCCAGTTCTTGTATGTATAAATAAATCTTTAATAAATAAATAAATAGATGCTATCATTTTTAATCTCTAATGCTATCAAATTGATGATGTCAAATAATATTTTATAAATTTCCCTTAATGCTACAAAGTTCTCCACATTTACCATCCTCTAGACCTATGCACCAACGCAGGAAATATTTACTGTATTTCTCAAACTATCTTTCAAAATTTAACACAGATTAATTTCTAAATTAGCAGGCTTAAAACAGTAGCGAGTACATTATATTGAGCATTTTATTATACTTCAATTAAGTCTTCACATATGCCCTTTGACAGCATTTTGGAGAGGATATTTATAAAATAATGATATATGCTAAAAATCCAGCTGCATAATTCCCCTTTCATCCTGTCAACTCTTCCAGCTACATCACTCAACTCAAACACTGCCAAGAATCCAGAATTAAGCCAAAAAAGCTGCTGAGCATGGAAATAGCTATCACAGAGGCCATGCTCCTTAGTCACTAGGAGGGGTCCTCACAACCATATTTGACACCCAATTCTAATAAACCAGGTTAGATGGTTTCCTAATCCTCATCAGAGAATAAGTGGCAAATGAGAGAAAGTGTTGTGGGATACAGGGTTTCAGATGAGATAATGTCCATGAATGCCCTTTGTAAAGTATAAAGTTGTGTAACAAGTTTAAAACTCTACTCTTTATATGTCAATAATAAATACTAGTCACTAAGAAAAGACTAACTTATGTTTAACTTGATTTAAGATGAAAATTGGTATAAAAGATATTTTTTCAGATTTCCAGTAAGAATTATTAAGGTTTTCTTGAAAAGTCTATGCCAGATTAAAACAACCACCACCACCAGAAAAACATATGCTATGGAAACATTCTATTTTTAATCATGACACTTAAATGTTGTTTTACTGCAGTTATTTTCAAGTGTGTAAAGGAAGGATAGTAGTACTAGATAGTTTGGGTTGGTTTTTTTTTTTTTTCTTTTGAGTGCCAGAAAATATGTGCTATATATGTGATACATAATTGCAGCAGAAATTAATACCCATTATTTTAAGCTATTTGGTTACAAATTTATACTAGGCCACAACATAGAAAAGCAGTAATAAGGTTAAATGTCATGTTCACATTTTAATTAAAAAATTAAAGTTTGCTTTAAATGTTTAAGAGTTTAAATGTCTAAAATTTCATATTATGATTATGTGTGTGAAAAAGAATAATACAAATATATTTTAAAAGACAAACCATTATACCATAATGTTATAAAACTCCAACTCAGCTCACTAAGATATCATAAAAACACAAATTGATAACCACTGTTTCACTATTTACTTCCCCCAACATATAGACTATTATGCGCTGAGTGAACACATTTCCCTGTTTTGTCATCAGAAAGAGTAGAGGTTACATTATTAAGATAATCTCTAGGTCTTCATGAATTTCAAAGGGCATATCAATGATAGCCCTAAATTTCTGCAGAGCTGGCATTGGGAAGGCAAGGTAATTGAGAAGTGCTAGAAAATAGTAATAAGAAGTGATTTGTGGGCCTCCCCGGCAGCGCAGCGGGTTGAGTGCAGTGCTGTGAAGCTGTCTGCAGACTTTGCAGCACCAGTTTGATTCCTGGCCAGCCAGGGAGATACCCACATGGCACAGCAGACTTCTCCTGTCTCACCCACTGCTACCCTCAGCAGTGTTTTCAGTCTGTCTGCCTGTTCTACTCCCCACTCTGTCTCTGGTGAATCCTCTCACCCTCCCACGCCTCTGGCCTGTACCCCAGATCTTGCATAAATAAATAAAATCTTAAAAAAAAAGAAGTGATTTGCAACTAAATTTGTTGACCAAAGAAACTATTTGAATTAAAGAAGTTTAATTATTTAGGATGTATTTGAGTTGAGTTTATGAAGATTAAGAAGTTGTTAAAATATCTTCCAAGTCATTCCATTGATTAAAAGTCTTCTTTTATCTAAATCCAGAAGCCATTACCAGTATTTTTTCTCTATTTCTATAGTATTTCTCACTGTCAGTCCTTTATAAATTATGATAACTGTACTAGTGATTCTTAGAAATCAAAAGATGTTGAATAAGATGTCAGTAAAACCAAAATATAAATCAGATTTAATTACAGATTTAAAATTGGGTTTGGCTGGCACTTCAGTCAACAACGATTCTTCTGATAGCTTCTGCTCTCAATAGAATCAGAATCTAACAGAATCCCTTGCAAAGTCATAGCACTAAATGCAGATTTGCAGAATCTCTTCCATAAAGGGGATGAATGGGCCCTCTAGTCAGCCAGGCATTATGGCTGAAGCTCTAAATTTAAAAAAAAAAAAATAAGAAGAGAGTATGCTAACCTGAGTCACAATTCAATTAATTGCTAAAGCAAATGAATATGATCTTAATCAGTGACATTGGACATCACCATTTCACTTCCTTAATTAGAGAGAGCATAGTCTTCCACCTGTGCTTCCAGATTCTTATAAAAATCTAGGTTGTAAGACATGTAATTCTAAGATGTTTCCTAAAGGCTAAAGAATTGTCTATATATCTGGCTTAATTATTGATAATTTCCCCTAATCTCTGCTACTAGCCCCAGCCTCCACAAAGTCAGGTCATGGTTATTTGGGCCCTTAATATTTCTATTTTTATTCAGTTATATCAAGTTTATATTTTTTAAAGATTTATTTTATTTATTTATGCATACATGGGCTGGGGTGTAGGCCAGAGGGGTGAGGGTGAGAAGACTCACCAGAGACAGAGTGGGGAACAGAACAGGTGGATCTACTGAAATACACTGCTGAAGGGAGTAGTGGGCAAGACAGGTGAGGTCTGCTGTGCCATGTGGGTCACCTCCCTGGTGGGGGATCAAACTGGTGCTGCAGTGGCTACTGATAGGTTCATAGTACTGAGACTTAACCCCTTGAGCCACCAGGGAAGCCTAATTATATCAAGTTTAAAACATAGTCTATGATGAAGAATATTACACAGAAGGAGCCCTAGGAAGCTCACTATTATAATAACACTACATTTCTTGTTTGTGATTTCTATTGATCTCATATACTGTTATGAAAATCCAGAAAAAAATTTTTACATTTTAAGAATAGGAATAGGTTTACTTCTCCTGATAAACCATTTTTATTTTATACTTTGTACTATGTAATTAAACAATATTTATGAGAAAACACAGAATAAAATTTGTATTATACCTGTAAGACAATCTTGTGACATGAATCCTTGAATACTGACCTTTTCTGAACATTACTTTTCCTTCTTTTATTTTCCTTTATTGCTGACTTGTTCTAACTTTAATGCCTTCTTGTATGAATTGATATAAACTGCCACATATTACTTATCAGACTGAAGAAATATTTATTAAAGTATAATCCATATACATATAATTCAAGCTAAAACTAACATTATGACTTACTCATTTGAAACAAGAAGGTATATTGTTCTGGAAATGTATAAATTATATGATTTAATGATCAATGTTTGGCATCATCCAGTATTTCACAAGTACCTACGAATATTCCTAAATCAGTTGAGGATACACAAATTATCATTTTGTGAATATTTAACAAAATATGACACTTCATAACTCAATTTTACTTTTCTGTAACTTCTTGATGATTTATTCTGTATAATGGTCACAGAAATGTAACCTATATAAAATGTATTTATCAATATTTTTATTTTGGGTGTTGATACTATGTCACTGGATATTCCATCTATACACAAATGCACATACCTACCTATAACCTTAATAATCTTGGCAGAAGGTATGAACCAGAAAGCATGTTTTTCTGTTATTTATTTCCTCTCATTGCTTTGTAAAACATAAGTCAAAAAACAATAAGCAATATCAGTAATAAGAAAATGTTACCAAATATTCAATAAGAGGACAAAGAAAAAGAGATTTTTTTTTTTTTTCAAAAAAGGAGAAGGGTCTCCCCGGTGGTGCAGCAGTTGAGCACTGGGTTGTGAAGCTGCCCACAGCTTCTTCAACACCAGTTCGATCCCCGGCCACCGGACGAGGGTCCCACATGGCGCCCGCTGCTCCCCTCAGACTTCTCCTGCCGCCCACTGCTCCCCTCAGCAGTGTACTTCGTCACTCTGCCTGCTCTGCTTTGCTCTCCGCTCTGCCTCTGGTGAATTCTCTCACCCTCCCGCACTTCTGACTATACCCTGTGCTTGTATAAATAAATAAAATAAAAATCTTAAAAAAAAAAAAAGGAGAAGAAACGTTAATCTAACTATACTTTATGGTCCAACTTGAAGGTCAAAAAGATGTGAGAATGAGCACAAGTTAGAAGCAGAATCAGGCCACAAACTTCTGAGGAATCATGTGCCTTTTATTAAAATCCACTTTAGACTTTTTCCATCTCCTAGAATAATGTATGTCTATTATAAATGTGCCTCAATAGTCATGATTAATTTGTTGCTAAATATTTGTAAAGAAAGGTAAAATATCAAAAATTGTCAAAGCACAAAAATAGAGTTGATTATTTTTTCTTTTGGAAGGACAGAGAAAATTGAAAAACTGATATGATATTATGCAATGCTCTTAAGTATCTTTGCAATTTAAAAGTCACTTTAATAATTCAACAACCTAAAAAGAAATTGTGTGTATTGTTGCTCTTTCATAGTTACTTTGTACAATTAGAGGGAAAGAAAATGGGGGGAAAAAGAAGAGTAAGAAAGGTGTGAACAGGACTGAATATAGAGATCCAGATTCTGTATTCTACTTGTTATAAATACTTTAAAAATCTCTAGTAAAATGATCTCCACAAGTGTTTGACATTTATGGAATTTACTGCATATGAAATATTTTACACATTTATAGGAAACCTTGGTTCCATTCCATAAAGAGAATAAATCATCCCCTAGTGTATCTGTTTTGGTTTTTCATGCTGAGTTTTTCATATTAAGGCATCTTTTCTAGTAATTTTTCTGAGTCATGGTGTGGGCTATAATTACAAACAAGAAAATCTCTAAGGGAAAAAAATAAACCCTTAAATGACTACAGTACTGACATAATAAAAGATTGCAAACATTCATTTTATTAACAGAATCAATTCATAAAACCAATACCTACCTTCTAATTAAATGCTCAGAATTTCCTTTATGTCCAGATTTAAAGATGAGATCTACCAATTCCATCTTAAAGAACATAAAGAAGGAACTTAGCTTTCTGACACAGGATTTGAGTTTGGTCATAGCTTTGCTACCAGCTAGTATGGCATTTGAAAAGTCATTTAATAGCTCCTTGGGACTCCATTTCAAAATCTTGAAAAATTACAAGAGTTTTACTATATCTTCTCTAAGATGACTTTGAGTTAAATTACCTTCCAATATTAGAAGACATGAATTTGAGAGCTCCCAGGAAAGACATTTATGTGAAAGAGGTTCCCTGCCAATATCCCAAGACTCACTTATTCCCAGGATAAATAACTTGAAATAAGATCGTAATACTAATGTAAAAGTAGGTCACAAACTTTAATGTGCCAAAGAAATTAGGTCCCAACTTCAGAGACGTTCCAAGTTTCAACTCCAGAGAATCTGATTCAAAAGGACTGGGATGGAGATCAGAAATCTGCAATTTTAACAAACAATTCATATGCTGTAAATAGCAGTAGTCTGGAAATTACAGATGAGAAAAACTACTTGAAAAATAATGTGCCAATCAAAATGAATTTTTGGATATTTACTCCCTTCCTTCAAAACAATTTTAAGATCACTATTAAATATATATGTGGTGTGTGTGTGTGTGTGTGTAAATGGAATCTATGAATTGAACTTTATATGATAATTAAAATACATAATAGTCATCCACTAAAAATAAAATTTTCATACATTTCTCAAGTTTTAATGAGTTTGCAAAATGAGTTGTGTCTTAAAGAAAAAATTAAAAATCATACTCCTTTATTCAGTAGAAAATAGAGATTTACTAACAGCTGCTACAGGAGGGAAAAATATTAAGGGGAATGTAAAATACAAAAAACCCTAACTTTCTGATATTAGAAATTATTCAAAATAGCACACATACCAAAATACATGATCATTCCAAAGCTTTTTGTGTCAAGGCAGTGAGCAATTAATAATTATTAAGGCTAGGAATGTCTATTATACCACATTTGAGGATTCATAGTGAAGATATATTTGCTAAATATATCCTAAAATGATGAACTAGGTCACATTTAACATTAGTAAAATGGAAATTCGTGCATATGTGCATAATTTAAAGTACAGAAATTCTGTTTGTAAATAGGAGTTCAATCCAGATCAGATCAACAATTCCTTCAGCACTAGCTACTTATCTGCCATTGGGGGAATGCTAGATGCCCACAGCATGGTCAGTTTCTCCTAGCACAGTGTTTCTCAAGCTTTATTGTATGAATGAATTAGTTGAGATCTTGTCAATACAGATTCTGACTCAGGGGTCTGAGAGTCTATATTCCTAATAAAACTCTCATGTAATATTGTTACTTCTCCTTCCCTGGATGAAATTTTAGTAACAAAGCCTAAGGGTATTTCAAACTCATTGGGTTAAACAGAGGAAATCTCATGAATTAGATATAGGTCACCATGACAGATTTTATTTTCTAAGGATGGCCCACAGCACTACCTGTCATCTCATATTATCTTTCTCACTATGATCTTGCCACTCCTCCACCAAAATGTAGAATTCAGTTCCCCTTCCCTGGAGTCCAAGCCAGCTTTTGTGACTCATTTGCAATCAAAAGAATGTGGAGGAAGTGCCTCTGCCTAAATTCTGAGGCTACTTGGGAAAAAGCCTTGCAGCTTCTTCCTAGGTTTTTTGGAACACTTTCTCTCCAGATGCTTCCTCTTGATCTAGCTGCCACCCTGGGAGAAGCCCAAGCCATATAAAGAGGCAATGTATATGCTCTCTGGTAACAGTCCAAGCCTTGGAATCACTCGGCCCAGTCACCAGACATGTGAATGAAGCATCCTGCATATAGTCCCATTGAAATTAAACCCAGCCTTGTGAGCATTCCCATATGAGAAGCCAGACATTCTGGAGCAAAGAAAAATCACCCACCCTTACCCTCTCTGAATTCCTGACACACAAAATCCATGATCATAATATTAGTTGCTTTTTTACACCCTAAATTTAGAAAGCTTTGTTACATAATAAAAAAAAAAAAGAGTGCAGTTAAGGCAGAAAAAGAATACATAATGAATAAAAGCAAAGGCTTGATTCATACATATTATTTCCAATTTGTGATATAGTTGTATAGCTATGAATTGGAAGGTATGTGATAGACACAAAGCTTCTTAAACTTGCAAGAACCCCAGGGAAAAATCTAGCTGGACTGGAAGGTCAATCCTGAGGTGAAGCAAGAGACTATACAGGGAACTGAATGGGGATAATAGCAAAGAAACTTTGAGGACATAAGCAATAAATAAATAGCAATCAATGCAACAGGAATCTATGGATATATGAAAAAAATTTAAAATAGTGTTTAGACTCTTAAGACTTTAAGATGGTTTATGCTCATACTCTTCACAGAACAAGGATGGAGTTGAAGGGGATTATGCTCAGGGAATAAGTCAGAAGGAAAAAGAAAATTATCAGATAATATCACTTATGGGAGGAATATAGGGAAACCGAAGGTAGGGTTCTAAAAAGACAAAACTTGTAGTCAACTATAGATCTGAGGCTTAAAGGGATCAAAAGAGGGTTGAGAAGAACACAAGGGACCATGGTGGTAGTTCACAGGTGATGTGGTGGTGGGATATTTAGGGTGACTGCACAAGAGGGGAGAACTCAAATACTGTAAAGATAGGAACAACAACATAAAAAAATAAAAATTAATTAAAAAAAGACTTTAAGATAGTTTATGGTTCCATTCGTGGAAATTTTTTTGATTAGAATAACTAGAAACACCCAGCCCTCATGAAGCAAATATAAATTAGAGAGGACAAAGGAAAAGCTGTAAGAAGGGAAACAGAAACAATGTAAATAAACAGAACACCCAGTGGGGATAAATAAGAATGAGAAGAAAGAATCACAGCACAATGGCTAAATGGCCCATGAATGCTGTGCTACTTCCTCTGAACAAAAATTTCTGTATCCCTACCAAGGGTCAATCACGTTTCACAAACTGGGGATATAGTGAAATTATAACATTGCCACAAGGCCATAAAGCATAAAGTACCAATGAGTCTAATAAACAAAGAGTGTGAATATAACCAAGCCTATGTAAATAAAGTAGTAATGAGAGAAAAATTATTTTTCTCATTATTATAGATAAAAGATACCATCAGAGGGCCTCCCTGGTGGCATAAGGGGTCAAGACACAACCTATGAAGCTATCCACAGCCACTGCAGCATGAGAACCATCCCCAGCCAGGGAGCTACCCACATGGCACAGCAGACCTCTCCTGACTCACCCGCTGCTCCCCTCAGCAGTGTATTTCAGTCAAATCCGCCTGTTCTTTTTCCTACTCTGTCTCTGGTGAATCCTCTCGACCTCCACACCTCTGGCCTATACCCCAGTTCTTGCATGCATGCATAAATAAATCTTTAAAAAAAAATACCATCAGATTAGAACAAAGCCCAAGATAACTTCCTAACCATAATCCACTAGGTGTCCTGGTCAGAAAGTTTGGAGTCACTCTTGATCCTTCTGTGGCAGACATTGCTGGTACTCCCTAGTACCTGTGTTTTCCTCTTCTTTCTAGGTGCATTTCTCAGCCACCAATGCACTTAGGTACATCCAGATACTCACAACGGAATGTGAGTGACAATATTCGACTTCTTAGACTAACCCATAAAATCCTACCACAACATCCTACATGTCAGAGGAAGGTACCCAAGAAAGGTGAGGTATCTGTCTCTATTTTCTCTCCCCACCAAGTCAGTTTTGACACTGGTGTCCTACTCCTTTCATGGCCCCGGCTTTCATGCCATTCATTTTCTGCCTGAATTCTTGAGGTCAAGGGACAGTAACACCACCTACCTCTTGATGGGGTACCTCACGATCCTATTTTGGTCCCCTTACCCCTGCCCACACTTCTTTAAAGAGTAACTTTATGAAAATTTTCTCAATTATAGCTGTTTAAACAATGCCACTACTCCCTACTAGGACCCTGACAGATAAACCACCCCATCCTGCCTAAACTTTGAATAGAACTTTGAATAAAACTTAGGTATTAAAGAGAACTGATAAAAATGATAGAACTTTAGACTGAGAATGATCTTGGAAATCACCTCGAGCCCATGCTCCTCATTTTACACTGATGGTAATAATGACCAGCAATGGAATCGATGTGTGTTCTTTCCCTTTTACATTTTCTATATAAAGCATTATGTTTAACTCATAACAAAAGAAAATATATATTATATGCCAAGCTTTTCACAGGTTTCAGAATGTTTATGAATGATATTTACAATATTTTCAGGAAAAAATAACAAGATTCAATTCTTAAAATTCACAATTAGAAAATAGTTCTGCATTGGAACAGCATCCACCTCACCTAGAAGGCAAAGAACATATATTTCTTAGTTCTCATTCTTTCAATGGAACCCTACTCCATTCACAGTGTTGCCAAATGGCTCAACCAGCCCAAAACAATTTACGGTATTGAAATATACTGACTTTTCCCCCTGGTGATCTTCTTATGATGGAAAAAACAAGTTTTAACCAAAGCTGACCTTGATCATTAATGTCAGCTCCTGATCGAAAGCAGCACCCTGCCTGCAAGTCACATTAAAAATGCTAAAGCATCTCTCCAGCTAGAAGTTCAGTAGTGGCAAATGTTCATTATCAAGCTCTATGATTAAGGACTTTTTCTAGTTCTGTTTTCCTCTAAAGATGGCCCTGTTCAGAAGCATCCATCTCTTATCTTGAGTTTCTTCTAAAGTTCCTGTTCCAAAATGCAACATTAGCTGGTATGTACCAGTCTAAGAAAAATGCAATATCTGGTTTTAAACCAACCTTGCCCTGGAACACTAAATATGATGCAAAATCATCTGTTATTTGGAATAGCTATACTTGCTGATTTAAAGTGTGTCAGACATAGAGTTCAGTGTGTTTATGCACAAACATTATTAAACTTCCTGACTCTCCTCTTACGAACCTTTGCTATATGAAAAAAAAAATGTCACATGAACATAGTATCATTCTATAAAAAATCCACTAAAATTGTGAGTTGTAAAATATGTCTCTTAGTGTCATAATCTTGGTTAAATAGTATGCTTATGTAAAAGTGATTTTCTAAGCATCTATGGTTACTTCTTACAAAATTTCTAAAGAACAACAATGGGTGCTTTCTTGTATGTATGTCAGCTGATTAATGATTTTGCTCTTTTAAATTTTAGATCACAGGATTGTGAGTTGGGATTAGAAAAAACATGGTTTTCAGCAACATTGCACAGATTTTATGGAATGGCTGACCTTTCTTGTTTTCTATTTAGTATCCATATCATCAACTATCAACATATAACTTTGTTTTAGATGTGTGTCTATTTTTATATATTTTACATCATTGTTCATTTTTTAACAATGTTTGCTTTCTTTTCTCAGGTGTAGTCCCCACAGAATTTCCATCATCAATTTACCTGTGCATCATCACCACAGTTCCCTGTACTCTTCTCTCCCTCATTCCAATCCCTCTCCCTCCCCTGCAGAATGTCTCTGGTTTATAGTGGTCTGTTTATTTTTATTCTGTTTTGTTGTGTTTTTTATTGTTATTATTTTTTCCCTGATGCCTGACTTGGTTCCCCCCTATTCCTGCTATAAGTGAAACCATTTGATATTTTTCTTTTTCCTTCTGACTTATTTCACTGAGCATAATTCCTTCTATCTCCATCCACATTGCTGTGAATGACATTAGTTTATCTTTTTTGATCGCTGAATAGCATTCCATTGTGTATATGTACAGATGTGTTTCCATTTAAAGATATATTATTTAGGGCCTCCCTGGTGGCGCAGTGGTTGAGCGCTGGGTTGCGAAGCTGCCCGCAGCCTCTGTAGCACCAGTTCGAGCCCCGGCTGCTCCCTGGCCACTGCAGGAGGGTCCCACATGGCGCGCAGACCTCTCCTGCCACCCGCTGCTCCCCTCAGCAGTGTACTTCGGTCCTTCTGCCTGCTCTGCTCCCCTCTCTGGCTCTGGTGAATTCTCTCATCCTCCTGCACTTCTGACTGTACCCAGTGCTTGTATAAATAAATAAATAAATAAATAAATAAATCTAAAAAAAGACATATTATTTAAATACATTGTTGATCAATGAACACTGAGTTTATGGTCAAGAACACTATTTAATTCACACTTAAGTGAAACTTATCTAGCACATGTATCTTCTCCACAGGTACCATGACCTTCTTATACTTAAGAACATTAGATATACTTCAATACTACACCTGTGGGCCATTTAAACAGAGAAATGACCAATAGAAGGGATAAAACTGCCCAAAAAAATTTGCACTAAGTTAACTGCAGAAAGGATTTGTGTTTACCATAGGAGAGAAGAAACAAGAAGTCAAAAGTCACCTTGTTGGGCACTGGCTAGGAACTTGTACATTTACATGACATATATGTTGTTTTTTGTTGTTCTGTGCATGTTCATGAATTATTGCAAAGTTTCCAAGTATTGATTTGGGTTCTATAAATAAATATTAGTGAGTAAGAAATTTGTACTCTATTAACAATGGGATAACTATATATTAAGGATGTTAATTGGTTACATTTATCTACTGCATTTCCTGAAATTTTCAACACTGAACATGTATCCAAATAAAAGTTCTTTTCACTTTGAAAGGCAAAAAAAGATATTTCATAAGTCAAATACAACAAGCTATCTTTTACTTAACTCATAGATACTTATGTTAACTTGTGAAAATTAGGTTTATTTCTGTAACCCCTTGAGTTGTCAAGTCTTTCAAGAAGAACATAGAAGATGCTTTATAAATGTCAAAACAATGACCAAATTTATTAAAATGTAGAGTTTTACATACTCTTCACATTATGGGACATTCTTCAAATGGCAACATTTAAAAGTAAAGCTGAAGGTTGTGACATGGTATTCTACGAAACTATTTCATAAAAAAATTACCACTTATGTGTTAAGCACCAATCAGGGAAATTGTCTTTGGGAAGGAAATTCATCTTTTTAATAACAATTATCATAGAAGCATTTGCACAACTAGAACCATATAACATCAAAGACTTGTCAACTAACATCCTAAAATATCCTCAAGGTAATTGAAAGTTTATAAATGAAAGTTCTGCACCCATTTATTGCAACATAAAGATCAGATTGCCAATCGTTTGCCTATGGATCTGTATCCCTCTTAACTGACATTAAGGATTTTATGGTCATGACCATGATCAAATTTCTGTCACAATTCATCACTCATAAAGGTTTTCATAGAACAACTGACACAAAAAAACACACCGCTAGAGTTGTATGGTCAACAATATTCACCAGTTTGACAGCTCTAGCCAGATCTCTCTGTCGGTCCACTATGAACTAGTCCTCCAGGGGGTCATAACCACAAAAGCAATATCAGGATGAGCCATGTGACTTGGATTATCTCAATACCAATTATAATTCAGACACATACAGTGAAAAAACCAAGAATTCCTTCTAATCTCACAATTGCTAGGTGTTGACATGTGTATATTCATATTCATCAATTTTAATAATAGGCAGTGTACTAATAGCAGTAAAGGCAAAATACAGGTCATGTCAGAAAAACAGATAAAGGTAGCCTTACCATTTATAAAATTCTTTCCATTCAGTAAGATTGGTGGTTAGTTTGATGGAGCTATTTAAACCTTTTGAGTCCCCATAAATATTTTTGGTTTTGTTTCTTTTGAGATTTAGGGTTTGAGAACATTTCTTTCTTTCTTTCATTGGGGTTTTGAGGATTTTGGCTTTGAGGTTAAGCCAGTAAACTGACAATACTCTTCTTTACTCTACACGTTTGAAAATTAAGACACAGGAAACAGTATTACTACATACAGAAGGAAGAGGAATAAAACAGGGGATTCATAGTCACATAAACAAAGCCTATCAAAAGGCTCAATTAATGATTTTGTTCACACATAAAAGTCTTATTTATACAAAAATGTGTCATTATTTTACATTTTTTGCAAATCTCACTGTCTGACTTAATAGAAGACAACTGGATTCCCCAACCCGCTTCTGAAATCAATCTGTTGTAATACCATACCTTATGCAGCCTCTGGAAAACTTCACTATATGCATGAATGAGAGAGAGTAAACAATAATATCTTAGTATAATTATGAAAATCACTGTAAATTCATAGACCCCTTGTAAAGGTCTTGAGGACATAGACTGATCTATCTCTCTGATTTGCTGAGGATTATTCTACTTTTTAGCACTGAGAGCTCCAGGTTCTGGGAAACTCCTTAATGTAATGCATGTCAGTATGACTTGGTCATCCTCTAATACGATATAACATAGAACAGAGAGGATGACCAGTAGTAAAAGTAAATCAAAAAAATTAACTTGCTTAAGATCACAAAATCCACTATTACTATATCTTCATAACCACAAGGATACCTAACTCCTGGCTACATATATATTCATTTTCTGTTAAATAGTGCTTAATAACAACATACTAATTTGCAGCAAAATGGACTATGGTGGACGACTATGGGTGACTGTGGTAATTCTGGTGGGATTCTGTATTTCTGAATCATACACAGTATTTTAAATCATTATTACCTTAGGTTCCAAAATTATTTGAAAAACCCTGAAAGCAATCAAATCTTCTAAGATGCATATACTTAATCATATGCAATGTAAAGGTCTCATGTTATTTTAGGAAAAATCTAAATTAAGCCACATTTAACTGTTTGTGTTTTGAAATCTTGGGTTTGAATCAATTTAACTTAGTAGATGACCACTAAAAATATATTTATTTTTGAAAGAAAAGCAGTACATGATTTTTTTATTAAGTATTCACAAAATGCAATCAGAATTCCTACCATTACAGTAACTAATTACCTTGAGCAACAGAAAAGTATTTAACTTCTTAAAAATTAGCTCATTTTTCAAAAAGCTTTACTGAGTAAAGTATATTCACTTTGCTTTATGACATTTAAGTGCCAAACCACATGTTTTTCCTCCGTCACCTTTAGTTCCTTTTAAATGAAATTGTGTATGAGTAAGTCTTTAGTCAAATAATACAGTAATGTTTCCATCATTTTTTCCTATTTTTGATGAAATATTTCGTAAATGTTATGTATAGAACTAACAGAAACCAGTATAACCTTCAAACAATTCCTAAGGTTTCTTTTAAAAAAACATGAATGACAAAATCATATTATTTAGATTAAAATGTTATAAGAAATCACCATCGTAACCAGTGGTTTTCTTCATGTGAGATATTTTACATTATTGAATTGGCAATAAACATTCATTTCAAACTCTAGACATTCTTCTTGCCATCTTTCTCTGAAATTAAATGTGTACCTACAGTTGCTATGTTACTGGTATAAGCCTTTCCTTGGCATAGTAATTTTGTTTAAATAAATCATTTTCTGAAAAGGTGTGTGCTAAAACTTCAAAGTACATTTCCAAAAGCAATAATCCCTTTAAATAAAGAAATATATCTTCTCTCTCCATTTATTGGGGTTTGTTTTTACTCTTCAATTGTCTACACTGACAATACATTTATGATTTATTAAAAAGGAATGTGTTACAATGCAAAATTTCAGGAGCTATACAGAAAATTAGTTAACAGCTTTTCTACTTCAAATGGAAAAAAAAAAACCAAAATACTCTACAATGACATACCACTTCACAATTTTGATAAAGGTTACTTGTTACTGTCCCAAAGAAAAAGTATATAAAACTAATAGCATATGAACATATAGATAGGGAAGTGTAGGGGTAGGATGGGCCACTGAGCAGGTTTCCTAATCCAGCAGATGGGTAAAACAAACCATTTACCCTACAGCAAGTAAATGTTAAGCATCATAGTATCTTTCAAACACACTCAAAGAAGATAAAGGTCTGAATCCCATTTTATAATCATGCATCAAAGTCAGGTAAAATAGTAGAGTCTAAAATGTATCTTATTATAGATCAATTGCTCTATAGCAGAAAAAATACATTCACACACTTACGTCACTGCTACCAGTTTCTCCAAATTTTAGCTTACAAAGCCAATCAACCTATTGAGGGGAGTAAAATCAATCATCTTGTTGCTTAAATATTTCCACAATTTATTTCTAAAAGATTAAGTATGAATTTCTTAGCATAGTACACGATGCTTATTCAATCCCCAAACACCTTATCTCTTGCCAGTGCATCCTTCAGCAAATAGGCTTCAGTTCTATAGTCAGCTATCAAGGGTTAGTTTTTCAGTTTGTCTTTATCTGAATACTAATTAAATTACTTTATATTCCACATATTTGTGACACCATGCTGTATTTATCTTTTTCCTTCTGACTTATTTCACTTAGCATTATCCTTTCAAGCTCCATCTATGACAAAAACTAGACAAGGGGTTGATTTTCAAAATATATAAACACTCAGACAGTTCCATTAAAAGAAAACATACAACCTGATTTCAAAAAATGATAGAGGCTCTAAATAGGCATCTCACCATCAAAGAAGACACACAGATGATGAATAGATACATTTAAAAAATGTTCTTCAGGCCTCCCCTGGTGGCGCAGCAGTTGAGCGCTGGGCTGCAAGGCTACCCGCAGCTTCTGCAGCGCCGGTTCGGTTCCCCTGCCGCCAGCGAGGGTCCCACCAAAAAAAAAAAAAAAAAATGTTCTTCACTGCTTATCATTAGAGAAAAGCAAACCAAGACCACAGAGAAATTTGACCTCACATCGGTTAGAATGGCTATTATCAAAAGGTCAAGAAACTATAAGTACTGGGGAGAATGTAGAGAAAACGAAGCCCTGGTGTGCTATTGACGGAAATATAAATTGGTACAGCCACCAAGGAAAACAATATGTATGTTCTTCAAAAAATTAAAAAAGAGAACTACCATAGAATCCAGCAATTCCACTTCTGGATATTTATCTGAAGAACATAGGAACACTAATTTAAAAAGATTTATGCACCCTTATGTCCACTGCAACATTATTTATAATACCCAAAATATGGAAACAATCAGTGCCCAGGGACAGATGATTGGATAAAAATGATGTAGTATATATGCACAATGAAAAACTGTATCAGCTGTAAAAAAAGATGAAACATTGACATTTGCAACAACATGGATGAAACCTAAAGGGATTTACACTAAGCTAGGTGAAATGAGCCTTCAAGAGAAAGACAAATACTATATGATTTTACTCATTTTTTATTATAAAAAAGCAGATGAATAAAGCAAATATGAAAGAAAACCTTTAGACTCTGACAACAAAATGGTGGTTATCAGGAAGAAAGGTTGGGGCGAATACATACAGGGAGTCAACTGGATAATGGACGGTGACATGACACTTGGTGGCAGACATGGTGTGGTATAGGCAGTTGTCAAGGTGAGAAGCTATACACTTGAAACCAATATAATTTTGTAAACCAATATTATCTCAATAGGGGCCACCCTGGTGGCACAATGGGTGAAGCACAGCACTATGAAGACGAGTTCATAGTGCAGCACGAGTTCGATCCCCAGTGAGGGAGGTGACACACATGGGCACAGCAGACCTCTCCTGTCTTCCCCAATGCTCCCCTCAGCAGTGTATTTCAGTAGATCTGTCTGTTCTGCTCCCCACTCTGTTTCTGGTGAATCCTCTCACCCCCCACCTCTGACCTGTACCCCAGTTCTTGTATGCATAAATAAATCTTTAAAAAATATATTATCTGAATAAAAAAATGATACTGGTCATTGTGGTGTCCTAATCAAATGTGATCTCTTGGTCACCAGTTCCAAACTATTCAAGCCTAATGGGTCAAAGAATGGCTTCCCAAAGGAGACAGTCATTTACTCATAGAATTAAAATATGCAGGGAAATAACCACTGCATAAATAGTCCTTGTATGTATCACCACGTCCTGCAGGAAAGCAACCCAGCTATCAGTTACAATGAGCAAGAAGGCAATGTTGCATCGCTGCTGCCATGTATGTCTGGGTGAAAGTGGGTCTGGAGCTGACTTCCCGCTGAGGAGCAAATACAAAAACATACATGCACATACAGTTCCTTCTCCTGTTCCTAGAAAAACAAATAAGGAAAGAATTCCCCACTACTCTCACCAAATTCTAAATGGGGAGGTAAGAGAGGTATGCAAACCTCTGTGTGTGACGCATGATAAAAATTTATTCCTCTCAAGTCTTTCCAAGACCATAAAAAATAAGTTGGCTGCTGTCATCATGGTCTTATCCTGGACATTTAAGGATAAACATTAAACACCTCAGGGTATTTTTCTTCTAATTTAAATCTAAACTCAGGTTTACAATTACTGTCTGTGTTAAAAAATGTGCTCACATGTGAATTTCTGTAACTTTTTAATCCTGGGATTTATGTGTATGGACTTTTGTGTTTGGGTGTGTGCTGAGTTTTCTTTCTTTCATTCTTCTGTGTGAAGTTATAAATACATTTTGAT